>NW_008238452.1:2880036-2893410 GCF_000691975.1 Corvus brachyrhynchos | reverse complement strand
GGCTGGGAAGGGTGAGGTGACCACATCAGCTTGCAGACAGGGGACATGAGGGTCTCCCTCAAGTCCAAGCATGACAAGAATGGGAACCTTGGAAGTGGATGGCAGTGTTGCCTGGTGCTCTGGAAGAGCCAAGCACCCGGAGGGGTGGCGAGGAATGAGCGCTGTTGGGTGTTAGTGGAAGGGACCTTGGTGGGAAGTGGGCATCTTTGCAAAGCCGTGCCAGGGAAGTTACAGCTGCTGAGATGGGAGGTAAGGGGACAGCTGTAGGGGATTTCTGTGGTTTGAGCAGAAGGAAAAGGCCAGGTATCAGAAAAAAGCTGTGGGGGAGGAAGCCAGAGGCTTTGGGTAAGACATGCGCCCACAGCGCAAGGTGGCTGTGGCTTATTTACCTTCGAAAGGCTCTCAGCACTTTTCCCTACTGAGAAAGTTAAACACCATGAGTGTTAAGTACAGAGCTTCAGGAGGCAGAGGAATTAGCAGGAGTGGCTAAGTGAAAGCTTGGCTCTTCCCTCTCCTGAGGCTGATGTGGCTCTTCCCTCCCCACTCCATGTCTGCCTCTGCATTCCCTCTGCCAGTGGCAGTGGAGGGCAAAAGATTGTGAGTGTGAGGTCAAGGCAGGAGCTGCTCCATCCGCCAAGCTGGGCACCCATCCATCCTCCAGCCCGCCTCTCGATGGAGCTGCCAGGGGATCACCTGCCCCCGGAGGATCCCCCCTGTGGCGATGGACAGCAGATCCCGCGCTGCCACATCAAAGTCTGTTTGCTCATTTCAAAAGGCTTTGGGCTCAATACTGAGCTACACAACACTTAGGTGTTGTCTCGCAACTTCCTCCTGCTGTGACAGGGTGATGGTAGGTTTGGACTTTCATCTCCGGGCCTTCCTTTGTCTCCTGGATGAATTGGGAGCTGACCTGGGCCAACAGGAGAGTCTCTCGTCGGGGAGATGAGCCAAGGCGCTGCATTCCATTCTCTCCACACCTTCTGTGATGTGGGGCTGCGTGCATAATCTCCCAGGCTGTGGAATAGAGATGCTCAGTCTTTTCCTGTGTTCCTGACATAAATTTCCATTTCTCATATTCTGCTAGGCCACACTCTAGTGAAGTACTTTTTTTTTTTTTTAATATATCACTCAGCAAATCATTGTGAAGCTCTAAAAACAAGTAAAAATATCCCAGTTTTGACCTCTCAATCAGCACACATGAGAAAGGCATCCACCATGATTACTGGAACTCGTAAATGACCTTATGAGACTGCTGGAGATAACTCCCTGAAATTATATTAATTTCTTCTTCAACACTGTTATTTTCTTCTGTGTCATATGCAAGATGATTAAATGAAGGTCACCTAAGGTCAAAATATCTGTTCAGCAGTTTCTAGCCCATTTCCACACACATGCTCTGTGAGCAGGGGTTATAAACATGACACCAATTTCAATTATATATCGTGATGCCTAAGAAATAATGAGCTGATTTATGAGGGCTGTACATGGGGCTGGAACACATTTATTCAGTCGTGGACTCTTCAGGAAGATTAGTGCCTCTAGTGCACTGTATACTTTGGAAATGTGCAACATCTCAGGATATCAGCAGTAATACAGTATTATAATGTTAATATAATGTAGTTCCACTTCTGTGATGTCCTATTAATCAATCCTTTCAGTGACGTAACTCTGCTTATTTATGGACAGGAGATCCACCATTTAGGAAGAGTTCTCCTTTTTCTGGAGATTATTTGCCATTTTCATTTGTGAAAACAACAGAACCAAAGAAGAACCAGCTTTTCTTTGGAATAAAACAGGTATTTTCTTTATTGATAATTCAAATAATTAGATTATTTTGGTATACATCCTTTGAAGAACAAACAACAATGCTATTCAAATAAACTTCTAGTTTATGGAGAGCATATTTTCACCCTCTATTAGTTTTCTTAGCTGCAGAGTTTTAGTTTATCACAGAAGAGGATCTGCACAGATATTTCTGAATTCATAAAACAAAAACAGGTCCTGCAAACCTAAGCTGAAGCTTGAAAATGTATTTTCTTCTAAGCTCTCCAGTATTTCTACTGTGGGAAGAATATAAAAAACGCACCTCTTTATAGATTTAAAATGCCATGGTTTAAAAAAATTAAAAGGCATCAGGAAAGAAACAAGGAAGGGTGAGAAAGGGAATAACAGCCTAAAATTTTGTACCAAATTTCAAAAATGTTTCAGGTATGAACCAACCCATTAAAGGTGAGCCTCCATCGGTCAAGATGAAGAAAGGCTGCAATTCCTGGACAGAAAAAAAACAAGCAGAGAAAATGAGAAGAGCTTCAAATAAATAATTAATAATAAACAAATGAATGGATAAATAAATAAGTTCTGAAATCTTAGCAGATTCATCCCGCTGAGATGCAACGTGTCATTTTGCCTTCAGCGTTTCAGAATTCGCCTCGGTAATTATGTATTGCATTCGCTACTTAAACCCCTTATTTTTAAAATTAAAAAAAAAAAAAATCCAGCAAATACTTGCCTGATAGAGCAGTTGTCTATCTGAGAGTACGTAATTAGCCCCTTCCCTCAGCAACTGCTACCAGCTCCTGTCAGAGACAGGGGAGAGGAGAAGGTGTTTCAAAGGCTCGTTCTTATGCTTCATGGATTTTCTAATAGATTGAAAAAAACTAGAAAATGATGATATTATTAATGCCATCAGGTCCCTGGAGAGCTCTGCCACCACTCCTCCTGTGCTGGCAGCTTAAAACAGTCCTTGTAAGTAATAAATCATAATTAATAAAAATGACGAGAAAACACCATGTCTGAGCCTTCCCATTTAAAAGGGGAAGTAATTGTGTCCCAGTAGCCCTGTGTAGTGCTGGGGAGGTGTTGGGCACAGGAGGAAAGCCCAGAGAGTGTCCCTGTCACATCTCTCCCTGTTCCCAGCGATGCTCCCGCTGGGAATGCCAGCAGTGGATTTGGCTCGCTGGTTTTCACTTAGTGGAAGTCAGGAGCAATTATCACCCAGGAAGACAAAGGGAAGTTGATTAATATAAAAGAAAATGGTAAGTGTTTTCTCTGGTAATTTACTTTCAGAGAGGTTGGGATGTGAGCAGTCCCTGCAGGAAGGGGAAGAGCTGGTGCTCCCTGCTCGGAGATCCGTCATGATGTTTGACACCTCTACCTTTTTCTGCTGGCTTCAGTAGTTTTTCCAAGTTCATCTGCATTCAAAGCACTAGTCTGGGTGAACAACTGTAATAAGGGAGAGGGCTAAGCTTGGAGAGATCATGCTGAGGCTTGGATTACTTGTTTCTCTTCCAGCAAGGATTTAATGCACACTTACAGTCCAAAACTAGGCTGTCCAAGAAAAAACTAACGCTATTGCCATGGATTTAACATAGATTTTGGAAGAATACATACTAAACCAATGTTTAATACTATTGTAAACCCTGCACTGAGGTGTTCATTACTCAGCTGTGACTTTCCCCTTTGAAATGTTTCACCAGTTACTTCCCATTGCTGCCACCAGTGCTGGATTCCTGCTTTTTTTTCTGGAGACAGGGATGCTGCAGCTCAGGTATCTAATTGCTGATCTAATTGCTTGATCAACAGTCTAGTTGTTGATCAAGATGTATCCCACTAACCCAAAAAAACCCAACAAAGACCTCAAAAAACCAAAAAACAACCCCCACAAAAAGTCATCCCAAGACAGAGTTTTTATTCAGCCATGTGTCCTTGCTCCCATCAAGCAGTGCAATACAACATAATATTTCCGCAATAAAATATTGAACATTTTCAATATTTCCAACATGCTTATGGTTTTGTTGTTCTTCCTGCTTCAGAACAGTATGACTTCATGAACAAGGAAATCCAGTGGGCTGTCCTGGGAGTTGACTCAGGGGAAGAGTGGATTGCTGAGTTTTTCCAGTCAAAATAACTAGTATAGGTAACCCAGAACTGTTGTTTCATTTATGACTCTGAGGCTGACATTTCACCAATCTTGCCTCAAACCAAACACAGAGATGACCCAGAGTGTGATCCCGAATGTTTTTCCCTCTGTTTTCTATCAGGCATGTCTCAAAATTAAAATGTCAGTCTATTAGTAATCATAGGTGGGTTCTTGCCAAGAGGGAATAATGGGATAAGGGCTTGGCATCTTCTGGGCTGCTAGACCCGCTTAAGGAGGAGGATGTGGAGATGCACTCTCACCTCCTGACCTCACCCTGGTCATTCCCTGGCTTGAGGGAAGGAAGAAGAGGAAGCTGGGAAGTTGGGTTCTGCCAGGTCCCTGCCCTCTCAGAGGCTCTCTGGTGCTGTTAGGATTTGGGCTGGGATGTGAATCGGGGTCCAGTGGCTTCCCCACCCTTGCAGAGGGAAGGAGGTGTCTAAGCCCAACCCTGGACGCTCCCTGCTCCAGATGTCCCAGAAACTGCTTTTGCCCAGTGTTTCTATTTAAGAGATATTTGAAACAAGCTTAGCATTGCCAAGATAAAACTAGTTACAGGATTTTTCTCCACTCACGCCCACACGAAATCTTTTCATTTGGAGGTCATTGCAGGGATTTAATGGTGCTCAATGAGGGGTTTTTTCACAAATGTGGAACCAATCTGATCTCTGTTCTTACTTATGTATCGCTGGGACATCTCGTCATGTGGCACTGAGATAAGTTTGGCATCAGCAAAACCAGGGGATTTCTATTCTGTCAGAGAACCCATTTTCCTTTCTTCTTTTGTTTCCCATAAAATCCTGTTAGGGCAGAGCTGAGTTCTTTAAGCAGGCTGCAAATTCATTGAATCAACACTGTTTGTGCTCAGCTTTTCTTCCTCACACTCCATTAGGAGGTGGAAACACTTGCAGCAGAAAATCTGGCACATGGCAAGACAGCAGAACACTGAGATTTTATAACCAAAACTAATCCATGGATGTAACTCCCGATGATCTTTGAAATTTATTGAACGAGAGGCTGTACTGAAGCCAGCATAGAGCTGACACCAAAGCAAAAGGATTGTTTTGCAAATACTCTTTTATTTGTGCCAAATCATTTCCTTATAAAGATATTTACATATATATATCTATAAAATAACTTTTTTATACTCCAGTCTAGTAGCAATTGAGCTATTACCTACAAGAGCCACTTTGAGGACCAAGCTGCGTCACAGCACTGATGACATGTGATCTCCAGTGATACTGTACTGTGCCTACATGCAGAATGGACCAAATGCTCCAGCTTCCAAAAGAGATGCTGTTGTAGATTCAGCCAATTTTCTCAATGAGTTTTTATCACAGAAGGAACTGTTTCAGCAGATTCACCCTCTAAATAGCATGGCCTTGTTCCCTCCCCCATAATACTTTTTCCATGCAGCCATGTTTATAAGCAACTGGGAAAAATCTCCCATTAGTCACCAATAAAAACAAGCATCCTTGGCAACTTTGACTGCTCGAGAAATGTCTGACTGCTCCATCTGTATAAAAGATGCTGTCCAGATCTCCTGATGATGCACAGAGCTTGCCCTGATTGTAAGGGCAAATCACTAGCTGTGTTAAGGAGACAAAATTGAATCAAATTTAAAAAAAAGTCCAGTTCTATGAGAAAAAAAAAAAATCAAAAGAGGAGTTTATATTTTCCTTTTTTTTCCCCTCGCTGCTCTCTGAGGTGTCATCTGGCTTTCTCCTGACAATGTCTTACAGGGATGCCCTGTGCTGCTGTGGGAGACCACGGGCACAAAGGTCTCGATGCATTCAGTATTTTCTCTTTTTTCCCTAATTTCACCACTTAATCTAAGAGCACTGTTTTACAGGACAGCCCAGAGAATTCTCACCAAATTTACCATATTCCCCAGAGCTTTTAAGAGGTGAAACAGAGTTTATTGCTTGAATCACAGAAGTTATATGTCACAGCTATGCAACTGTATCAATCACCTCCTTTCAAAGACTCTCAAGAGAAAAATTGAAGCCATCATCCTCATTAATGAGGTAAATGCCCTTGGGACAACTGATGGTTGAAATATGGTGTGTTATTTGTCCTGCCTCCTGTGGATATTAAGATGTGTTTCACTGTGCTGATGTGAATTGTAGATACAAATAAACACAATCAGAGGCAACCTCATACTATAACTTCTCAAATCTCTTAAAAATGAAAGCTCTCCCATTTGAGGAAAGCTTTTAATTGCTCTGGTGTCCACCTATCACTTGCTCCATCCACCAGTCCTGAGCTGTCAAACATTTTGAATTGCCTTGTCTATATGCTCTGGGACTTTATAAGAGAAAAAACTGCAAGTTTGCTATTATTACGTAAGATTTTGACACCATTTTATGCCTGTTTTTTTCTCCTTGTCCCTTAAACCTTTACCTAAGAGCTGCTTCAGGTCTGTACTTCATAAGCTTCATTAGTCTTGAAACATTTTTACAAGAATAATAAGTTCATGTGTCAAGTACAAATACCAAGGTTTAACAAGTTCAATCTCTAATATGAGGTAAAGACAAAAAGAAGGGGAGAAATGAAAACAGAACACCCAACCTGAGTATGTTCCTTGTGAGAGGTATCCACCACTAGCACTCAGGTGAAAAGGTAATTATCTCCACCTAACACTATAGTAGAATCTAGCCCTCATATCAGCATTTAAAAACTAGCAGTGAACAAATCTCTCTGCTTAATGACTCATATGCAATTTGAAATGGAAATAGAATAATATGTTTGAAGTCTGTATTACGCATTTAAATAGATTAAAGAGAGACTAAACAATTAGTGATAATATGTGTGTGCATTAATGCAGGAGAGGATCAAGTCTTTCAAGTCTTTTAGATTGCTCAGAGGCCTCCCTGGTTTAAAATTGGGAGGAGAGCTGGCTCACTAAAGGATTAAAATACATTATCCTACAGGGTAAATTCATTATTCCTAATGCACCAGGATATTTTTGATCCTCAGATGAAAGTTTTGCAGGCTTAGATAAGTAGATTGTTTTGTATATCTGAAGAATTAAAAGGGATTTGTCCTCCAAGAGAACAGAAAATGAAGCAGGGGGATGTCCTGATTAGCAGCAGAGCTTTAAAAGCAGGTAGTGTCTCACTCTTATACAGGCATGGGTGGTGGTATCAGGGATGGGGCTGGTGTCTCCAGGATGCTGGAGCTGCAGTGACTCTGGAGCACACAAGTGGGATCTGTGCCATGGCTTATTCCCACCCTGAAGTAGTGGCAGGAATGGGCTCTGCCTGGCTTGCATCAGAGAAGTCCTGACTGAAGCAATATGGTAATTATTTACTGTACAGAGCTTTTTAGCAAGTGTTCTGCTATAAATATTTAGTTGTAACACTGTGATTCTTTCCCTGGCTCCAGCGCTGCAAACTGTAGTTAAATCTTTTGTTATTATATTTCCCCTCTCTTGAGAGCTGCCCAGAATAACTCAAAGCAAATCTTTGTGAAGAAATGCTTGTTCCACTACCTAAGAGGAGTACCATAACGTTTGTGCTGCGTGCATAAGGAAGCCAAGTTTTGAAAATCAAGTTGTGGGTTGTAGGCATGGGAAAACACATGCTTTTCAGCTTTGGGAAATGAGTAAATTAAAATTGCAATGGCCTGATCTTTCTCAAACTGCAAAACATACACCAAAAATTTTAATTTTAAGAACTCTGAACTCCAGCTCAATATTTTTAAAATGTCCGCACCCATACTTCAGTGAAATGACTCTGCAGAGTGTGCCAGTGGCAGACCCCTGGGGTGCACTAAGAGTTTAGCTGAGGAGATGTTGGTGCTGGAAAACTTGGAAAAGCTGGAGTGCTTGGGAGAATGGCTAAGCAATAGCTTGGTTTTTGGAGTTCTCATGTCATACAGCAAATGGATTTTCCTTCCAGAAGATTTTTGGGTAGTGGGATCGGGCCATTTCTGGCAAACTGGTAATGCACCCTGCTCAACAGTGTCGAAACCCAGAGAAATATGTTCAAAAATAGGATAGGTTTCACGGGCTGAGGAAGCGCAGTTGCTATAAAGAAGGGCAAACACCCAAGGAAGGAGCCTGCCCCATGTGTTAATTTAAAACCCTTCTGTAAATGGATGATAATTTCTACTTTAAGTATACATGTACACACTGTTAATCTGTTTGATAAATAATTCAGTGCTATAATGCTGTTGAAAAAAAACAGGGCACTAGGCATGGATTTGGTAGTGCGTTGTATATTGTATACACCTTCATCTCTCTGTATACACCAAACCATCTTTCTTTTCTATTTTTCACCATTTAATTTTCTTTTTTTTTTTAGGAAGGAAAACTGAAGGCAAGGTCAGGTTGCATGGGGCCTTGAGCATTCTGGTCTAGTAGAAGGTGTCCCTGCCCACTGCAGAGGGTTGCAATGAGATCTTTTAAGGCCCTTTCCAACACAAACCATTCTGGAGACAATGGCAAAATTGAATTTCTCTGCCAGTGGTTTAGGGAAGGAGCCATCACGATGCAAATCAGGCTGTATTGTCCTGTATCAAACATCCTTTTTTATGGGAGAGCTCGTCCTGCTGAGAAAATAAATCATCAGATGAGAGGATGAGGGCAGTGTCAATATTAGTCTGGGTTCTTAAGCCAAATTGAGCTACAATCCTCATTCGGTAGAGAGGTTTGTTGGAAACCACCTTTCTGAGGATGGGGATCACTGTTTATTGAAGTGTCCTGCTCTGAAGGAGGGTTACATAAGCCAGGGCAGATTCCAGAAGACTTTTAAGGACATGTAATAGCTTGTGCTACACACAGCAAATTTAGAGTGGTGGAAGCCAGAGATGCTGTGCCAGAATTTGGTCAGGACTGTAAACACCCAGCCTCCAAAGAACTGCCAGAAATGGATACTGTTGGACCAGGCATGTTCTGACTTCAGAGACTGGACCCTGGGTGCTGTTTGCAGATGGAAGTTGTTGACCTTTTGACGAGCAACTTTGACATTGAGTTCATGAAGAGCGACATCCCCTCCTTTTAGGTCTGTCCCAAACCCCGTGCTTGGCCTTACTTCTCACTGAACCAAATTGCATCCGAGCAAGCAGAAAAAGGGCAAGGCCCTCCTATGAAGAGAACCTTGATTTATGATTACATTCACAAATTAAAATTTTGAGTGATTCAGGCATGTTGCCATTTCTCTGTGAGGACTCTAATCACGAGGGGTTTGTGAAACCTGAATGTTTCACGGATTGCACGATGAGTTATTATCAGTCCAACGGTTCTGATCAGAAATTTTAATTTCTAATCAGAGCTCTCTGCTCCTTCTCCAGATGCTTCAATCACCCAGGTGGGACAGAAACCACACACGAGGTCAATGGCTAATCACACAGCCACCTATGAGGCAATCCTTTATCGCTCGAGCCTTATTCATCCAAACCCTTCTGAGCATATTTATTAAAGAATACATGCTATCATGATCAGCTTGGTAATGACTCCCTTCCAACCTGGATAATTTTCAGAAGGGGAGAGGACAGTGGAAGAATCATAATTGCAACATGATGAGAATACCTCCTGCCTTCCCCTCCCTCGCCACTACAGGAGCTCAAAGGGGTAATTGGATATTCATACAGGGATAGGCTGAGCAGCTAAATCAGTCTGCACAGCAGCAGAATGCTGTGCCTTTTGTTCACAGCAAACTTGAGCCGACTGTTGCAAAGGCAATCATTTCCAAAACAGCTTTTTTTTCTGAAAAGGCATCACAGTTACTGAGATGCTTCAGAAATACTGCGAAAAAAAAAGGATTATCTGCATAGGATATGCCAAGGGATATTTGTCCATGCATAGCATTAGGAAAGCTAAATTAGGCTGCAGAAACAGGTGACAAGGGACACATGGAAGTTACCTCTGGCATTATTATCAGTATGAACTATGGAGCCATTTTGTTGCCACAGGACTTAGCAGACCCTCTCAAACACACAAGTTACTCAAAAGACTGAGCAATTACCCCAAAGATTTAGGTGGCTTTTCTCTCAGCCGTTTATTTGTGAATGCATTTTTGACTCAAAAAGTTGACTGTTTCCATTGTAGAATGTCAAAAGTTTAAGTGGATCCCATTGTATGTGGTATGTTGAGAGTACTGCAAATATTTATTTCAGTAGTAAATTATAATTTCCTGGTTTTCCACAGTGATTAAGGGAAAATGCACTTCAATTTTATAAAATTGTTGTCATAGTACCAGAATGATTTTTGTTGTCTCTGCCTACATTTCCCTTTTTTTGTATTACAGGTTTTGTGTAGTCATTCCTGGAATTTTCTAACACGGCTATTTTTCTTCCTGGAAGATACCTCTACCTCAGTGCATTGAGTTGTATGACAATATCCTGAATTTAGGATCTGATCAGTAGGAGAAACAAGTATTTTCTATGACCAGTAATAGGTAGAAATAATTTGTGTTAAAAGGCACCAGGGAAAATTAACTGAAGCAACAAAGCTGGAGAGAAGAAAAGGGTATACTGGGCAAAATCCTTGTTTCTGTGTGTCCCTCCTTTCCTTTTTATCTCTGACAACCCTGAAAAATTTGTTTCTGCCTCTAAGCACCAGCTAGGTACAGCCTGAGCAGAAACAGGATGAAGTATGCAGCACCTGGCAACATTTCTGAACTTCGAGCTGAAATGACAACCACAAAAGGACCACAAGGGAAGTGCAATTTCTCCAGGAGATTCCCTGTCATCCCTGTTAATGAATGTCCCCGTGGCACTGGGCAGGAGCTGAAGCTCCCAGGTCGTTTGGACAAGCCATGCCAGAGGTTATGAGGCTGTAATACGCAACCCGGGATGGTATCACCAGTGCTGGAAAACATTCAAGGAGGATGGACAAAAAAAAACCCACAAAGGAAAAAAAAGATGCTGGAAGACAAGAGAAGAGAAAAGCCAAGCCACACAGCTGCAAGAGGTAACAAGAAACACGTGAAAATGAAAACCACCTCCATGTATGTCAATATTTGCCATCCCCAGCAGTATGACCCGCAGAACAAAGGCGACGGGTTCCCCGCTGCCTAGTGACAGAAAGGAAAACAAACACTTCCCAGAGCTCCAACCCGGCTGCAGCGCCCGCCAGCAATCTCTTATTTATGTATTCCGCTCCGAGGATAACCTTAGCTCCAGAAACGCCTGGCATTTCGGCACAACAAGCCCCTCTTCGGGAGGCGCACAATGGGCGGGCGGCAGGCGCGGGGCTCCCCGCTGCGGGCTGCTGGCAGGGCTGGCGCTCCCCTGCTCGCCGCGCCTGCCTTTGCAGGGCTATTACTGCTCATTCATGGAAACAAAGGAAGGGACAGAGCGCAGATGTTCCCACCTTCTTCTCCCCTGCCTCGGCGTATTTAGCGATTACCGTGAGATCCCACGCTGAGGGGGGGGGATGACTTCTCGCCTTCATTCTCCTATAAAAAATGCATTTGCGGGATCATTCCCAGCAAATTAGTCAAATCAATGACGCAGTTGTCATTAGATGAGAACTTAACACAAAATCACATTGCTTTTCCCATTGACTCTCCCCTCCCACCCCCGGAAACCACAACTTCTTGATTGAAACAGTACACGAGGCTGAGCCCTGGTGATGCTTCACACTGACCCTTACCCCCACCTCACAGTCCCTCCCTTCCCTGCCGCATGAGCACTCATGCCGTGGGCAGCTCAGACACCCCAAGACACCGGTGTCTTTCCGTGGAGAAGATCGGGGTTTGGCTCCCTAACCTGCCTCCAAGGTGGCCACGGGAGCTGTAGGGATGCAGGGCCAAGGGGCGGGGGAGAGCAGCAGCGCCCTTGCCCTGCAGGCTGTGCAGCGTGGCCTCAGCGTGGTGGCAAGGTGGAAGTGAGAGGTGCTGGAAGAAAACCAGGGTCTGCCAGCACTGTTCCCAGGGTCAGAGAGGGGGTCAGCCGAACTTTTCGTTTGGGATCAGCTCAGACAGTCCACATAGGTATTCTTGTCAGCCAGTCATTTATTCCTCCAGCTGCCTGGGTGAGGGACACCTCGACAAGGGGCCAGTGCTGTCCCGGGAGGACTGTGCTGTTGGTCCTGTCTCCCTCTGCTCCCTTCGGAGGGGAAGGGGGAGTGTGGGAAGATGGATTCATTTGCAAATGTAAATACTGGCTGTCAGAGAGGGCAAGGGATTAGCTTTACATAAGAAGAGAGAGGTGGCACTGCATGCTGTCAGGCTCATTAGGGAAGCAGGAACCGTGTAGCTGGGCTATTTGGTAATGATCTACCCACTCCAGCCTTCCTTTGTTTCTTTAACAACCCCTCCAGCTCAGGCCAGGCTCCCCGGGCTTCCACAATTTCCCTTTAAAGTACTATAGGCCTGAAACATTTTAAGGCAGGTCAAGAAATCCAATGCACGTGCAAAAAGTATCTGTACAATCTGTATTATTTTTACAGTAAACCTACATCGTTGTCAAGCCACTTAAGCACAGAAAGGAAAATACAGCTGGGAATGGTGCTTACCATGCACACACCACAGCCAGCATCCACCAAGAGTCATCCAGTGGTGGTTGCACTGACACGTGGATTAGATTTAGGTTGGATATTAGAAAAAAATTCTCAGAGAGGGTTGTCAGCCATTGGAAGAAGCTGCCCAGAGAAGTGATGGAGTCAGCATCCCTGAAGGGATTTAAAAGACACTTTGGGACATTGTTTAGCGGTGGATGATCTGGGAGGTCTTTTCCAGCCTAAACTGTTCCATGACTCTAAAATCCCTCACCTAGGTCAAAGCTCCCATGAAAAGTGATCCAGACAGCTGATGAGGGAGCCCTAAAGGCAGCTTTGTAGCTCCAGAAATCAGAGCTTGCTGCTGCTGGAAGAGGCCCACCCACTCTCCTCTCTAGCCCTGGCTGTACCTGCCCATCACGAGCCTTGTCTCAGCGCATGATGATGTGCCAAACGGGATCAGCACACAAACCCAGCCAAAAGCCAGGCCTGTAGGAAAAGAGTGGATTTTAGCAGGATCAACACACCGACTGCGCTCACTGCACAGGCACCTGATGGAACACAAAATATCCACTGTGGAGGTGCAGCTGGAGGTGGAAGAGTGCAGGTGGGGAAGAAGGGAGAGTCTGAGGTCAGCAAAAGCTAAATTACCTTGACAGGAACTCAGACTGTGCTACCCATTTTGGGCCCAACAGGTGCTTCAGGCCAGAACAGATGTGATGTAGAAATACACCTGGGAATTTCAACATCCAGCTCCTGAATCAAGACCATAACTTTGGCTGAAACCCAATATTTAAAAAAAAAAAATCTTACCCATTACCACTAGAGCTTTCTCATTGAACCCTCTTACTTCTCCACATGCATTTATACCCATGTAAAAGCAAAATTCACTTTAAGACCTGTGTAAAAACCATCTGAAAATTGGTCTAAATTAAATACTTTTAAAGCTTTTAGGAAGGGTTTTTCTAGGCAGAGAAGTAGGTGATGGATGGATTTCTGTTCCCCTTTCCCT
>NW_008238452.1:2870705-2880005 GCF_000691975.1 Corvus brachyrhynchos | reverse complement strand
TACTTAATGGGAGAAAAGCACATTTCTTTTTTCACAGGCACTAAGCTCCTCGTAGTGTGAAGATGGGGAGGAGAGTTAAAAATTTTTTTCTAGTCCTTCAATAAATGCATGTGGAAGATTTTCTATTAAAAGTCCCTTTTCACATTCACACAAAGAAATTTGCATTTACATGCTTCCACGCTCAGGGAGCCTGTGGCTTCATCACCTTGTCTTCCCTACCTCGAGAGCTGAGGTCATGATGCCCAGGTGTAAGTAACTGCAGTTTCTCATCCTCGAGGAGATAGGGTTTTGTTATTTTTGCTAACAACTGCACATTTGCTTGCAAATGCCACATTCAGGTGCAAACAATAGCATGTAGAAAAATATGAATTTTCTATAACAAGTCATTCAAACAAGACATCATTCACATCACAGCTCAGACAAGAATACATTAAAATACATGCAAAGCAGCCAAATGAGCTGTAGACTGCTATATTGATGGGTTTATTTTATTTATTATTCCTTCAGCTCTGACTTTGAGTTAATAAAGCTTTATTATGCACCTCTCTGCATTGAGAAATAAAATAATTATATTTACTTGGAGACAAAGACACTATAATATACCCCAGACCACATAAGACGTTTTCCTGTTTCTGGAGATTCTATAAAGGCACTTTATATCACCTTGAAAAGATGTTAATTCTAGCATGGATAAAAATTATTCTCTTGCTTGTAGCCGACAGCTTGGCAAAACAAAAGAAAATCTGGATGGACTGTGTTCTCTGAAGACTGCTAAGACTCTGGATAGTGCTATTGTTTTTTGAGAGGAGACTACCAGAAAAAGGTCAGAACAGTGTGAAAAGAAGAGTAAAAAATAAACAGAAAACGTAGCAGTTCAAGGTTCAATGTAATTTTCATTTAGTTTCTCCTAGAAATGGTAAGAGCATCAAAATACAATGGATTTTTGCCCAGGACTTGAATTCATGTAATCTTTTAAAATGTGTGGTTATGTTGTTTTAATACAATGACTTTGTACTTTTACACCCTTCTGCTCTTCTGGTCTCTGGTGTTCAGCATGCTCTATTACCATGGAGGAAATGCAGAAGTAGAACATATGAGAAAATTAATTAAATTGCAAATCTTAGAAATCCGTGCAATCTACGCTTGCAAGCCAAAAGTTGTTCAGAACTGTGTTGATCATTCTTTGGATCCATATCTGAAATGGACACCACCATTTTCTTCCCTTTTATCCTCTGCTGAGTTTTTTTCTCCCTTTTCCAATCTTCCTTTCCTGGAAGAGGATCTAGGCTCTTCATTAGTGAACAAGTTGATTTTCTTGGTGGGTAAAGTGCAGCCTAGGTTTGGTTTCATTTTGCTTTTCCTGAGCAAGTGTTTTACTCAATTGAAGAAAGAGTGAGAATTCTTCCAACATCCTTCCACTTAAATTCTAAAGTGCATAACCTCAGATAAGAGATAAGTTACCCTTAAGGGTGAGCCCTATTTCCTGGAAAATTAAGCACCATTTTGTTTTGGTTTGGTTGAGTTTGGCTTTGTAAGTGGTAACTTTGCTGGGTTTTGCCTGTCTCCCACATCCCATTCCCACGCTCTCCCAAACCGTTGTGCCTCTTTCAGCTCTCCCTACGGAGGTATGTAAAAGCCAGGCATAGTTTTCAGGCTTTGAACTTTAATTAAATAGGTGTGGCCTCTACAGTGCAAATATTTCCTTTCACCCAGGAAAGTGCAAGGGGACACCAGGTGTTAACTGTGCTCTCCGTCCTGTACCCCTCATTCCGCTCACTCTCTTTCTGCTATCATAGCCACGGTTCAGTATAATTCAGAAGACTAAAGAGGAAACCATTTGCTCTGGGAAGGTTGGCAAACTTGTCAACTAAACCAGAGCACTAAATGCCATGTCCAGTCATTTCTTGAACACTTCCAGGCAAGGTGAGTTCATCAGCTCCCTGAGCAGCCCATTCCAATGCTTGGCAACCCTCGTGCAAAAATATCTCTGGGGAATCCTCTGAACCAATGTGTGTTGATAGGCATCCAAAGCCAAAAATGATCGAATTTAATCATGACATGGCTTATTAGTCTCGTATTTCCCATGAATTTCCCTGAGGAAAATAAAGATGCTCCCGTGGAGCATTCCTGTGCTAGCACACTATGTCCTGGGTAGATTCACATTCTTCATATGTGGCTTTTCATCTCAATCTGAGGCAGAGAGACATCTTGATACATACCTGACCTTGCCCAGGCACTAATCCAGGCTAGTTTTACTCAGGTTTTATACCTCAATAAAACTAACCTGCACATCTCTGCTGCCACCAGGTCAAAATTGGTGCCAGACCCTCAAGAGGAATAGATATTTCAACAGGAACTAAGTTTCTACACCTCTTTAATAAGAACCTTTTTTTTTCAGTTCTTATACCTACCTGCTCTTGCAGTTTTAAAGGGGGCCTGTGGGCAGGAAGATATTTTTTGGTGTTAAACAGTGGCAAAGTTTCTAATTTCTTGTAATCTATGGTAGCAGTAGATAGCAAAATAGAGAACTGTATGTAGTTGCTCGTATATGATGATTATGTCACTCTGCTTTGAAAAGATGCAAGTTCCCTTGTACAAATACTCTTTGAAATGAGCTGTAGAAGAATCATAGGTTTGTGTTGTAAGGGACCTTAAAGACCATTTAGTTTCACCCTCCCTGCCATGGGCAGGGAAGAACAAACTCTACTTGAATTAAAAGCAAAATAGTTAGACAAGACTGGGAATCCAAGACCCTTCAGAGTTTCTCAAAAGCCCCAGTATTGATTAAAAAACCCCAGATTTTTGAAATTTATTTGGCTTTTCAAGCAAAAAAGTTTCCTTATTCACCAGTTTTCAAAAGAACACAACTTTAAACATGTTCCCCATTAACTCGAAGTTAATCCTACACCAACAATAAAGACTTGGCTGCGAAAGTGGGTTTTGCCCTGCTTATAAGGCTCCTGGGGGAAAAAATGAAGTATAAATGCATCAAAAACCCAACTCAAGAGCCTAAATCTGCAAATACCTGCACCTGCACTTACATGTGGAAAGTAAGATCCCAGCTCAACAAAAATCAGTGGGATTTCTGCCCTCAGCTCCAACAAGGTCACTGTTTCTCCCTGTGAACAGTCAGATTAAATGAGAAGGACTGTGCTTAATCAGCTACTCTGCAAATAGAACTACTTGCAAAGGATTGTGCCTGTGTTTTTAATTCCCTCCTAAATTAAAGAGTAATTATTTCCGAGTGTCAATTTTATTATCTTGGTAATTTGTCAGTGCATGAATCACTGTGCCAGCTGGGCAGGCAATAATGTGAGCACCACTGGTCTTGGAAAAGGGGTTCAACCAAGCAAAATGCTGAACATCCATTGCAGACATTCTGTTCTTTGGAAGGAGCAGAGCAAGCCCTGCATGGCTGTGGAGCCCCAGCTGTTGCCAGCACAGAGCTGAAAGAGCAATCTGCTGGTGTGAAATTCTGAGCAAGCTTCTGGCTGAAACGTCAAGAGGAAAAGGAAGAGGATACCATGAAGGTTTTTCCAGTTTACACTGGAAGAGGAATTTTTAATAAGCAGGTAATAAATAGTTTTCAGAGTCGAGAGGGAAAATCACAAGCCGTCTGCTTTCTTTGCATGAAGTCCAAGTTACATTTCCACCCACATCTTTATCATTACACACCATGTCAGAAAATAAGGGTGGTTATTGACTTAAGCACATGCAGTGTTAAAAGCCAGAACTAGAAACCAGTGCCATCCAGTTGTGCTTTGCTGGAAACTGCCAGAAATGTAATGGCTTCAACTTCAGATGAGCTGTGAAATGTGGACCTAAAGAGGCTTTATGGGAACATATCATCATTCCTGTTTGTGGCAGAAGCACTGAGCAGCTTGGCAAAGTGACCCTTAATTTAGACAGATTGGATCCAACCTGGCTTTAAGAAGAAGAAAAACTAGATGCATGACAGATTATTTATTTTATGCCATTGCCAGGCCACATCTCAGGATTTTCCTTAAACCTTTCATATCAGATGACGTGTCATGTGCTGCACTTCACCAGCAGCTGCAGCTTCCCTGTAAATATTTTATATGGCTTTGATTAAACATCTGTTTTGCTGGCACACGGCAGCCCGTGCTTGACCTTGACTCCTGTCAGGATAACTCACACCTCAGGGCATGTCAGTGTCTGGAACTGCATTGGAATCAATCCCCAGCTTCGATAAACAAGGACATCTCACCATCGTGTGTCCATGTGAAATGGATCTTCTCCAGGAATAGCAGTCTGGTGGAGCAAGGCTTCCCCTCACACGTACTCCTGGTGAGCTCCAGTGAACATGTGCAGCACAGACGATGGCAATATGCAAGAACAGAAGGTGTCCATCTTCTGGAAGAAGCAAGGCCTGAGTGGGAACTGACTGCTGCAGGTTTCTTCCAAAGCAAATCAAAACAAGGAGCAGAATGTGAGAGCTTCAGAAATAGCACCATTCTTCTGCTCAGTGGGGAGTGAAGTTATTCACTGCCCCAATGAAAATTACCTTGTGCTCTCACTGTAATGGTTTCGATATCTCGGTGCCCAGGTGAAGATAAAATTGGTTTTTTTTTCCTTCCTCAGTTTGATTTAATGCAAGACAAAATATTTTATAAGGGCAACACTCATGCTGTTTGTATCAAAATACAAGTAGAGAAAGAAGCTACAAGCTCTATTACAGGGCAACAAAAAATAGTAAGAGGAGAACTGGGAAAATAAAGATAAATAAATAGGATGCAGACCTAGTTTGCTGCACTACACGAATCCAGCTGCTTTTGGAACAGTTCAAGGCTGGGCTGGATAGGGCTTTGAGAAACCTGGTCTTGTGGAAGGTGTTCCTGCCCATGGCAGGGGGTTGGAACTAGGTAGTCTTAAGGTTCCTTCCAACACAAGCTATTCTATGATTCTCTACAGCATTAATTACTAGAATTTATCAGACTTGTGTTTTTCCAAGAGCTCAAAATAAGGGTCTGGATTCTTATTTCAGGATTCAACACTTCCTTATCTGAACAAAATACTAGTTCTGCAGAGAAGGTGGAGAGTGTCTGTCAAGAATCAGAGGTGGCCCTGCACATGTCCCAGAAGTGCCCCGCACAGCAGTCATACTTAAAGAGCTGGTTTCACACAGCATCAGCATACAAGTTGCAAAGAATTAGGTGTCAAGAACTGAAAATCTGCAAATTTTAGAAGATAATCGCATGCCTAACAGCAATCCTAAACATACTTAAAAATAGCTGTTTCTGTGACCTGGAAGCTGCTGAGCAACAATGGCTTCTGTCACTTGGAACCTTCCAAAGGCATTTCCAATTAAAGCTGCTGTTAGCAGCAATGCACTGTGAAAATGGGCCAAAGACACCAGCCTACAGCTTGCATGCTTTCTCAACCTGTACCCCTCCTTTTTTGTGGGGTAAGGAAAAGAGGTTGTGCATCTCATTCCCACTCTGGTAATGGGTACAATCATTGGCAAGTTTCCCCTCAATCCTTGGGCAATTACAGGACACATTCTTCAGCTATCATAATAGGAGGTTTGAAATTTTTCAAATGCTGTCATTCCTACTTGCTGTAATTTTGAAAGGTATAAGATCACGAGGAGACAAGTGTTTCCACGTTGAGTCCTCAGCACTTGTTGCAGCTTCAAATCCGCCCCAACAGCAGGGGCTTTATGAGTGAAACAGCTATCAGCGTTTCAGGTGGTGAAAGGAGAGATGTGTGTGCTTGCCCCTCATGTTCCATGGCTGTGCACACTCTTGCTAAGAAAGCTGGATCTGTGCTGGACCTGTTAGCAGATTTATGGCTTGCTTTGCAGTGCTGTAGGTGACTCGGAGAACAGCACAGTAGCTTCCTGTGCTGGTATTTTAAAGCAGGTTTTCTGTTACCATCGATCACAGGAGCCGTCTGTAAGCTGAGATCTTTCCTGGGCTTAATTCTCAATGTGAGGGCTCAGAGGAACCCCTGCTTTCAAGGGGAGGGAGGGGTAAAACTAAAGTCAGCATAAGCTGTTTGTCCTTCAGCAGCTACAACAGTTCAATTTCCCGGCAGAAAACTTTGTCCGTGACAGAAACGACAATTGCCCTACAATTCAGTGAGGAAATGGTTCCTCCATGCTTCCAGTAAGATTTGAGTGCCTGTGCCCTTCATTCTTACAGGGTGCAATATTCCACTTTAGGGATGCTCTTGCTAATCAGTGGGTGGCTGCAAGTATGAGTGCTTTCACCTGGCATCTTGGAAAACGTAATTTCGATGTGAAACATAGACTGAGTTTATATCCTAGAAATGCATCTGTGCATTCAAATGTCTCTCTTCAAAGTAAAAAAAAAAAAAAGAGAGGGAGATTGAGAATGAAACTTAATATAAAACTTTGCTGAGTATTTTCAGGTCCTGGTAAACTCTTTTAGAAACACACAAAACAGTGGCAAAAAGAAGACAAGGTCCTTGGGAATCTGTGTGTCTAAGTGTTTGTCCCCATGGCTTTTTCAGTGACAGAGCCTGCATTTCCAGGGTAGAAAATTAAGTCTTTCCTCAAGGCTGGTTGAATATAGGCCCAAATGTTTCTAAGTCAGCAAATCCAAAATCAATTCCTCCTAATCACCTGCCCCTGTCCTTTGCTTAAGACAGGACAGACGGATGTTTCCAGTTCCCACACATCCCATTTTATAAGGGATTATTATGAGAAAAGCTTATTAATCTTGTCAACTTGTTCAGAACAGTGCTTGGAGGATTATTTAACAGCAGGCTCTCTCTTTTTTCCCCCCTCTCTTATCCATTTTATGCCTTTTCTGTTTGTTCAGCAGTTTATAACCTTAGTCATGGTACATTGCCTCTCCCATAGAAATGACAGTGCTTTCAGTGACAGGCATTTGACATGCTACAAGGAGCAAACACAGGAAAAGGTAGGGCTAACAGGGTACCCGGCAAAAACAGGGACAGCTTTGCTTTTCTTCACATGCTAGAAAAGTGGAATTTTAATTATCTAAAGGGAATTTTAATTACCCAAAGTTTTTTTGCAAACAAGATTAGCTTGGGGCAGCTTTATTAAGGCAAGAATTTTTCTTTTTCTTTTTTTTTCTTTATAGTCTGTATATGTGTCTCTTGCTCCATCATATATCCAAAAGGAAACAACACTGGGCGTGATAGACCTGAGATATATTAAAAACAACTGGAATCTGTAGCCACACTCAGTTATGATCGACAAGGATCCAGAATACATTTTAGCAGCGATAAAACATATGTCCTGTACATGAGCTGCATGAAAGTTAGAAATAGTTGAATATCTGAGTGTTTATTTCACTCTTTTTTTAATTAAAGACTAACTGCTGTCACCCTATGTTCAGAAGTTGCTTTGATCTAACTGTATGTCTGAGATATGAAAGTGAAATGATAAATGGCATTTAACACATCTGGTAGAAATGTTTTACAGAGAAAGACTACAAAATGATTACAGTAATAATTTGCCTTTCTCTTCTGGGCTGTTCTGAAACATCTTTTATCTTGGGAGCTGTACCATAATGGAGAAAGAATAAGTACTACAGAGCCATAGAAAAGCCTTGGAAGGGACCTTAAAGATCACTTCATTCCAAGCCCCTGCCATGGGCAGGGACACTTCCCACTGGACCAGATTACTCCAAGCTGCATCCAACACGGCCTTGAACACTGCCAGGGTTGGAGCAGCTTTTATCTTGGGAGCTGTACCATAATGGAGAAATGGAGCTGTACCATAATGGAGTCCTTCTTAATGACTGATCTATGCCTGCCCTCCTCTAGTTTCTTTTGGTGGTTCACCCCACTTCTGTCAGGCAAGTTCCTCTGAGATCACCCCACTGCTTCCAAGCCAGAACTGCCTGAAGCTCCCCAAAACACTGAACTTAAATGTAGGGAGAAAATAAATATCAAATTCACAAGACCCCAACTTTCTGATCACTGAGAGCAGTTTTTCCTATATCTTCTCTATGGAAGGGAAAGAACAAAAAAGGGTTGCAGATTGTTTTGGCCTCAAGAAATAAATCTGATGCTTTATAGTTTTTCATGAGGTCTCTCGTTGTTCTCTTTTTGCAAATCGCTTTCTGCTTTCTCTGGAGCTATACATACATTTTTCCCTTAAGATAGCCAGCTTTTTCTTCAGTGGAACTAAGGGGTCATAACTCTAGCTCTGTGGCAAAGAAGCAGACAAATATCTGAAGTTCCCTGATTAAAATACATATAACCCAGAGTTTCAGGCCAGAGCGAGTGTTATTCAAAATTACAAGCCTGCAGCTTAAAGAATAGCTAACAGAAATGCTGACAGAAACTAAAGCTGCTCTAGCAGTGAGCGACTGCAAACAACTGAATGTTTTTATGCCCTTGAACTATTAATTATTCTGCCTTGGAAGGATTAGAAAGGACTTCTGACTGACCCAAGTTCTCCTTTGAAAACAGAGAGAGAGAAATACAGTATTCCCTGAGTCCCCAGCTAGTTTAAGGACTTATTTGTTAAATTTAAGACCTGCCAAACCCAAGCTATTATTTTCTAGCTGCTTTGTATCCAGCAGCTTCTTACAAGAAGTGACTTATGGAACATTTCAGGGCTTTTATACCAGCAACAATAACCAGCATAAAACTTGTGGGATACGATATTACACTGAAATACCCACAGTATATATTCATGTACAGCATTTTATATAACAGCAGAAAACCTATGAAGGGTTTCAATATAATTAACAATGCCATTAAAAATTGTAGTATACCATTAAATTTGATAGACATGCTGTGAATAAAAATAACCTAATTTAGCTTTCTTTATAATGTCAAATATTATTTAAAGAACTTGTGTGGACTTTCCTGGTAACACAAGGAATGGGTTTAAAGAGTTCAGCGTCAATATTAGACTCCTCTTCATCCTTAAAACAGTTGAAATATTTAATTTTTTAGATCATTTTGAGTAGGACAATTCCAGCTTTTAAATTCAACCTAGTTTTCATTTGGCTTCAAACAGAAATGTAGCAATTTCCATGCAGGAAGAAATAGTAATAATAATTGCTATGAATCAATTCATCAGCACAAGTGAAAATAGGTCTAAACTGCAGCGTTCTGGTTTTTTAGATCCTGGCACTTTGATGCAAGATTTCTGAGATTTCAAAGGATCCAATAGTTTAATCCAGATAAAGTGACTTTGCTTTTATTTACTGTTACACAGGAGCTCCGTTTTGGAGAGGAATATTATTAATATTTTTACAAATATTAATCCAGGCAAACATTTGATGACAATTAGTAAGAAAGAAATATTTTCCCAGGAATAATTTTCCCTCT
>NW_008238452.1:2868273-2870677 GCF_000691975.1 Corvus brachyrhynchos | reverse complement strand
ACAGCTCTCAGAGATGTGGTGTTTTGTAGCTTTTGGTGGTGTGTTCCAGCTCCACCACTCACATTTCAATACATGCAACCTTACCCAACATGACATGCATGCATCTTCAGTGTCTTACATATTGTGAAATTCCCGGAAAAAGGATGGGATGACTCAGGCAGACGTGGTGTAGCTGCATGGATGGCCAGGAGGAGAGAAGCTCTGCTATTCCAAAGCATGGCGCACTGTCACACTCCTCGTGACCACCGAGGGACAAAGCTGGGGAGATGTACAGTGGCTTCTGCTCTCCATGAAACTCCTGCATTAACAGCTGCCTTCTTCTGGAATTTCTGGGGAGAATGGCACAACTCTTGGAGCTTTCAGTGCCAACTGCTGAGCTGAGCTGTCAGCCCTGACCGCTTGTCTTTGCAGCAACCAAGACTCCAATGAGAATTCACGTGTCCCACTTATTTATGGGTCAGCCATAACCTTTCCCTTCTTGTCCCAACCTTGGCTGCTCCATGGTTATCTCCAGCTGGAGAGGACTTTTGCATATTTTGCTTCAGCCTGCCACTTTAGGAGTAGAAAATGCAGGCTGCAACTGCAGAGCAGTGTCTGATGATGTGGTGGAAATGGGGCCTGCTCTGTTATTTTCTTTGTTATTGGCGTTCCAGATCCAGCACAGAATCTGACTTGTTAAGGTTGATTTTCAGAAAACATTTGTTAATGATTTATGTTCCTTCTTCAGTATTAATTTTAAAGGGCTGAGAGAGGTTTGGACCATTACATTAAATATATTAACGTGTAGTTTTGAGAGTATTTCTGGGCATGCATGCTAAATTTGAAAATTCAATGTACTCGCAAAATGGCAAGGATAAATCAAATAACAACCAAAGCATTTCCTCAGACCAATGGGTTTAAGTGCTCTCAACAGCTGGAAAAAGTGCAGACTCTTTGCTATGCAAAATTGGCATGTATGGATTTGGAGCACTGACAGAGCTTTGCTAAACTACAGCGATCTGTCATGTTTAAATGTGTTTGTTGTTAGCAGGGCACAGGCAAAATTCCATTGCCGTGGTGTGCTGAGAAAAAGGAAACTATGCTCATACTGGGAAAAGCAGGGGGAAAAAAAAGCTTTTAGGAGGCAGCTTGAGGTAGAAGAGGGAGTTGTAGTTGCATCTCTATAGCATTTTCTATTTTGACTTTTTAGAGAGTTTTTTTTGGTGAGAAAATAAATTACCGAAACACAAGAATTCACCAGAGCACATGACCCTGAGAGTCAAATTTAGGACTGTACCACATGAAATCTCATCTTTTAGAATTATGTATATAGTCCATAAAGAATCTAAGAAGTTAAAAATAGCTCCTTAAGTTTTCAATATAAATTCTGCTTCTCCGTGGTCCAATGGAACAACCAAAAACCAAAGAGTGGGCAGTTCTGTTCTTTTCTTTATGCTAATGATGTTTCTAAAATTCCTTAACTTCAACAGGCATTCATCAAGCTCAGGGAAATAAAAGAAAAACAAAAATGAAATAGCATGCAGAAGCCAAGTAATATCTTCATTTTCTAATAAATTTTCTTTCCTCTGAACACTGTCAGTCCTTTGTTTGCCTTTCCAAGATGTCGCTGTAAACCAGCTTATCAGATACAAATAAAATTTTCTTAAATTCAGCAGCAGAGAATAATGATTTGCTTTTATGGGCCCATAAAACAACCCAAGTCTGTGGGCATTTTGAAATAATGCTGTCAATTAGGATCTGTAATGTATTCTGGGAGATATCATAAGAAAAGTGGCAGCAAACTAATTTTTCCCTTTCAAAACGATCACCTTCAATATGCAATAAAATGCAAGGATGTACTCATAAAAGAGCCATTGCTGTATCCTCCCTAATATATATGCAAATATTTCATCACTTTGAAACTTTGAGGCACATGAGAAAGCTGCTGGAAATTAACATCAGCTTCCAGTTGCCATATAAATCAAAGCAACAGCTCTTCCCTGAATGAAGTACCTGCTTAGGGGAGTAAGCTTCTTTGATTAAATGGTGATGGGAATTGGCCCTGCTCGGCATCATGGCCCATCACAGGCAGAGCCCAGCTCTCCTCCTTCCTTGCAAATGCCAGAATGGCTGCTGGAGTGCCTTGTATTGTTCTTCCCTTGTTGCCATCACCTTTGCAAGGGGAGAACCTTTGCAAGTTTAAAGGACATTTTAGTCCTCTTCAGCCACAGCATCATGCTGAGTACATTGTTCTGGGGGAATCCCAGAAGCTGATAAGGCATGAAAATACCCTGGTTGAGGATGGGTGAAAACAACCTGGTTGAATGCTTGGAAAATACCCAGGCTTTTGTCTGTAAACCTCCTCTGAAATCATTGGCAGGGGTGTTTTCTCTGCTTTTTGTACCAAAAAAGCACAATAATTCAG
>NW_008238452.1:2860635-2868081 GCF_000691975.1 Corvus brachyrhynchos | reverse complement strand
CAGGAGTCTTCCCCCTTCACAGCAGCAGGAGCCATCAGGATGCTTACCCACACTGATGCACTTCTGGAAGAAAGCAGCCTGAAGGAGGTGATCAACATTTTCCCAACGTTTGGAAAAAGTACATGTTGCTCTGTGGGACTGAATGGTGACACCAAAATGATTGCAGAGGAGATGGAGCAGAAAGTCAGGAAGGTCACATTGCATTGGTGCCCACGGCGAGGCTGCAATGGGCAGGGTCCATCCAGGAACAATAGCTGCTTGAGCAGCAGCGATTTTTTAAGGTTCATGAAGTATTCTTGTCCTCAGTAGATGGAGAAAAAGGTCATTTAGTCTCTTATGGAAGACGGTAGAGGAGAAATAATTTGTTCCAAATCGATGTGGAAGCGCAGAGAAATGGGACATTTATTTTAATGGGCAGCAAGGACCAACAAATAGAGATAGTGCATCAAAGTCATTCTCACTTGTCCTCCTGTGTATATACACTTTTCTATCCAAAATCAGCCTTTTTTTATCCATCCCTGCCAGAGGAACACTGAAAACAAAATCTGGTGCTCAGAGCTCAGAACTAAAGCGACTCCAGCCAGCTAATTAACAAAGTGGTTCATTGCTACTTGCAAGCAACTGCATTATTCTCTTTCTAGACTAACTCTGAGTGTGTCAAGTAGTGATGCTCTGGAGAAAGTTTATTTCACAGGACAATTGATTTCCATGTCAGAAACAGAGCTGAGAAAATAACTCACGGCAAATAACACATTCAGTGAATAAAATTTCTTCCTTTTCCCATGCTCATCCTCCAGATGAGGAGTCCCTTGAGTGCAGTCAGGCTTTGGAAAGTTTGGAACACTGGCTTGCCAGCAGGCAGACAGCCACTTGTTGCAGGTGTGTTCTTCCAGGGCTGTTTTGGCTGGTAATTCACAACATTTCCTTGCTGGATGCAAAAATCATATTCAGTAATAGAAGTTTCACATCTTTTGTTTTTCTTCCCTTTTGTTAGACAGATATCAACCATTCAGTGAAAGATTTCTGAGTAGGCAGGTCTTATTTTGCATGCCAGGGCTTGTGGTAGCACAACACATCAAGTAAAAGAAAGAAAAAATCGATTCCTTCCATGATGTTCTTTCCTTCCAACAGTTCCCAGACTTTCATGATACTTTCTAATGCTGGTGCTGGTAAAAGACACCACTCTGGATGACAAAATCACTCCTTTCCCTTCACATAAAGGCCACAAAATCATTGACAGGACAAGATACTGAATCCCAATGCAATATTACTGCCCTGCATGGATGTTGGATGTGCTTAGAGCTGGAGCTCAGTAGCAGTCCCAAAAGGATCTGTGAGTGTGGGTTTTGTATCTGTGCCCTTTAGCAACCTGCACAAGCAAAATCCCCTCTCTGAAGGCCAGCTGGGTGTAAAATCCACTGGTAGCTCTGACTGTCAGTGAGAACATTGTGCTGTGCAGCAGGCAGCCAGCACCTCACCTGGCTCTCCAGGGGTAATTACCTGGTTATCTCACCTAGTGGGGGGCTGAACCAAGGGAGTTTAAAGGGTATGTTTGGAGAAGCACACAGAGCTTAACCCAGCTCCCAAGCCAACAAGGACTTGCACTTCCAGTCTGGCCGAAAGAAACTTTCTAGCTCCTTAGGACTGGTACATTTTCGTCAAGAATACATTTTTGTCCAACAACCCTCTAAACAAAATACAATTGCTAATGTTTGCAGCAAGTCTAAAGCAAGCTCAGCTTCTGAAAATTAATAGAGCTGTCATTTGGCTTTAACTACCTCACTGATAATCAGTAAAATCTGACTAAATACAGAGAATTCTTCAGCGTCACCTGCTGTGCTTGCTGCCCCTTCCCTGCCTTGATGATGAGATGCTCTTTCCATTGTGGTGGATCTAAACAATCAAGGCAATGGGAAGAAGCAGTCTATTAATGTGGTACCCATGACATTAAATATAAACATGTGCCTAAAGAAAAATCAAAAGATGGAAAAAATAATATTTTTTTATTTCAGGAAGCACACTGGTGAGGGAAATAAGTCCAGGAGAGCTATAAAGGCATATCACTGTTAGAGATAGAGGGAGATATGAAATCTGCTACGTGATTTGGGGCTTTTTGTTTGAATGGTGCTGAGCAACCCTTCTTTTTAGCTGATGCCTAGGAATACAAATTGTCTACTAAATATCTGCAGCTGCAGTCTGCTCTGCTATTGAAGTGTCTGCCGAATGTCACTGCTGTTTGCTTTGTACAGCAGAGCGAAGGGGGAAGGGTTCAGAGGAAGACAAAAGCCACAGGAGCAGTGCTCAGACCTGTGTATTAAGCCTGCGGTTTTTAATGTTTCCCCTTTCAGTTCCTCCTGGTTCTCGTGGTTTGTTTGGTAAGAGGCAGAGAAGCGGCAGCACGAGGATAACTGAGCAGTCTGGGCTTGGTCAGCCCCGCGCTCTCTTTGAAATAGTTATTATTTACTACTTGTAATACAATAGGATCTGGAAGCCCTGGCCATGGCCCAAGGTCTTTTTCAAGGGACAAACGCAGACTAAGGGGAATGTTAGCTTTTAAAGGGATGAGGGCTTATTGATTTGGTTAAGAATGCCTGTTGTATGCAAAGTGTATTCCACAAGGCAGCAGATCCCGTTATAAATAACACGCAAATGACACTGGCAGCCGGGCCGAATGCAGAGCGCAGCTTTAGCAACAGCTAGAAAGAGTCACAGCCTGCAAAAAGATCACACTGAGCCTCGAGATACAGAACTCCTGTGACCCTCTGGGATTTGATAGGACATGCATCTTTCACCTTCAAATATCAGCGATTAGCAACAGCAGGAAAGGAAGCCGTAGGAAGGTCATATATCATCACATTCCCAAAGTCAGAGCTGTCTTTCAAATCCACCTTATCCCTAATTCATGACTGCTGGGAAACCAAAATAACTTTTCTTTTTTGCTTGTTTGGTTGGTTTGTTTTGTTTTGTTTTTTAAAGAGTGAATATTTTATAATACAGTGCTAGACCACAAGACAAAGATCAAACGGTCACATTTTTAACATTTCAATCTAGCAATTTACAATAAAACCTCCATGTGGGGTCACACAGAGGAATGCTCTGATTCTGTGATATGTGTATGTGGAAATCTCAAAATACAGGATGATCCTCTTCAGCTCTGAATTCCTTCATTTAATGTCACATAATAACACCACTGTTCAGCCATGAATTACTTCAAGAAATAGAGGCAGACATACAGTACTTTAAATAATTTCAGCTATCTGTATTTATCAGAAAAAAAACCTCTTAAATAACAAACTTAAGTTGTAGTTAACAAAAATCTCTCCAATTCAAGGCATTCCTTAGTCATGCTTTAAATTCCAGACATCATACTATTCAGACACACTTGGGATAATCTTGGTTGTGTTTTGAATAGCTAATCAACTAAAAGATTATACTTGAATCTTATAAATTAAACTTAGATTCTCCAGCAAATATACCCCACTTGCACCATGTCTGTGTAGCACTTCAAGTTGGGGATTTTATGATTAATCACAGATCTGAAAGAGGATTTCCTTTATTTCTCATAGTAAATATATTATTGAAATGTGGTTACTCAGAGCTGTGCAACATATGCTACATGTAGTAGCATGAGTACAGATTTTTGTGACAAAATATGACAGCTGAAGTGCTAATGAGTGGCAGAAATGTGCTGTTCCATGAAAATGTCTGAGTTGTTTCAGACTCTTGCGTTTCCCAACAGGAGAGAAATGGGAGTGAATGAAACATGTACAGCAACACATTGAAATGAAAACCCATTTTCTGGAGACTTTTCAGGTTTGGATGAGTATTTGTGGATATATTAGAACCAGTCATATCTGTGGATGACTGCTTTCTGAGAGCAGGTGCTGAAGTGGTGTGTAATTCAAGGTTCTGTGCCCACATATGTCTGAAAATCATCTTCAGCCACCCAAAATTCAGATGTGCAGCTATAGCCACCTCTGTGGGACTTTTTTGTAATCAAGTTTGGCCTCTAAAGGCCAACAATGTGTATAAAATATGCCCATAAATGATACATCCAAGGGGCTTACCTCTGTCCATGACCCCAGAGAAAGCTGGGACGCTGGTGACAGAGAGCCCAGACAGATGACTTGGATTAAATGTTTATTTTTTTTAGAGTTTTTAGTGCTAGAGATAGGTGAGGAGTCACATCCTTGTTCACCATATGTTCATTTATTCTGAAATAGTATAAAAGGTGATATGGCTGGAATGATAGTTCTGCTTTCCCATCTTCTGTATGTGGAGATTTGCACTGAAACTTACCTATTTCATTACTTTCAGTGTTTTATTTCCCTTGTAATCACATGTGCCTTGTATCAGACAGGTGCTAAGCATTTTATTAAACTGCAGATGGAAACAGATAAAAATTTTAGAGGCAACACACTGAAATTTGATTTAATTTCCCTTAGCTACAGGAAAGCAAAGCAATTGCCACTATAACTATTGAACGTTTGAACATTAGAGTGTCCTTAAAAACATATTGTTAGTTTATGGGGTCGCTACTTGTATCAGAAAGATAATTCTGCTCACAATTTAGTGATTAGGAGTTGCTGAAAAGAAATTAAAATCTGAGCTAAGAAATAACCACACAGAAAATATTTGTAAATACAACACTGGATAGGTTCACTTAAATTAAAAATATTTAGGAATGTATAATTCTTCTGACCCATATATTATATCTACATTTAAAAAATATTTTATCAATTAATGGAAAAACTCACAATGTAACTGAAAAACAAGTCAGAAAATTAAACCTAGGAGAAATTGGTCAGTGTGAATGTAAAAACACCATTGATATTACTGATAAATGTACCAAAGATGATTTTCAACCAAAAATAATAGTTTTATTCAAGGAGTAAATGTTCTGACAAAGCTTCGAAATCCTTTTGTTCCACAGACTTTTTTGACAGAGACATTCTGGTGCTGCTTCCCCCCAGGCCCCAATGCTGCTCTCCCCCTCACCTGCCCCTTCAGTGCTGAGGCGCAAATCCATTGGCTCAATCTGCTTTTTCAAGCTGGGTTTCCTCCTCTTTGCCACTTTTTCTGCACGTGTTTTTCCCTGGTATTGTAAGAGCTCCCATTTATTTCCCTTTTGGATTTTAAACCAGCACTTTGGAGCAGTTCCCACACTATTTGGTCCCCCAATTGGCTACACAAAGCCATTAGAGATGTTTTATTCAGTAGAGGCAGCTGGCTAGGCAAAGGCAACATTAACTACTATCATAGCTATAAAAATAAAACAAAGTTTAAGACCATAACTGTAGCAATAACCTTGCCCTAAGAGTATAAAACAAAATGGGACCCATTATGGATATTTTTTTTTATTGCCATCTGTCACGATTTCCATTTTGGATGATTCTGGAACAGTTTCATATTCTCTTCACACTAAACAAGCTTGGAATAAAATGCAAGTTAGAAGGAAACAAGATAGCATTAAATCAACTTGTCTTGGTATGTGCAAACATTGCCATCATCATCCTGATTTATTCCTTCCTGGCTTTTAGGATGATGGCATGTGGTCTCCATTCCAGTGAGAACATCCAGGTTGGGAAGCAGGGAGGAGCACAGCGGTCCAGAGAATTTCTGTTTGAGTAAATCCCCTTGAAATCCCACTAAAACAGAAGAGACACAGAAAGTAAACACTCTTACCTCTGTCAGTGGGCATTTCTAAAGAGTTTTGGGTTATCCTTCCTGTTCCCATCTTGTCTCATTGCCCAGTGTTTATTGATCACCAGAGAAGACCTTCCCTGAGTTGAAATCTCTGATCCCTTCTCCCTTCTGTGCCACTGACCACCTTTTCCGTGCTTTCCATGGAGAGGAGGTCCATCAGGAAGGACAGAGCTCAGCAAGAAGGTCTCCACAACTCACCAAAACTGCTCTTCGTGTCACTATGAAGGTCACAGCAGAGGATCTGAGATCTCCCATGTGCGACTAGGGAAGGTGATCTGACAATAGGACAAGCAATGGTAGCAAAAAACTTCATGCCAGAAGAGAATCAAAGAATCACAGAATGGTTTGGGTTGGAAGGGACCTTAAAGATCATCTGGTTCCAGCCCCCCTGTCATGGACAGGGACTAGAGCTCTGCATTTTGTGGGGGTGGACAACGTCATTAGGTATTTTGAGATGAATGACCTGGCTGGAGGTAAAGCAAGGTGACATCTTCCACAGCAGAAGAAATCTCCCTGGAGATAACACTTTGCTGTATCCTCATTGCAAACCCCAGCACTGCATTGTTCTGGCTGCACCCAAAATCTACTGCCTGCATCCAAAATCTACCATCTGCACCTGCTCTGTGCAGACGTCACCAGAGGGACAGACACCATCTCTTCATTACCCACTGCTTTGTCAGCCTTTGGGCCACCTGGAAACTAGCTTTGCCATGATTGTAAGGCTTGCTGGCCGGGGCACTGCTGTGTATCACACAGCCAAAATTTCTGGCCGTGCCCTGGCTGCAAAGATCCACAGGAGATGCTGCCACCAGCGACGAGTCCTCACTTGTAATTAAAGAGCTGTATTAGAGCTATCAATAGCGACCCCACTTAAACCAGGGCTGCTGTACAAACCTCTGCCATCCAATCTATATCCATTAGAGGCATGCAAAGCTGTGGCCTGTGATTTAGTCACACAGGCTAAAGAGCCCAGCCTAGATGGAATTATACTCTCGCTGTATACATATATCATTTTAATTCAATCCCATTTTCACCTACTAGATGCTATGGGCTGCCGTGGGAAGAGCATAGCTGGAATAACCTAACTACAAATACAATCAAAAGTTTTTGATAGCATGGCTGTGTAGGCCCAGCCATGCTAGAATGATTTTTTTGGAGTGTGGGTACAGAAAGGGTTACATAGCAGGGGAAAACAGTCCTTAGCAACCACCAAAATACAAAACTTTAGGGCTAGAACTTGTTACTATATTCAAATATTCTCATCTGGATTGGTCCATGCAATATTTTTATATATTTTGGTTGAAATTATTTTAACTTTACAAGCTTTGTTTATAAGAAACTATTTTAACTCCAAAATTGTTTGGTTGGCAGCAAACTGAGTTACAATAAGTATATAGTTACAAATTCTTACATGCACTTCTAATTTTTTTATTTCACTGAATCTTCTTTCCCAGTGAATGAAATTAATGTACTGTAGCTGAAGAGAATTTCCTTGACTTTACCTTCTCCTTTTTTAAGGAAATCAATCTGAATTAGAGAATTTATTGTCACCAGGACAAATTTTCAGTTTGACTAAATTTAAGAGTGAAACAAAGCACTTGGGCAGAGATCCCTGAAACAAAGTAAAGCAGCTGCTGACCTGTCAGTATAAAATATCCTACAAATGCATAAATGTGTGACATATGTTCACTGGAATATTTTTGACACAATTTTGGCTCAACATACTGTGTATATCTTTCC
>NW_008238452.1:2838408-2860609 GCF_000691975.1 Corvus brachyrhynchos | reverse complement strand
CCCTAAATGCTACTTTTAAACTCTTGTTTAATATTCACAGATTTGTGTACCATTTCCCAAAAGCATAAATTATGGAGAAAATATATCTCTGTCATTAAATGTTTATGTCCTAGAAGAAAAACTCAAGGTTAAAATCATCTCCCAATTCCCACAGCAAGAGGGAAACATCACAGAAAATACACATGTAAGTGTATTTACAATTCACTTCTTCCTGCAGCAAAACTCTATCATTGAATAATTCATCCTCTCCTCTCCAAGCTCCAGTTTGCCCACTCCAAACAGAAAAATGCTGCCAAAAATCAGGGGTTTCTACCTTCTTCCAAAGGTGTTGACTGTCTCAGCTATCCCCAAAAAAACACAAAGAGATCCCAAAGTATGAGGCAGCCTGCAAGTTCCCAAACTCTTATTGTAACTTCCAGCTTGGCTTTGACCACAGTTTAGTGCCACAAACATCTTTCTCCTACTGGTGTTTCCAAAGATTTTCCTCTGTGAGGAAAACACCATATCATGGAATGGTTTGGGAAGGAACCTTAAGGGCCATCTTGTTGCAACCAACCCTGCCATGGGCAGGGACACCTTCCACGGGCAGGGACACCTTCCACTAGACCAGGCTGCTCAAAGTCCCTTCCAACCTGGCCTTGAGCACTTCCAGGGATGGGGCTGCCACAGCTTCTCTGGGCAACCTGTGCCAGTGCCTCCACACCCTCAGAGTCAAGATTTTCTTCTTAATATCCAATCTAAACCTACCCTCGGTTCGAAGCCATTCCCCCCTGTCCTATCCCTTCACGCCCTTAGAAAAAGTCCTCTGTCTCTCTTGCCCTCTCTGATGGGGCATAAATAATGAAGTATTTACAAAGGGGGAAAATTGTTTGCATGTTGCATGCTAGACTTTGTTTGCCTTTCCAGGGTTAAACTGAGTTTTCAGCATCCATTTCTCTTGGCACTAGGAAGACTTGTCAGAAAAGTAGCAAGATAGAAAATGTGAGTTTTCAGAGGGAAGAAATGTAAACTTCCCTCATCATTTTTTATGTTCTAAAGATCTTAATGTTTTACAAAGTCATAAGTTCCATACTATTAATTTTTATATGATCTACATACTGGTGAATGAGTCTATACCCAAAAACTGTTTCCCATTCCTACTGCAATTTATCTAGTATAATGTTATTTCAGTCAGGAGCAAAGCTGCTACAGTCAACCATTGTCATCAGTGAGTTGAATCAATATGTTTCCAAGCCTCATTTAAGACACTGTCATTCTCATTGCAATTTTTGTGGATGTTCTGCTACAAATCCCACATGCAGAAACAGCGGCACAAACTGGGAGAGCCCAATGTTGGGATCAGTGCTGTGGGCTTGGGGTTTTGTACTTACAAAGAAATGAAACCCTTAATTCTAGCAATAACTGTCTTTTTCAATCAGGCCACACAATTACATTTCTAATTTAATATGATACCTTTGCAATGTTCTCCTGTCATTTTGTTGGTTATGGAACATTCAAAAATGCCCAAAACAGGACAGATACAGAAAACTGTAACTTGCAACTAGAGGAAATACCATTTCATTCTGAATTGGTATAGGATGAATGTACCATTCAGGGCCCATGAAAAATTGTATGTCTTTTCTTTTTATGAATATTATTAAAGCAAGTCAGAGAAGAGACATTATTTACCAAGTCTCATCAGCTCAGGCTGCTGCTGCTGCTGGAATGTGCTCTATGCTTGAAGCAGTTGCAAATTCATTTCCCAGTTTCTGTAATATCTAGAATTGTATGTATTATGTTATACAGCTGACTACTAATAGTAAAAAGTAACTAAAATCTCCTAGAGTGAGCAGAGGGCTAAAACTAATAGGACAACAGAAATGCAAAGCTCAGTTTCAAAGGAAAAAACGAGCAGGCAGGGGGTCAATGAAAGACTTAAAGTAAGTATGGTCTCTACCTTACTGCAAAAGGAACAAGAAAAAAAATCTGATTTTTTAATATTGCCTAAATATCTATGAAGGTTTCTCCATTCCTAATGTTTACTTTTATTGATTAGCCCACTTTTAAGGAAAAGGACTTGTTGCAGAAATTATGGGGTGAAAGCAGATGGCCCATGTTGCTTAGCTGGGCACCTTCTGTGGTCATCATGGTCCTTACTAAAATAAAACACCTAAATATTCTCAAATTCACCAAGCAGTTTGTGGAGCACTGTGACAGCCTTGTGTAGCAAAAAACTGTAATTAAGATTATCTGGTAATATCTGAACAGGGAGGGACAGTGATGCAGCCACATCCACACTGAGAGTTGAGATCAGCACAGACCAGCGTTAATGAGTGTCCTTGGGCTTCCTTCACCCTTTGCCTTCTCAGTCCCCAGCATTTCTCCTTCTCATCCAGAAATCATCCCTGAAAAATTCAAGGCCAAGGGGAACCATGTTCTAATTGAAAACAAAGCCCTGTTGAGTGAGAGGATCAGTACATTTTACTCAATTAGAGTCTATGTCTGACACCGTGAGACATAATTTATCTGGGAAAATTGTGCCTGTAGGTATACAGCAGCCCTTCAGACTGACCTATATCCTTGGGGAAAGAGGTTTGTCCTCACATTCCTTTGAACCTGTGTCTACTGAATGCTGCTGATGGCATGAAGGAGAGGTTTGGGAATTGCAGCTCCTTTCACTGGGCTCGATGTTGTCTGCCATAAATATTGCAGCTGCAAACTGAGCAGGGGAACAGAGCACAACAGTAACTGGTAACAAGTTGACTTCTCAGCCTCTGTGGTCAATAAGGTCAATTTAACAGAAAAAAAGGGGATCAGCAAAGCATTCCACAGTGCCTAAATATAGACTTGCTGTTTGGGTTCAGTTCTTTGTCAAAGCACTGCTTTGTTAAGTCACCACTTAATCCTTTGACTGATGAGGGTCTTCAGGACTTCTTCTGAGTTGTTACTTTCTCTGGTCTCACTCTTTAAAGTATTTAGCACTTCTAAATCTCTAAAAAGGGGCACTTATCTGCTACTCTTCTATCAGTGTTCTGCCTCTGTGGGTGCTTGGAACTGGACACCTTTGTGTATCTGGCCAGTGTACCAGTTATATCGGTCACAGAGGGACACCTGTGCCTGACACTGGCTTACAGCTCACACAGTGACACCTCTAGAAGATGAGCTGTAAAGCTCCTTGGTACCTGAGGGACAACACCTGTGACACTGGTACAGGAGCCAAATATATCAGGGTTCATTCTTAGCAGTGGAATTAAAGGTACTTCACCAGTTAAATGACAACAGAGTGTCAACAGAAGTTTCAGGATCAGTACAGAAGAAAAGATCATCCTCAAGGTGCTGGTAAATGGCAGAATAAGTGTACATGGTTACTGGGCAGACAGGGTATGAAGAGCAACATTTTTGCTTTGTAAAGGAATTTTAAAGGCTGTCTAGTGTCTTGCATACGTTGTTTCTGTTTTTTTCCCCCCCTCTTTTTAGATGAGGGTTGTATTTTGCTGTTTGGCCTAGCCATTACCCCCAGTGATGTCCAACTTATCAGGAATGGACAGTGTATTTAGGAGTTAAGTATCTGAGCTAACTGTTGTTCCCATATCCTTCCGGTGTGCTGGCTACCTCCACATCAATACATCATTTTCCCCTTCGCTGTACCTCTTCCACTCCCTCTTCCTTTCTCCTCGGTTTTCCTGTTTGATTCCCTTTATTGTCCCATTTACTAATTCTCTCTGGCTTACTCTTAGATTATTTTGTGTCATTGAATAGGAAAAAAACCCCATTTGCTCCTTATACTAGGGCCTTTAGAGAATCCTTTGCCATTGGTGTCCACTTGGTGGAAATAATGACTTTTTGTGTAAGAAGGTGCCAAATCAGGTAACCAAACCAGCTCTCAGCCCACACAGTCACTGCCTTGTTTCGGGGCAGATTCCAACTTATTTTTTAATGAAATATTTGGTTTGGGTGGACAAGTGGACATTAAGAAAAAATTCTTCACTGGAAGGGTTCTCAAGCATTGTATCAGACTGCCCAGGGCAGTGGTGGAGTTACTATCCCTGGAGATATTTAAAAGACGTGTAGATGCGGCACCTGGGGACATGGTTTAGTGGTAGGCTTTGGCAGTGCTGTGTTAGCAGTTGGGCTTGGTAGCCTTAGATATCTTTTCCAGCCTAAACTCTTCAATGGTTTTATGCTTGAGGTTTAGACATGGAACCTACCAGTAAAAAAATTTCTCCCAAGATATCATTTTTTTTCCTGGTAATGAGTCAGCTGTGGTCTTATTGGGCACATGGCTTCTCGAGGGGTTTGAGAGGGCTGGTGGAGAACCTGACTGCCCTGCTATGTTGCCTGAAACAGCCTGAGGCAGAGTGCCAGGTGAAGTGCTCACCGTAGGGTGAGCAGGAGAAAAGTGGGCTCTACCACTCCGCTGTGTTTATTGATCACACTCAGGTTGTGCTGGCTCGAAGAACAACAGCCCAAGAATAATCTTTATGTCACTCTGTATCTCTGAAATACAGATCTGGAAACTTCCCATATATAACAAAACCTTTGCACAGGTTGGACAGGTTTGTTCCTAGTCATGGGGATTGCTCTCCTGCTGTAAACAGCCATGCCCCTTGCTGCATGTCCCAGAGCAAACTGCACAGAGCTCCAGAGGCTTTCACACTGTAACAATCCTCTTTTCCCATCGTTCGGCTGGGAGGGACTTCCTACATTTCGTGTAATCAGCATGCAAATTTGAGAGCTGCCATAAAATCCTACAGTAAACAGGATATGTTTGCTCTAAAAAGATTTCATCCAGTAACAATTCACTATAAATTCAGCTAACATCAACAGATTCCTATTTTCCCTTGTGCTCTTCTAACGTCTTCCTCCTGGTGCAGAACAACAGGAGAAAATTGCTGCTATTCGTCCCCAGATTGAGGTATTTAAATAAAGCTGAAGACACCACCAATAATGGTGATACTTGGGGAGTCAGCTGCATTCCTTCTCATTGTAAGTGGAAAGTCATAAGTGGAATTATGATTGGAATCCATTGGATTCAGTAAAAGTAGTTCATAGGTCTTTCAGAAAACTGAATTGGGGATAGGTTATTAGACACAGTACCTGAGATACAATGCAATTTCACAGAAGCTCTGTTTACTGAAGTGTAGTAACAAACTATAGATAAAACAGGCTTTTAGCACATTATTTAAATAATTGTCCCTAAAATTGACCCTGCCACTCTGCCAGAAAGGAAAAATAAATCAAGGGGGAAATTCCCATTTTTCATGTGCTGGAATTCCTAGTTTTTAATGCTGAAGATATGAATAACAGCATGATAAGAAAGCCATAAAAACAGTAAAAAAATTCTTCACTCAGTGGATACGATGCTGTATGAGGTTGACACATGTCAATGAGTCTCACCGGGCACTTATAAAATCTGGGTTAAAAGTTATGCTCTCTTGATTCATAAGCTGATGTTTTGAGATAGATGCTTTCAGGAGCATGTTTTTTGGTTTCTAAGTAGTCTTATTAAGGGGTAAATGCACAAACAAAGTAGATGCCCAAAGACAAATATCAACAGCAACTTGGGCCCCAAACTGGCGCTTCGTTAAAATGATTCAAGGCTGTTGGCAGAGCAATAAGAGGGTGACAAAATGGGCTGATTTATTTTAAAGGGAGCCTAAACATTGTGCTAATGGTGACAGTTGACAGTGAAAACACTGCTGAAATTGAGTGTGAGACAGAGGTTTTTCTCGATAGCCACAGGATGTCCTTGGAACAGAGTCTGCATCTCAATGAGCTGGGTGCCACTCACAGTACATTAGAAATAAACTAGTTAGGGTTGAACATAATTATAATGCCAGGGTAGTGTCTTGTCTGAGATCCATGTTCTGGCTAGGAACCATGTCATATTGAGGAAAAATTAGCTTGCTTACAAATACACACTAGATTTTTTCCAGACCTAGCACGACGCTTCTCTCCACCTTTCTCCTTCCTCCCACTGTTTCTTTTTGTTTAAAGCGCAGCTATGAGACTCACATCTCATCTCAGCTGCTTTTGTCAGGACAGCTAATGAGCTGGGTCGGGTTGAGAAAAAAAACACAGTGGAAATGGGGTCATGGAGAGGTTAAACTTCATGAATTTATTCATTGGGATTCAGCTCACACCCTCCTGAAATGAGATGTCATAATTAAAATTGTGGATGACACTGTTGCACAATGATGATAGAAGGACGTGAAGGAAATAGTATTTGTTTGGACTTTAATACATGACTGCGATAAGAAAACAAGCCCAAATTGTACCAACCATGTCAGAAACATCCTGAAAACAATCTATGTAAGGTGCTTATAAGGGAGAAATGCTCCAATTTAATTTAAAAAACCCCAACAGCAACAAGAACAAAAAAGCAAGCCATGATATCAACATTCTTTTCTACTTTTCTGGAATTACAGTTGTGAGACGTGAACAGCATGAGTATCTTGGGAATAAAATTATTGTTTATTTCATCACAGTACTTTCGATATAGCAGAAATATTGACCGTGTTTTTAACAGAGGAAAATTGTTTGAAAAGGGAAGAAAGCAGCGTCACAATCAATTGTGATGGAGCCTGGAAGGACCAGACTAATTGGAGGTGTGACCTGGAGCTGTGGTAGGGCTCACAGGGCTGGAAAGTGGCAAAAAGGGCCATCCTTTCCCCTGACTCAAGGCAGAAATCAGCCATAGCTGGGGCAGTCCTGACAGGTGACATTCTGGCTTCTTCATAAAGGCTCACAATCCTCTCCCAAAACATTTGGTTTAGAGCACTGTTATCTTCTACTCTTAGGTGCCTTTCAAGTGGCTGAAAGAAGTCTTCCTTGCTGGAACCTTGCTGAGACCATTAGTTTGTGCTTCATCCATAATAAACCCTTTCCTCTTTGCCCTCTGTGTATTAAAAACTGTCATCCCACCCTCAGTCTTCTGTCCCTTTATCTTGCAACACCCCCGCTCTCATGCCCATGTCAGCGTGTCTCCTGCCTCCCATGTCCCTCTGAATTCCCCCCTGGCTCCCATCACCTAAAACATCTCCAGCCGTTCTTGGCTAGTTGCAGGATGCAAATCTTATAAGCCAACTCTGAATTTGTACATCCAGCTATTGTAATTGGAAGTCTCAGTTATGAATGGTATTTTCCCAACCATCCTTAAGACTGCTTTAATTTTTGAGAATTTATGGGATTCTGAAGGTAAACGAGTTGCCCACAGAAAGGCTGCTGGCTCATCAGGGAGATTTACAGCCCACTAATGACTCCATGATAAAGTAAATACAGAATTGCTGGGTCGTTGGGGAGCTGTCACAGGAGAAAATTGACAGCAGTTTCTGTTCCTTTCTAAAGGATGTGAAAAAAAAAAGGCAAACTAAAAAACCCAAAAAACCCACAACCCAACCTGGTCTGTGTTTCAAGAAGAGACTTGAGTTATAACAAAACAGAATCTTTCCAGTTCAAGATAAAGCTTCTGGCTTTAAACGTAGTTGATGAGGTGAAAGGAAGTCAGGTCTGAATAAATACTGTGGAATGCTAAACAGGATTTCTACCAACCAATAACTGTGTGCCCCTCAGAAGAAAGCCTGCTTGCTGATTATCCTCCAGTGCTGTGTAATTACCATCCATTGTATCGTGACTCTCCCATTTGGAACAACCTCGGCTTTACAGCTGAGGAAACAACGTACAGAAGGCAACGTCCCAGGAGATACCGATTGTATTGGCAGGGAAGGGAAGTGTGCACACATCCAGTGGATAAACTAGGCTGTAAATTGATTTTAATGGAATTGAGATTTCCTAGGAAACAAAAACCCTTATAATTTTCTAGCAGTGCCTATGGCACTTTCTCTGCTCTGCATTGGTGATGTCTGCTTGCATTTTGTATTGATCTGGGAGCCTGACCTTCTGGATAGCCCTTATCACCACACTTCATTGGTTTTGTACTCCTGAGCTTTCAAAGGCGTTGCTGTACCCCTACTGCTGGATCCTTTCTCTTCTAATCAGCTACCCTGGGGAAGAGAGAGACTGTAAATCAATTTTTCTTTTCTCTTCTTCAAGTCAAAATAAGATGAAGAAAATACCATATTTCTCTGTGATATTAGCTACTAAGTGATAGCGCATATGAACACAAGAAACTTTTTAATCAGAGCTCATATCTGCAGAGCTCCAACACTGAGAAGTGCCAAGCACCTGAAAGGCAAACCCTGCCTTTCAAAAAAGCACCTCACACATTGAAAGGAAGCTATTTTCCACTTGTCTCAGTGCATTTAAGGACTACAGCTGCATAACCTTAAGCAAGACAGCCATGAAAGGCAGGTTCTTGTAGCAGCACTTTGGCTTAGGTGACTTTTTCAGAATACTGTATGAGCTGAGGATTTTTTTAAGCTCAAGTAAACAGATGAAAAAATTTGGTGCGGAGAGGCAGAATAAAAAACTGACCTGGAAAATATCACATAAATGAAACTGCAAACACCGATCTTAGTAAAGACCTGGAGGAAAATGCCAGCCAGAATTACACATTACCCTGAAAAGAACGAAGCACTTTTTCCTAGAGCTACTGAAGCTTCTGTTCTGCAGCTACAAGAAGACAGTGTGTTTTGCTTTCCAGGTGTCCTCAGCTCACTCACTTCACTCCTGGAGATATTCAATCTGGAATTCGTTCTGTGCAAATTGTCTATACATTGTGGACAAGAAACAGAATTTTTTAGATTGTAGCAAATTAGTTCATTTGCTTTCATTTGCTGTCAAGTATTACTTTGAGGCGGAGGAAGTTGAACAGTGGAACAGCAAAGATTTTCCAGGGAAATGGCAAAAATTTGCAGACATAGGCACATGAAAGCTGAACTGTAAGGTGGTGGTAGGGGACAAACTGCTGTCCAAGGAAAAAGCTGTGTCAAAGAATGAAGTTTTGGGAAAAATTAAGGCTGAGATACTCCTGGAAGACTTAATTCTGCCAAGGGGCTGTTTGAAGTGGGCAGCTGGCAAGTAGGACTTGGAAAAAGGTTCAGAAATGTCATAAAATGACTTCTTTATTTTGAGTAATTGCACTTTTCCCACAAGAATTATGATGATGTTTCAGGTACTTCTACCAGCCAAAACAGAGCAAGCCTAAATCAGCAAACCCCATATGCCACTTCCTCTGAGGAAGGCAAGATATGGCATTTCAAAGCCTCAATCATCTGGTCTCTCTGAAGGCATTGCTTTTAGCTTCTGCCCTTGCAATCCTATTTGAAACCCATATTAAACTACTTAAAATGAAGAACAATAGATTTAGATTAGATATTAGGAGGAAATTCTTTACTGTAAGGCACTGGAACAGGTAGAGAAGCTGTGGCTGCCCCACCCCTGGAAGTGTTCAAGGCCAGGTTGGATGGGGCTCTGAGCAGCCTGGTCTAGTGGAAGGTGTCCCTGCCCATAGCAGGGCATTGGAACTGGATGATCCTAAAAGTTCTTTCAAACCTAAACATTCTGTGATTCTGTGATGATTCTACAGGCACAGCCTGTAGGGACAGAAGGAAGGTGGCTGTGTTACATGGCCGTGGAACGATGCCAAGGTGCTGCTTGATCATTCAGCCCCTCACTTGAGGACACTGATACCAGGGACAGAACATGTGTGTTGACTGTGAAGTGTTTCACAACAGTGCCTTTCACACACAGATAGAAATTACATCTGCACTAAGGCTCCTGACCCCAATCCATAATTCCTCCAAGAAGGAAAAAAATGTTGGCATAATAAAGTTATGCCTGACCTCAGATCTTAATACAGAGAGACAAGAATCAGAAGGCAGAGCTCTGGAATGACAAGAACTACGTTATATTCTCATTTCTGGCAACATTTCTCCCGGAGACGTGAGGGAGTCATTGTGTCCCTGTGTGCCCTGCTTTCTCCATGTAAACAGAGGCAACAGTGCTTGCCCTCACAAAGGTATTCTGAGGCCTGTCACCAAAGACTGCTACGGGCATTTAGAACTGCCTGGGACAGTTTGTGGTTTTTGTTTCCCAGAGAATAATCAGGATGTGCAGCTTCCACACAGCTTGGAGATGTTTACACGTGGCTGTTCAAATCAGCCCGTTGCCAATGAAAAGTTCATGAGGACTTTGGGAACCTCCATGTATTTATTGTCCTTGATGTGCATGATAACTAGGCTGCAAATACAACACGTTTGGATCTCCTGCCACTGTTTCCCTCTTACAGGCAATTTCTACCCCAGTTGCCCTGTTGCACCTCTTGGAGAAGGAGGATGAGAGACAGAGATCTGAGCAAAGACACAGTTCCTTACAACCCTGCTCCATCTCTCTGGGAACTGAGGCATTGGGGCAAACCCTTCTCTCCATGGCCAGCTGTCCTAAAGAGTGTCTGAGACCCTTCTGAGCTGTGTGGTGCCTCTCCATGATGTCAGCCTGGTACAGACTTGCTGTCACCTGCTCTTCAGCTCAGCCTTGCTCTCTGCTGTGTGAATTTGACCTTTTTAGCTCAAAGGAAATCTCACACATCTTTATTGACAGGAATATTATTCTCCTAGAAGGGAAGTGGGCTGAGTCATTTTGGGGGATCCATTTCCTAGACCTCCTTACTCAATCTCCCCCTTAAGTCTCCCTCTTACAATGAGATAGATCCCCTCTGTCTAAATTTGCAGTGCCTCTCATCACACAAGGCACAGACATTCCACGTCCCTTTGAGGGCTCCAGATCTTTGTTGCTGGGGAGAAAAAGAGAAGAAAATAAAATGGGAGAAAAACTCCCTTGGGGAGATGTGACCAACCTGGTTCAGTGGAAGATGTCCCTGTGCATGGCAGGGGCTTGAAAATAAATGATCTTTAAGGTCTCTTCCAACTCAAAACATTCTATAAGTCTGTGAAATTCAAGGACCAGAAATGCTATGCAGAACCACATGGTTGTTGCTGCAAAGAGCTGTTCTTAAAGGCTCAGAGATAAAAGATGAAAATACAAACTCTTTGTTCCCAATTCAACTCTCCTTTAACTCAATTATTTGTCTAGCTTCAAAAGTTCAGGAAACAGTCTCTTTTTTTATGTAGGTGAATTGATGGTGTTTCTACTGCATTATAATGTGTGAATTGATACAGATTTATACATGAGAAAGCTGTACTTTACCTTTGTGTGCTCCACTTTTATGGAAGCTTGGAGCAGATTCATTTACCTCCAGAAGGTTGCATTGGTCTGACGAGTGCACACTGACAAAAAATTCATTGCACTTGATTTTCAGGAAAGTCAGATTATTACACATCATTTTTTTTCTTCTGGGTTTGGCTCTATTCTGCTTTTTTCCCCCCTTAAGTTGGTTCATTAATCTTATCCTTTCCATCCTCTTTCCTTATCCTACCTGCCATCCTCTCAGGTTTTCCTGTTTGATGGCTGAAATATAACAGGGAACAGCTACTTTTACTGCTACTTCTGACAGTACAAGTAGAAGGAAAATGGTGATGAGGCTTCAAATAACTGCCACAGGTTCCTGTAAGTTGATTTTTAGTTTTTCTTTCATTTTTCTTGGTTTGGAATTAAAGGGAAATCAAACAACCCAATGCCTCTTAGATGATCTTTAAGGTTCCTTTCATCGCAAACCATCCTGTGATTCTGTGATGCTGTGCAGAGCTCTGTGGAGAGACTCACTAGCTCCAAAAGTTTCCTTCTGTGAGACATGTTTCTTAGCAACATCATTTCTTCTGCTTTGGAACCCAGTTATTATCACTCCTGCTTCTCAGATTTGAATGGATTTATACTAAAAGTTTTAAAGCAACAAATGTTAAAAGAAAATAAAAACAACTTCCTAAACACATGGAAGTGTTATCGTGTGAATATTATTTCCTGGCATACAAAATGACATAGTGGTTGTTAAAATTGGAGTGGTTGGAAGAAGCAGAAGCCTGGAAAGCCTCTCACATGGCCCCACCAATGCTCTTGGCCTTCAGCAAGGAGGGGACACCTTAGAAGACAGCAAATCTAGTTGGCAGGATGATCCGGCATGACTACAGCTGTCTTCAAAGAGTAGCAGGACCAGAACAGTGCTCTGGTGGAGTGCCAAGGTCCACCTGGCCAAGAGCTGAAGTCCATTTTTATGGCCCAGTACCCCTGCTAGTGCCATGCCTGCCTGTCCTCCCAGCTCGTTCAGGTGGAGACCTTTGGTTCAGCGTTGGCTCACTGTTAGCTCTGCTTTAAACAGCTGATTTCAGCCATGTTTCTTCCCTGGTTTTGTTTGAAATCTGTCTGAAGACAGATCCTGTCTTTGTCCTTCATGGCATCCAGCCACTCAGCACCAGCTGTCCCAGCGCAGCTGTGGGGCTTTACTTAATATAAATCTGCAGCTTGGAAATGCTCTGGATGCATTCTTTTCAAGCCATGGAGATGTCCATCCTTCAAATAGGACATCAAATTGCAAATAATGCCACTCATCTTTACAGGAAGAGATGACACTCAGTTAATAGGATGTCAGAGTTCATATGCTAGCCGATAATTAAAAAACAAAAGGAAAGACAGACCACTTAAAAGGGCTTCCTGCTGTGACAAATTCCACGGATAATAACATTTTCATACTGCTGTAAAACACTACCGTGTTGGCTGTAAATTCTCCAGCAAGGGTAATGAGTTGTAGTAGAGTTTGCCTTTCATTTGTTTTGTAGTCTGATGCCCAATTCTCTCTGAAAATAAAAGCATTGCTTCATCAATTGATCCAAAACATATCTTAAAGAAGCAGCTCTGCTCCCCCTCCAGTGCCTAATTTCTGTTGTCTAATTAAAGCAATATCATTTACATTTCTGAGGTATGTGGCTTTTGCTCTGCACAAACAAACACCATGTCCATGATTTAATTATATTCTTTTTTCCTCCAGCAGCTCACTTTTCATATCTTTCTGTACATTGGCTTTCATTTATTTATTTATATTATCTTTAACTGAGTATCTGAGACACTCCCATCCCTCCTTCCACCATAAATTTTTTGTGGCAGAGACCAACTTTTTCCTCATCTGCCAGCAGTTTCTTAGCACAAAACCCTAGGTAAAGCCTACTTCACAGTAGATAGCATTTTAAAATCTTCATGGGCTCAACCTTTACATTTTGTTTGTATCTTTGTTAACCTCGGAATACAGCAAGTCCACAGCTTATGTTTTTGGGTTTGTTTTATTTTTGGTCTAAATTCTAATGAAAGGGACCTCTCCTCCCATCCTCCCATTTCCTCCTGAGATTAATTGAAATGCAGCCATCTAAACCCCTACTGATTTGTTTTGAAGCCAGCTATTTCCTCAAACAGTTGCAGAAGATGAAAGTTGTTGATAGGAGCTGCAAAGGCTTTTTTTCTGTGTCCCATTGCTACATGCCACTTAAATCCCTGGCTTTGCTCCCATATCTCCTGACACATGTATCTGAGCTCCCATGGATAAACCCCACAGGGCTCACACAGTCTTTAGGCTGACCTGCCGGGGGCTTGGTTTGCTTTTTGCTGAGCAATTTGGTAATGGGCCGTGATTGAGGCAGCAGTGGAGGTGGGAGCAGTGTTTTTAGCATTTAGGGTTATCATTTCACATGCCACTTCAGGGGCCACATTTTTCCACCCTTTCCCAGCCTGAGCAGCTGCTGACGCAGCTCTGGCAGAGCCCAATGTGGAAGGCAGGAAGGATGGAGGGCTTTCTGCTTCAACTTGTAAAAATAACCAGTGACAAAGCACATTTACTGAGCATGGGAATTCAAGGCATCACAGGGATTAAGAGGGCAGATTTGGATTAGGTACAAGGAAGAAAAGTTTTGCAATGAGGGTGGTGAGACACTGGTACAGGTTACCCTGAGGGAGTCAGGGGATACTCCATCCCCAGAAATATTCCAGGCCGGGTTGGATGGGACTTTGACCAACCTGGTCTAGTGGAAGTTGTCCCTGCCCCGGGTTGAACAAGATTATCTGCAACATCCCTTCCAAGCCAACCCATTCTGTCATTCTGTGATTTTATAATTTTACCATGTCATTGACTGAAAGATTAAAACTCGCCTTTGATATCTGTGTGGCAGTACTAGCAAAAGCTCTTCTCTTCCTGAAGGCTGCACATGACCAGATTGTTTGAGAAAGCTCCTGCTCCTTTTTGTTGTCCCTGCAGTTAGCTTGATTTCATCTGAGTCATTCCCATTCTTCACATGTCATGTTCAGCATATGCTCGCTGCCAAATTTACATCCTGAGCTGGCTGTGTCAAAACCTTCTGCACAATTATTTTTTTTTCCCCTTCTCAAATTTAGATGTTTTCTTTCTGGGACTGAATCCCAATTTCCTTCTGTTTGTTGCTGTCCTTAGTTTTCGGCGTGTTTGGGGTGGGGGGTGTTTCCACAATCCTGTTGGTGTTGGGAAGCTGCTATGTTTCTGTTCCATCAGCTTTCCACACGACTAACCATAAAATTAATCCTACATTCCTAAAACCTTTCAGAGCACTGTAAAAATTACCCACCAGGTCCATTTATTTGCTGTAAGGGTTTTTCTTTTTATTTGACTCAAATTTTTATTCTGTCCTGGTCTAGTACTTTGCATCTCAATGCTCCCATTGGTAAAAGATGAAAGGGGCATCTAAGGGCCACATAAGCAGGGAGACATGTAACCACTGGGCTCTGAATCATGTTTTTTTCCCCTGCTTTTGTTTCCACTGGCATTGGCAGTGTTCATAACCCAAAAGAATCTGTTAGAAAATGGTCTTCAGAGTGCAATTCTGTTGCTGCTTGACTGGATTTGTCTATGGGTTTTTTGGCCGTCACTGAAGCGTCAACTTGAAAATCACCGAAAACCAACAATTTTTAATGAGTAAGACTTTACCAAGCAGGTATTTATATAAAGAACAACAAAACCCACTTTTCTCTCCAACCCAGCTGCTTTTGATCCCATTGAATACTGTCAAATGGGTTAGAGTCATGCGTGAAGTTTGTCACTTCTGAGTTGCTGACAGTACCTACCTCAACGTACGACATGCCATGAATTCTAAACAGTTTTATTGCAATTTATTGAAGTTTTGCCATCTGCCATGTAGAACTCTTCTTCCCAAAGGCAACTGGGAAAAACAAGGCAAAGTGGCTGCATCTTGTCATTAGAATTTTTTATTTCTGGGAAGTATGAACATTCCAGTTGCTCCATAAAAGTGGTCACTGCGCCATATTCAGCCCATCTATTCCAGCACAAGTTTGATACTAAAATACAATTTCCCACCTAGGGCCTTCTGTGGTTCTACATGCATAAATAGGCAAGAGGACTAAATTTTCTTCAGTTTCACAGTGATATAAAAACCTCAGAGCTGGCAAACTGGCCTCCCTGTCCAGATTTCTGAAGGACACCCTCCATTTGAAGGTGGGCCCTCGCTGTTTCCCAGCATGTTTCCATCAATACTGAAGGACCATGCACAGTGACTGCTGCCCATCATGGACTCATCCATGGTTCCACACATCAGGAGATACAGCATCTCACTTAGAGATTCCTTCAGAATCCAAAATATTGCTCAGGATTTTATTTAGTGTTGTACTGAAGACTTTTTCCAAGATATTGAAATGGTTTAGGTTGTGGCCTTAAAGCACATATAGCTCCAACCCTTCCATTTTGGCCATGAACACCTTCCACTAGACCTCAAAGCACCGTCCAACTTTATAATAGAGGAGAATAATCAAGCGGAATACTATATCTCTTGGCAAAAATTAAGTTTTATTGTCAGAAATATGTTTATCATTTACCGAACACCACCTATTATGAAATAACCATCCCAAGCACCACAGTATCAGTACTTCATTATGTGCCTTAGACCATTTTTCCCAACGTAATGTAAGGATGTGTACTCATCAGGAATGGCATCCTTGTTGTAAGATATTAAATGAAGTTTTTTTTTTTTTTGTTTTGTTTTGACCTTCGAACTCACTACGAATTATGGTATCATTTGAAGTGCTGAAATGGAGAAGGTCCTTTTTAATTCAGTCTCTCTGCCTGATCCACACTAGAAAGAAGAGTTATTTTCTTTGGAGACTAATGCTTCGATAAGATCTGTCTGTATCCAACTATCTGATAAGCTGGGAACTCGAGATCCAATGTCACCTTTCATTTTACTTGCTCCTTTATCTGTCCATGGTGCAGGGATCTGGGGATACAATTACTCAAAAGTTTTCAGAATATTTTCTTAGCCATAATTTATAAATTAAATCCCCAAAGAATTATTTTTTTTTAATCACAAATGAAATAACATTTTCTGAAAGTGAAAAAAAAAAAAGGTTTTACAGGACTGAAAGTTGTAAATCCTATCTCCTAGGGTTATCTCTTGGCATTTGGAGTCCAAAACATAAAGTTTTGCCACTATTACTCAGAGGCCACCTATGTTGTACTGGCCCAGCGTTTTGACTAGACAAGTAAGTTAGTTGACTAGACAATTTGACTAGACAATTGGTTAGTTTGGTAAAACATTAACCCAGCTAACAAGCTGTTCTTGGCTCCACATAAGTAGATAGTTACCTTTTTAATTTGTAACAAAATTTTGTGTAAAACACCTTGGACTAGGATTTTGAGTTGCACCTCTTCACAGTTTTGTATTTTGATCTGACCACCTGACTCTATTTTAATGTTTAATGCTCTGTTTTGAAATTCAGGCTCACTACTTCAAAAGAAAATGGCCTGGAAAGACGATTTAAATAAATAATGATCAGTCAGTTATTATTATTCAAGAGAGGCTGCAACATAATGTATATTTTAACACCAATGGGGTTTATATAATGAAATTATTGCACTAGTAATGCAATTACTAAAAATTGCAAAACAAAACTTCAAAACAAATCACAGTTTGGGGCTATTTAATTTTTTTTGTTACTGTATCTACATCTAAAGTGAGGCTTCTCACAGGTCCTCTGTATAGCACTTTTTATGCTCTGATTTGACCGTATCTTGCCCTCCCTGATTAACTCACATTGATTTCCAACCCTGCCTCCTCTATTTAAGCTTCAAGATTAAAAATGTTGCCTAGCATGTCCCTGGGCATGCCCACTCCATCTCTTTTTATCAGACAAAGTCATCATGAAGGAGGAATCACAGGAATCTCACTCTGGGCTCCAGAAGCCATTAAAGCTTGACCTGTGACTCTGGCATTCCTCACGTCTCCTGTGCAGTCATTCCTTTGCTGCCACAGAAACTCCCAGCGATTGCTGGCAGCGATGGCCAGCTGCTTTGATCACCTGCCTTGCAGGGCATGCTTCCTGTAGAGGAAAATTATGGACACTGTTCCACTGCTCCAGCTACAACAGCAAAACTCAGCATTTTCCTCAACTTATTCCTAAGTCAATAGATGCTAAAATAAAAGCACAAAAGGTTTAGGCATTATTTTTACTATGTCTGCCCAGTGGGGAAGATGCTCAGCTGATGGGATTGCTTTAGAGGCGCTAGTTTTGTTGACCATGGGAAAGGTGGCTTTTATCTTTTTTTTTTTTTTCTTAAACACTGAAAACAAAAATTTCCATTCCTGACTATATTTCCATTCCTGACCTACCAACTTCTTATGGATACATCATCTTCAATTCAAAGGCCTATCCCTAAACTTATGCCCCGTCTTACACTGGACTTTTCACTTACTTGTACTTCATACTTCTCATGTCCTTTATATAGCTGCATGCATATTTACATAACCACATGAAAATTCATATTTTCAGATGCCTTTTGTTTTCATTAATTTTTTTAGAAAAGTTGTTCTGGTGCTTTGTTTCACGAACACAACCTTACAAATGCTGCTGAGAAATAGATCAAAACAAATTACATAAGGTACAGAGCCTGAGTAGTGCCAAGGTTTTCTTTTCTGCACTGCACATGCAAAGTTTGTCTAGTCAATTAAGAACAAACACAGCACAACTAGCTCCTACAACAGGAATTTAATTTCCTTGAAGCTAAATAAAGACCAAACAAAACCATCCTTGTTACAATTCCCATCTTCAAAGGAGTTTATTTATTTCCTTTATATGTCTGGACAGCCTTGAGCTCTCTGTGTTTAGATTAAATCAGCTCCAGAATCCTCCAGTCCCTCTTAGCTGTAAACAATGTGGAAGTGGGAATGATACGTCAGGATTGAAGCTGAAGTCAGTGGGATTAAGTGGAAAAACGTTGACAAGAAGCCGGAGTAGCCCTGGCCTAGACTCCCATGGTCTTGAGCCCCAGCAGGTCCCCAGCACCGGGCGAGCAGCTGAGAACAACACCACAGCTCCCTGTTTATTTGCTGGAAGGGACATCTGTTCCAACCACAGCAAACCAGCACAGTGCAAACAGCACTCTGACACACGTGAATGTTGGTCAGTCTCTGTGAGGCACTCAATAATCTCCTTCATTTTCTCTTTTTTTTCTCTCTTAAAACTGAGAGCTGCACCCTCAAGTTACAAAATTTAAACTACTTTTGTCCACTACGTTCTTATTTGCAAAGGGTTTACGTCCTTCACAGATTACTAAATCAATCCCAGCATCAAGACTAAATTTTTGACTAGCCATAAATATTCCAAATTTTTTCTTCACCGTATTAAAAAGAATATTCTTAAGCCTGTAAACCGTCCATGAGGAAAAGAAATTGTCCCTTTTTTTTCTGTGAAAGCTGCTGATGGTGAAGCTAGGTGGGAGAAATGAATCCAGCCCAGGAGAGGTGAGTGCTGGATGTCTGGTGAGGACCTCAGGGGTAGCACAGGGAGGGGAGCTACAGCCTAAGAGGTCACCTGGCATGCATTTCTTGTTTGAGGATATTTGGGATACCTTGGCATGCAGAAATTTTGCCTGTAATGGGTTAGGTGAGGACAGGGATTTGTGTGAAAACTAGAAAGAAGGAGCGTGGGAAAATTGATTTCAGACCATGATATCTTTCTGCTGTCTGCTGGGGTTATTTAATAGTTTTTGATACGCATTTTAAAAATAGCGTGGTATGTGAAAATTTGGTTTTCATTGCAAGGTATAGTCTGTACAGAATGTACTTCAGTTCAGACAGAGGGCCCCTGAAATTTAATAGCCTTGCCTCTCCATCTTGTAGCTCCTGGAGCCTAGAGTTTGCCAGCCCTCTAGTAACCTAGTTTAAGTAATTCCCTGGTAGAACACAGGTCATGCACGGCATACTTTCATCAAACTGCTTTTTATGTCATTAAAGCAAATAAATAATAAACAGATTGGATTGCTAGTAATAAGCAGAGAGTAAAAGAGTGTTTACCAAGAAAATGATGATGAATTATCCTCTGACCTCTGGTTGGAAAGAAGAAAACCATGAAGAAGAAAATGATAATTTTATTTTAGATTAAGATTAGTACTTTCGCAACCAGTGAAGACAAGATTACCTGTGTTAACTTATAATGGATAATTTTTAAAATAGACATTACAATTACAATATGAAATATGGTGAAAACATGCTATACATAAACTGTATGTAGAGGTCAAGAAGTTTTTTCTACTCCTTGAACAGGGAGCTCTTTCTGCTATTGCTCTGTGATGGACACTGGCTGGAAGGAACAGAAAGCTCACACGAGGATAGTGCCGTGCTGAGAGTGCTGCACTTGGAAGAACAGCAGGCTGATGAGATCCCTGATGACATTTCAGTACCTGAGGAGAACATGATAATAATGGAAAACTTTAAAAGTTATTTAAAAATCATTTTAAAAAAGAAGTAATTCTCCTCAGACTACACTGGTGTGTGAGAAATTCTGTCCTCCAAAAGCAATGTCTTTTAATGAAAGTGATGTTTAATTTATGTAGATAGAATCATTTTAAAACACTTTTAATTCCATTTTTTATCCTTATTGTTACAAATATCTGATCTTCTGTAGTTTTGAAAAGCTAGAAATGGTGAATATCTCTACCAAGCTTGTCACTAAATTCTATCATCATACTGGGCATGTTTTACAGGTTGTCTGCCTCTTAATCTCTTCTTCTATTTGCAGAAATCATTGCACATACCCTAATTTGCACAGTACTTTCAGATTCGGGGGGGACTATACTATAAAAGCATTAAGTGTTATCTTACTAGTGACAAGTATATTAAAAATTACTTCAAATCTTGCAGGGAGAAAATGTTGCCAAACCTGAAAGTAATTTTTATTACATCCTTTTCATATTATGCAGGCAAAAATATATCTGTCATAAAGCCCTAACACATGCCTTTTTTTTTTTTTATTAGATGTAATTTTGCAATTTGTTCCACAGTGTATAGCTCAGGAGACAAATGAGACCAATAAAAGTATTTAGCTGTTTCATCTTTAACATGCATGATGGTTCAGACATTACCGAACTGAATTTCCAAGCGTCCTCTGGGATTGCAGATTGGCCATGAGCTGCTGGTGAGCTGCACCTTGCCTGGAGGAGTCATTCTTGTGCTCTGAATGGTCCCACCACCACTATCACCATCATCATTATCTGCCCCACTCTGGGGTCTGGGAAAGCCACATAACCCACCAGTGAAATGGGCTGCTTGTTTTTCTAGTGAAGAAAAGCAGGAAAGGTCAGATTTGGACGGGAAATATTTCCAAAAGACAGAGTTAGTCACAAGGAAGGTTTCGGCACGATAACACCGAGAAGGAAATCCTATCAGTGTGAGCAAGAGCTAGAATAAACAAGTCACTACAAATACTTTTTCCCCTTTAATAAATATTTGACTGAGGTCGTCAACCTTGCCTGAACTGGACTTGTATTTGATAACACAGACCATTCCTCCCTGTCACAGCTGAAAATTGGGTTTGCTTGTTTTAGAAATCAGAGTTTGCAAGTCTGTTTGCACCCAAAATCTGTTTTCTGCCCTGTACATCAGCAACCAAAAACTGTTAGTATTCAGGCATACTATAAAAATTTCATGCTCTCTATTCTTGTTAATCAAAGCTAGTTAGTGAATATTTCTTCTTTATCCTAGCCCACAAATCAATTTTTTTCTGAAAAGTCATTATGATCACAGCACCCAGAGGCATATGCCCATGAGGTACAGACAACCCAAACTTTAGCAGGTGACAGCCACACCACCATGCCTTGCAAATCACTGATGATGCAAAAGAGTTTAGGGGACATGGCTCTCCACTTTATTTGTCTCAATGACACTGTTTGGTCTATAGGCAAGAAATAATTCAAGCATTCCTCCAAATTTTTTTGTGTTTTGTTTAGTCACACTCCATTTCAAAGTACTTAGGTACACGGGATGAAGGATGGGAACAAACCTGAGACGCACTGAAAGTGGTTATGACCAATTGCAGTGTGTTCACCTTCACCTTTGCTTTACTCCCCTTCACCTCTGCTTTCTGAATTTTCTACCTAAATATCAGGCCCCAACCTGGGGCTGAAAAAACTCTCCGGCCAGCAGAAAGAACTGGGATCTTTCCAACCAGCCCTTGGCTTTTGAATGGTTTTTTTGAATGCTGAAGCTATCAGCTTCTTGGCATCTGCTGCAAGATTATGTTCTTGCACCACATATCTGTAAGTACATGCTCTCATTGTTCCAATGCATGAGATATCAAAATATTGGAAGTCCTAAAGAGACAGCAGCCATCATCTATGAGTTTGGGGGAAGATCTGTGTGATTTCACAAGCAAGCATGGCAATACTTCCTCAAATCCTGTGAGGTTTGCACAGGATGTGCTCTGCTTCACTCTCTAAAGCACAACACAGCTGATAACTCCTGAGGAAACTGCCCAGATTCCTGGCAACCAGAAACCACAACAGCCTCATTTTCCTTACATTGATGCTGCTGGAGCAGCAACTTCTAAAAATGTCATGCTTCTATCTGTAATGCAGTGTTTCTTATAGCCAAAGATCTCACAGGAAGTACAGCAAAGCTGTTGCAGCTCCATGTGAGAGACTCAGAAAAATGCATTATGTCCTAAAAGCTGAAGAAAAACATGGCACAAATTGCCAGGCTGCCTGAGAGCCAAGGTGTTTGGTAATTTTCTTATCTTAAACTCTGTCCTGTCAATTGGGTACAGAAAGGACTCAGAGATCAGCAGAGTTAGCAGATTAAAATACCACCACTATTTATTGTAGCTGAGGAAAGGGCGTTATGGGCTGGTGCTCCATAAGGAACCCCACAGGGAGGGAAATCCTCGGACCCCCAAAATCTGTGCTTACCATCACATCTGCTGCCTTACCACATCAAGTCCTTCTTCCACAGGCCATGGTATAGATGTTTAAGAGGAGGAAAATTTCTCAAGCATTTTTCCACTGCTATATTTCTTCTAATATTATTTTAATCGGCTTCTCAGTGTGTTCTCAGTAGATCCAAAGAATGAGCAA
>NW_008238452.1:2828944-2838394 GCF_000691975.1 Corvus brachyrhynchos | reverse complement strand
ATGGATAAAGTGTTTGCTTCATATTTTGAAGGTCGTAAATTCAAATCCTGTTAATGGTCTCTTTTTATTAAATGTCTCATAGCTTATTTTCAGTGGTATAATTACACACTAGGTCAGTTAATTATTACTGAATTCCTCCAGCAACAGCAAAAAGGGCAAACTACCCGCTAAAAACAACTTAGAAAGTAATACTTACAAAATGATTAGCAATTTAAACAGTCCAATTAAATGAGACAATTAAGTTTAAGTAGTTTTCTCATTAGAGTAATTTTCTGTACTCATAACTGTACAGAAGCCTTATAAGGCTTTGTGGGAACTGGGGAGCTCAATGCATTTCCATGAGTGTACGTGTTCCATGGCTGGGGCCCATATGTATGTATCTGATGAGAGGATTTGGCTGGGGGAATTTATAAACAGGCACATGGGAGAAGTCAGAGAGAGATCTATTGTCTATAACAGACTCTTGTTTACCTTGCTAAAAGAGATACTGCAGGCCTTTCCTGGGTTTATTGGGAGGGACAGTCCTATTCAGTTCTACAAGAGCAAATAACACCTTGTTGTGAACCCATATTTCTTGGAGACATGAGAACATAACCCAGATAAAACCAGCCTTCTGGGGCCTTCATGGCCGTACATCAAAATCAATGTGCTGCTTCGTTAAGTAGCTGTAACACTTTGGGTGGAAACACCTTGATTTTCCCAACTTGGGGGAACATGTATTTGTTCCTCGGGGCTCAGTGCCAATGCTTTGGCTTACATTGATAAATGCTTGACAGAATAAATAATAAGCCATGGAAAATGTGTAGATAGATAGATAGATAGATAGATAAAATATAGGTATGTGCTAGAAACTCAGCCTGTGTCCTTTAGTCATGTTTCAAGGTGTTAAAAGAGATTTCTGGTTACCTGTTGTGTTTTATTTCCTGATAGCCTCTTTCTTCATAAGTGTTCAGTGAATGCAATAATGCCAGGCTGCATGGAAATGAGAAATCATTCAAGTGGTGCCCTGGGCAAGCTCGCTCAGCTCAGGCAAGCCCAACCTGGCTGTGGCTCCTGGGAGAGCTGGGTGAGACCATAAGAGCTCTGTGTTCAGCACCAGGTGTGTGCCAAGAGAGGGACATGGAGCTGGGGAGAAGAATTTGTCCTCGCCCCAGAGGGCTGCAGCTCTGCCAGCAAGTTGGATGAGGGGAGGTTTCAACAGCTGCCAAAGCCCACAGCAAACCAGCCCTGAAGGGTTTTTATACCTGTATGAAAGTGTTCAGCTTCCTATTTAAAGAGAAGTGCTTTTCTTTGGTGACAATTTTATCTTAACGTGTCAGAATTTAAAAAGAAATGAGTGGCATGAGTAAGGAAACAAATGCATTTTTTCCAGGGGTGACTTTCAAACTAAAGCCAGGACCATTTGTCTTGAAGCTCATTTCACATTAGGATGTGTTTCTCACAGTATGTTAAGCCCTAAGGGGAATGCTTAGATGAAAAATGTGTTTTAATTATTTCGTATGGGTTAAACAAAGAGACTTGAAACTTTATCTCTTCTTTCTACAGCCATCCATGCATGAAATTAGAGAATTCTATAGTGCACACAGCAGAGAAATAGAGTACCAAGAGTACAATGAGGTTGAAATCCAGCACAAACTCAGCACTGGATAAAGAGGGGAGCAACCTCTCTGTGTGGAAGTAATCCCACAAAATTCCCTTGTAAGAGCTGTGTACAAGACAATCGTGTGTCTCTGCAGATATGTTGCCTTGTATTAAAGATTAAATTAATTGTCAGTGGCAGAGAGGAATCTGTGAGAGCAAGCTGAAATTGTCAGTGGTAACACACAGTGATATTGATAATTTCACAGGTGAGGATTTACTTTCCCTATCTATGATATATGAAAACACTTAGTCATCCCAGAGATGTAGGACATAAAGTCTGGGCCAGGAAAAGAAATGCTGTGAGGTAACCTCGTGTCTGCTTTCCGCTGCTGGGGAAAAACTCAGAATCACAGAATGGTTTGGGTTGGAAGGGACCTTGGAGCTCATCTGGTTCCAAGCCCCCTGCCATGGGGAGGGAGACCTTCCCCTAGAGCAGATGAATCACTGTTGTGGTCTCTGTTTATCCTCCAAGCTGCGTGGCTGCAGCCAAAGGAAGTCAACATTCCCTTCTCCCGGACCGCAGGCAGGTTAGGCAGTCAGGGCTGACCTTATGCAGCAGCAGAGGATGAAATAACACTTGAGAAGTGTTCAGTGATCGTGCTGAGCTCTGCTACAGCGACTCTGAGGTCCTGACTTGAGGTGCAGGGATAATAGGAATGAAATACCGATGAGCTGAGGGTAGCAAATGACATTTTGAAGTGCTCTCTGGGGGGAGATGAGCAATTTTCAGACACCTCTGTACTGCTGTACACAAATGTGCAATCAGTAAAGGCAACCTTAATGCTATGTTTTCACTGGGAATTTAAAACACCTGTTATATCCCAGAGGAATTGGGCACAGCCTGTGTGTTTGATGAAGATTGGTTTGGCTTGTGCACTAGCACGCTTTCTGATCGTTTCACCTTAATTAAAATGTAGCTCCACCAATGACTAACTGATTCACAAAATCTGCTGTCACAAATTTTAATTCATAAGATGTTACTTGTCAAAGAAATTTTCTTTGTTGCTTACATGATTGAGTGCCAAGTGATTGCTCTTTTGATTCCAGAAGACTTTTTTTTAATGGAAAAAAAAATAGAGTTTATATTAGAATAGCTAAATAGGGTTCACAAGTAACAAGAAACCAGAACTGTATATTAGAATACAAGCTGGGAAAATCATTCATTCCACACTCAATTAAGAAAACTATATGATAATTTAAATTTTTTTTCCCTATGTTTTATTTCTCATTTATTAAATGTTTTGTTCCCTAAACCCTAATTCAAAAAGGCCTGAAAGGAAGAAAGGGCAGGAAAATTGGTACACAAGCATATTATACACACAGAAACTCTTTAAAACTCAACTGGATTGCTTTAGTCTTGGCTTGGATGATCTTTACTGAGGTTGTAGAATATATAATCCCCTGCCAAGAAAGAATCCTAAACACTGCAAACTGAGAAAATGGCATTTTTCCCTTCTCCCAGCTGTAAAAAACCCAAATAAAATCTAGAGCAGTCATATTCTGTTGCAAAGCAAATGTCTGAATATCAGTCCTATCAAAATCCATGATGATACTCCTCTGTCAAACTGTGGCCGTGACCATGGCTTCCTGAGAATAAATTTATTTGAAGTTTTGTATAATCTGTATTTATTTTTTTTAAATTCACTTTGAATTCCATGACTTATTTCATAGCAATGAAACAGTAATGAAAAGTTAATTAGCCCAAGCAGTGGAGAAGAGCAATTAGCACTCCCTGGCTCCTTGCAAAAAAGACAGTGCATCTTTGGAAAACACAGGAAAATAGCAGGAAATTGGGAAGGTGGTGGGGAGAAAGTGTCAGTATATTTACCAGATAAGGAAAGAAAACATACTAAAAATGTTAGTGCTGCAGTGCAAAGGATCATTGCATTAGGCTTTCAAGTGGTACCTCTTCCTCAGTGTGGATGTCCTTCATTCTGTATCCACTGCTGCTTTTGGCAGTCATAATCAGATGCAGAGATCAAAGGTTGATGTGGGATGCAATGGATGGGAGCAAAGGAAAGAAACACACAAGGAGAACAGGAGCAGGTGGCTTTTCTGTTTATGTATGAATAAAGTCAGAAACACACAGTGCAAGCTTGGAACCGGATCCAAACCTCACTGCAAGAACAGGGGAGAGAAGGAATACAAGGAGTTAACAGAGCCAATCATTGTGAACTAAGTAGCTTTGCTGAGTGGATTTGCTCAGGAGAGACAGTTCATAGATGGAATGTTTGAAAAGCCTCAGAAATGCTTGCCACCCGTTGTCTATCTTTAGGCAGCCCTTGGTGCTGTGTGTATTTGAACTGTTTATTTGGATTGCGTTTTGTTTACTTCCTCTGGTTTGCTCCTGTGCCACCCACAGAAATCTCTCGGCTGCTATCCCCAAAGGACAAATAGTGCTGCAAAATAAATATGTAACATGAGAGAGGAAAAAATAAAAATGGGAGAGGCCACAGATGTATTTGATATGACAAAAAATAAAAGGAACCACAAGCTCAATTTCAGCTCAGCAAGAGCGCTGCTTGCCTGGTAATTACCTCTGCCCTCCTGCATTGGATTTGCAGTCTGAAAGCTGCCACCTTTCAGATAAACCAACCTCAAAACCTACTACTGAGTAATCATGCAAAGTGAAAGTGAACTACATGAGAAAATTGAAGAATTTGTCTCACAGATGAAAATGTGGGACAGAAGCGTGCAAACCAAACGGGAGGCGTGCAGAAATGGTTGACGGTGACGATGCGTGTATTGAGTCAGGGCTGTGTGCTGGACTCTGGAAACTGGAGATGAAGGTTTCAGAAACAGCCCAAGAAATCCTTCTGGAGAGATTTGTACTGTGCCAACAAAGTTTCCCCATATGGATGACTGTTCCTCAAACCCTCCCACTCTCAAAACTCCCAGTAGTTTCTATAGGTAAAATCATAGACTCATTTAGGTTGGAAAAGACCTCGAAGATCATTGAATCTGACCATTAACCCAACACTGCCAAGGCCATGACTAAACCATGCCCCTAAGTGGCACACCTACTTATCTTTTAAAGGCCTCTAGGGATGGTGAATCAACCACTTCGCTGGGCAGCCTGTTCCAGCACTTGAGGAGGCTTTTGGTGAACAATTTTTTTCTAATATTCGATCTGAACCTCCTTTGACACAACTTGAAGCGATTTCCTTGGCCTGTCACTGGTTGCTTGGGAGAAGAGGCTGATCCCCACTTGGCTACAATCTCCTTTTAGGTGGTTGTAGAAAGTGATGAGGTCCCCCTGAGTCTCCTTTTCTTCAGGTTAAACACTCCCAGCTCCCTCAGCTGTTCCTGTGGAGATTTGTGCTTCAGACTCTTCACCAGTTTTGTTGCCCAACGTTTCAACTTTAGGGTGGCCCAACAGTAAGGATAAGTAGGATCAGCTCCTTGGGAAAAATCTGAATTCTAAAGAAAAGCTTTCAGGAGTGCCAAACCGGATGGGATTTTTGCTTAGCCTCAGAAGGACAGCGAAGTGTGCCTTCTGATAGAAAAAGACCCAAGGAGGCAGAGCGCGATAAAGGAGCCCCAATAATGGGATATATCCCCTGCCCTGCTGAAAGCAGTGGGCACAGGGCCATCGACTGCCCTTTGGATACGACTCTGCTACTACGGCAAGAGGCTTAAATGCACTTATGGAAATCAAGAATGGCTTTCAGTTATACTGGTTTTCCATTGACTATTTATAGGAATGAGCCATTTCAGATAGTTTCAGTTAATGCCATTCATAACCAGCACGTCCCAGAGCTCCCTAGAAACTCACAGTCCTGAACTATTTTAATCAACAGGAGTCTTTGATGGCAAGAGAGTTCTCCATGACTTCCAAGTAGGGAAGATGGAAGTTTGCAACAGCAAACAGTACTGACATTTTGTAGTCACTGCATTAAAACATTCAGTAATGGGCAAATAGGAGAAATTAGGGTAAACAAAACAGTGTCTGTTCGTGGAGGTAGGCATGATATGCCTCGGGTGCTGTAAGCACAGAAATGGAGTCCAAGTGACTCAGCGTCCAAGACAAGCACATTTATCTTCGGGACATGTTCATTGTTCCACCTGCATAATGGCATATTATATTCTATTAAGGACCGAGTATTCTGGTAGAAGTATTTACACATCTTTAATGCATACAGCCCTTTTGTACAATAAATGTTTCATTGTTTTCCCATCAATGGCAAATGCAGTTGCTCTGCTCACATATTTATTTTTCTCTGTGGTGATCTGTAATTCTGTTTGGAGTTTCAGTGTGTGTCTCATACAGCAACTACGGCCCGAAGTATAACCAGCTCCTTTATGACTCCCAAATTAACTTTTAACCTTCAATTTCCTATTTCCTATGTAACTGTCACAAAATAAATAGCAGCTCCATGGCCACTCGTATGCAATAGTCCTGGAACCCTTTGGTGTGCACTGCTACAGGAAAAAGGAAAGAGGACTTTAACTCCTTGAGAACTGAGTCATCACTAGCCTTTGAAAGTCTAAACAGTGGGAAGCATATTAGAAAAGTAGAAATGAACAAAACAAGTCTGTGGAGACAAAGAAGTCAATACTGTAAAGAAGTGAACCCACTCCAGAGATGAGAGAGCTCCCATGTCTGAAGGTGGTGTTAAAACAACAGCATTAATGAGGGCATAGGAAAGGCAAACCAAAACAAACCAATTAAACATGGTATTTTATGTTTTGACCTCCCCTTAAGCCAGCAATATAACAATTATGGGCAAAATTGTTTTTAAAAGACTGCTTTACTCAGGAAAACTTTAAAACCTGATGTGCTTTGATAAGAAATATTCTTTTAAAGTAAACTTGAACTAAGGGTTTAGAGCTAAATAATAGGGGCCTGAATTAAAATCCTGGAAAGGTTTTAGGTCAGGTCAATGATTTTTATGGCACCTAGAAAATAAGTGCTGCTTTCAGATATCTGTTGCAACAGAAGAGGCACAACCATAGATTACGATAGGATGTTCTCTTATCAGTTTGAAAAATGAGACTCCCAGGCCATCTTCCACAAGCTTTCAGATGTTTTATTTAGTGATGATTTCTTGCAATGTGAGTGAAAAATCCTATGAAGAGCAGATTATCCCCTCTGAGGGCAGGAACCTAGATACTAACATACAAAATCCTTTTCCTATTTGCTTCGTTTCCAGATATCCTGGGAATAGAGCAAAGGAAAGGCCAGCTGTTTCTGTTAGGGTGTTCTCTTTGTGAGAGCTGCTTTGACAAGAGGAGTAGCACTCTTCTGAAGCTTTTCAAGCTTTCTCCTAATGTCCTGCTTCTTCACATCAGCCTAGAAGTCTAGAGAAAATTTCGAGAGGGACTGGAACCCCTATTTTTGGTGAAGAGTGCTCTGATCACAGCATCCAACTGACTGTAGGTACCTGCAGGTACCACGGGCTGCTCCAGGTCCTCACTGCCCTTTCCTGCAGATACAGTCTGCCCCAGAGCTCAGCTGCAGCTGAAATAGAAAATGCTGATCTGCAACCACAAAGCCAAAGTACAGCCCTCTACAAGGCTGTACACAACCCTGTTTTGATTTTTTGTTGTTGCATTTTGTTCTTGCTTTTAAGTATCCAGAACATTATTAAGTATAAGCAACTAAAAGAGATTAATTTTCTTGCAAACAAGTCTATCAAATACTAAGAATCAATATGGCCCCACTATGTGAAGGATTCCTCAGTAGTCACTAACAGGAAAAAAAAATGGAACCAAAACCACAAACAACTCAAAAAACCCAAACCCCACAAACTCACCCACACCCCACCCCCCCAAAAGCAACCAAAAAACCCCAAATCCAAAAAAAAAAGCCTTTTCTATCCTCAATGGTCCTTTTAAAGATTTTAACGCCCCTGGGCTCCACCTACCATCTCAGGTGTAGGTGTAGGACATAAGGTCTGCAGGCAAGGCATTGGAGGAGTGATGGATATCAATATAAATCTTGGACAAAGAGTTAAAAAGGCAGTGTTTATGTCTGGGGGTGAGCTCTTAGCAGGGAGGAGCCAATATCCAGTGATGCTTGTGGGACTGGAGGGAAGGGAGAAGGTGAGTCTATTTTCCTTTAGCAAGAAAACAAGAGAAAATGGTGAATGTGTGAAATTACTCATTGTAAACTACTTTTTCTTGTAGGAGTGAGTTGTAGTCCCAGAAGAAGAGAGATTTTATATTTTTTGATGCAATGTAGCAATGAGGGTTTAGTGAGACTGCAGGCTGGTTTATATCCTTGAGAAATGTCTCCTGTGACTACACATAAGGGAAAAGAAAGAAGATAAAAGGCATAGTGATAGTTGAAGAAGGGTGAGAGAGATAACTTATGTAACTCCCCAAGGTTTCATTCCGATGTGTGGGAAGAGGTGAGGGTGGTGCAGACCCCTTCCATGTCTCTCAAACCCCCATAGGGTTCTCAGACTGGGTAATAATTTTTAAGGCTGCAGTCAAAACGTGGAAAGATTAAATACAGGATTTCACTGACAAAAGAAAGGTGTACTGCTTCTTTGTTATCTTGCAGCTGATTACAAGGTCTCTTGACTTAATGATGTTAAGCCATTAAACAGTTTTAGCAAACCAGCCTATACAATTAAAGAAATACAACAGAGCCTTGTTGCAAATATAAATTTACAAGGCCTAGGTTCTTTACTTAATTTGTATTTTTCTAATGATGCAAAAGATGTATAACAATAAAAGATAATTATGAGAAGGCACTTGGCTGTTAAAGCCATATTTCTGCAATAAAGTATTTGCAGAAACATGGTAGTAATTCTGTTGAGTTCAAATACAGTATGATCATGAAAAGTATAATTAAATTACAATTTAAAATATGTGAACCATCTGCACTGTAGTGTGAATTGTAGTGCTACACAGGGAATATTGATGATGAGTTTTGTATTGTGTAGTCAAATAAAATCTACTGAAGCCCTGCCTGTTTTCCAGTCCCTTCAACATTTGTTATTAGTAGAGCATTCCCTTTGGCCTTGTCTAACTTATTAGTGTTACACTTCCATGGCTCCATAATTGCTTCCAAGACTTTGCAAAAGCTGAACCTAATATGTTTTATCCTCATGTAGTCTTTCTCCAAGTTCATAGCCAAAGTAAAAGGACTGAAAATGAACTTGCAGAAGTTCTGGTTGGATTGTGCTAATGCTAGTAGCAAATATATGAAAGGGTAGCAGCTGAACTTGATTTAGAACTCTGGTGGAGACATGGGGTTATCTCTAATATTGCTGATGGGGGTTTTTTTGACCTTGAGAGAAAGCCAAAGGAAACACACTAGGAAAAGAGCTGAGCTGCTAAGCCAACAGGTATTTTTCAGCTACTGAAAAATGCTTGCCTGGTTTGATGTAACTGTTGATTAAAAGCAACACCTAGGAATGCTTTTGTTGCTCCTGGCTCCAAGACTGAAATCGCTGTGAAGAGCAGTGGGGCTGTGAGTGGATGTCTGGAGGCTGTGGTGCATGTGCTGCAGACACCCCTCCTCCTGCTGGCTGCTTTCTGGGATGGAGAAAGGTAACACTTTCCCCCTGTGAATGAGCCTGAGCCCCCAGCTCCCCAGCCCTTCCACACCTGTATTAAGCACTCCTGCAAGGGAGCAGGTGGCACTGAGGACTTGCTGCCCTGCAATTGTCACTAATGGGCTGTAAAGCCTCCCCAGGAGGCAAAGAACCACTCTGTGCTTTGCTGCCTGGGTGGCTATTAGCTAATAGCATGCTTCCCTCCCCAGCTCTGCCTGGGAGCAGGCATGGAGGGCAGGGATGGCAAGTAATGTGGCTCCAGCAGCACGTTGCCAGGCAATGTTGTACAGTAGCCTCCTGC
>NW_008238452.1:2817217-2828884 GCF_000691975.1 Corvus brachyrhynchos | reverse complement strand
CATTGGAGGAGGATGGTGTGGAGGGCAGGTAAACAGCAGGGCCATTAGGGGCTCTGGTGGAGAGGGAGGAGAAGTTGAATGGGAGCACTCTCTGAAGGGAATGGACAAAATTGTGGGGAATGTCTTAAATATTCCTAGAAGTAATTGAAAGACACTGGGCTTTGCAGTTGGGCATCCTCTTGAATCAGAAGTGCAAACTGAATTGGTACTTTGTAGGATGGTTCCATGCAATTTCTGTCTCATGCATTTTCTGTTCAAGAACAACCATAGGAAAATTTTGCTGCTTTGCTGACTGAGGAAAACGCTGTGTATTGTGGTGAGCTGGTGTTTTTCTAGACTGTGACATGAACTACTTGCCTATTTTAGCTCTAATTCCTGAAAATCTCAGTACATTTAGGATGGGATTTGCCACCTCATGCTCTTGAAGACTTAAACAAGGGGAAGAATTAAAGGTAGGGAGGAAGGGGCAAGGACAGTTGGTTTTCAATGCTTGTTTATTTTGGGCTTTTATTTTCAGTTGGTTTCAATGCTTTTGAGAAAGATGAAAGCTTTTTCAAGGGAAAAGAAAAGCAAGAACAAAGAAGGCTTCAGACAACATATTTTACATATGAGTGTTATGTAAAATGGTGAACAAAGGGGATTAATTTAAAGGAAAGAGAAAACAACCAACCACCATTGGGAGCTGGTGCAGAATTGATGCTGCATCAGGTATCCCTATGTATTATGCATTAATGTCATGGGGGAGTATGGATAAATCCAGAAATGTAACCCCAAAGCTGTGCCCAGCTGACTGAGTCTCCAAGCTTCGGCGACTGCATCTTTTGCAGGATTTATTTTTGCATAGGTTTTGAATTAAAATTAATGAAACATTAGCCAACTTCCCGTAAATTTTGAAGTACACTGAGTAAAATCAGTCATGAGTAGAATCCCACTATAGCAAGAAAATTGCCATAAATGTTGCAGGTCTATAAAGCCCATTGATGGAAATGCTTTGCTATTCTAGTTTTGGCAGGACACTACTGATAATTAGCAACTCTGAGGGGATTCCTGTTGTCTGTATTAGCTGAGGACCGTGATCAGCTGTGGCCAGAGAGCTGTGGAGTCCCTCATGCTGAGGAGAGACTGCTTCTGTAAAACAAAACCACTGCTTGTGTGCCCTCCAGAAAAAGTCAAAAATGCAGTTGTATTGAAAATTCCAGGTAAATACCTTTTTTTTTTTTTTTTTTTTTTTTTTTTTTTTTTTTTTTTTTTTTTTTTTTTTTTTTTTTTTTTTTTTAATAACCAAAACATGTTATGTAGACAAATCTAAGTCGTTAAAAGAAATGTGAAAGTTACTGATTGCTTCCTACTTCCTGTAGAGTAGTGTGCTGGCATCAGGGGGTGTGCTCCTGGTAGGTTATTTTTATTCATTTTATGTGGTGTTGCTTATGCACTTAGAAATATTTCTAAGTGATGATTTCCTTATACCTAAATGATCCTAATTTGATTGAATAAATATCATCTCCTAGGACTAGGAGTAATTCCCATTGATGTTTCTTTTGCTGCAACAAACCTAGATTTACATTTTTATCAGTTCCTTAACATAGGTCACAGGCTATTTATTATTCTTAAGATCATTTAAAAAGCCCCCCACCAAACCATTGAACCGACTGTTCTAAACCCTTCTTTCCATTTTACATAAAGAATAAGAAAACTTAATGTCTTTCTTCAGGGCAAAATATGACTATATTAGACCAGTTTATAAACAAATTTATTGTTTGTCTGCAATAATTATACTTAGCTCATTGAGATTATCATGCATGATTTGCATGTCTAATAAATAATGCATATTCCAGCTAGTCCATGAAACCCCCAGAACAAAGACTCTCAGGGGGCTTCTGGCAGATAGAAATTTAACATAAAAAATATATAAGTGTCTTAATAACTTAGCTCTTAGAGCTTTCATTGGGGTGTCTGAACCAGGTCCCTGCCTGCTGTGCTGCTTCCTATTGTTCAGGTCTTTCCTTGCAATAGCTCTCTGAGCTAAAGTAGCTTTACTTGACTGTGATAATTTTGAAACATCGTAACTGGTTCTTTTTATGTTTAATATTCATCATTGTCCAATCATGTAATGACAATTATTAGCAGTTAGGTAAAAGTAAAACTGGATGGGCAGGGAAGAGAATTGGTATGGGACATTCTTGTGACCTGTATTGCAGCCACAAGCTTGTGTTTTTCAACTGTCTCATGGACCTCCAAAGAGCAGCAGACAATTGTAACTACCTGGCCTCCTGGGTAGGTGTAAAAGTATTTTCCATGCCCTGGGTAGGTTTTCATGTGACTCTTCCCGTCGTGCCTTCCTGCAGGGGCAAGTCAGAGCTGGGACATTCAGCTGTAATGCAGCTCTCTTGCATCAGTCCTTTGACCAGGGCTGTTATTGCACCTGCACAGGGAGGCTGCAACATCAAAGGCAACACATGAAAGGGAGAAAAACCCCGGTAAATTTAGGGATTTGATTATTTGTGTAAATCGTCATAGATAGGGCATCTTCCTTTGATGTTGCCAGTGCTGCAAAAGGTTGGAAGGTCATGCTTGAGTGTGAACTGCTTTCCAGCTCCAGCATTGATCCTCCTCCCGAGCAAGGCTGTGGGGCAGTGGTTTCCCCCTCACATTCCTCCCCCCTTTCAGAGTTTCCATACAGAGCTACTGCTCACTCATTACTTATGCATCTGCTGGAGAGAGCAGTACCAAAAGATGCTGATGAATAGCCCAGTGTCTCTTTTGACATCCTCAGGGCTTCAAACTGACCCTCCAAATATGAGTTATAAGGATATTTCAATAAAGCTTCAATGTGCATGCTGAAATCTCCTGGGAACTGAGCTAGAAGTGCCAAAGTAAACGACGTTTTTTGCAAAATCAGGTTCCTGCTGGAGACAGGTACCCTGAACCTGGGAGATACAAACCGAACTCCTCTCCATGCTGACAGGCAGTCTAATGCTGAATGTCACTCTGATCTCCAGTCTCACCCAGATCAGAGTGAGCATATTGATTTTGAATCAATAAATGGTAAATTAAAAAGCTTACTTAGTGCTCAGAACCTCATACAAAAAGCATCTGCTGTTTTAATCCTACTTGATCAAGATAACTGTAGCTCATTTGCTTAAGCTAATTAGCTGGGGCACTGTTATCAGTGTCTGCCAAAAAATGTGGAGTTTTATCCAGGAAAAGTCTGCATTAAAGGAACTGGGTAAATCCCACATTGCTGGTCCATGGCAAAATAGCATTGGCTGACTTACCAAGTTTGGTGCAACTGTTTAAATGAGCTGCAATTCTTCTCTTCCATGCCCTGCATGGCTTGGAATCCACAGGACAGGCTTGATGCAGGAACCCTGGTGGGCACAGTTTGGATTGCAGCTCAGGCTTACTTTGCCATCACTCCTGCAAGCTCCTAATCATGACAAAAATCTCAGTGAAGTCAGGATTGTCTTAATGGAACAAGATATTTTTAAGGTCTGATTTTGTTCTTGTATTTGAACAATTTCTTGTGCCACAAAACCTCTGTCTTCCTGCGCTTTTAATTGAAAAACATCTCTCAAATACAGAATTCCAAGGCCATTTGTTGCCTCAGTGTAATGAGGGAAGGGTTTTAGGGCTGTGAACTTGAAGGAATAGACATGTTCCTGAAGTGGAACTCTTTGGTGCCTTTGTCATTATCATTCTGTGGGTATGGGTGAATTATCAATAATCACTTTGGAAAGGCAGGATGTCCAAGCTCAAGTTCAATTGTTTTTGTGAATTGGACAGACAATTGGAGAGAAGCAGAGACGTACTGACAAATTACCCATGGGATATTGCAGTGATCTAACCCATGGGGCTGCTGAGTGGATTAATTAGTGATGCTTGGTAAAATAGTCACAATTAATGTATTTTATTAGCCTGCTTTTTTTTTTCCCTTTTATTTCCCCTCTCCATGAAATTGCCTATGAGAAGCCTATGGACTTTTAAAAATGCATGTCATTGGGATAACAGTCTGGATTTCAAATGTTCAGACAGCAAAGCAACCTTCCTGTCTGCCCTGTCACACAGAGACTGTGCAGATGGCAGTCCCAAAATGATGTTGCAAATGTATTCCCTTAGTTCCTCACCTGCCCTCTGGACTGCACAGCTAATTGGGGAGCTGGTTCTCACCTGTCCTGGGCTGTAACACCTCTGATTCTGCCCGGCTCTAGGACACTCAGTGAGTGTGGGACTCACTGTGAGAAGGGGTGCTTGTTCACTCAACCTACAGTCTGTTGAATAGTGCTCCACTCCAAATTTTTTGCCATCAGGCAACAGTGACATCCTTCAATAGCCTTGTGCATCAGAGAATGAAGTTTGCCTTTAACATACCAGTGATGAGCCACTGCAGGCAGTGACCTACCCTCTTAAACCAATGAAGATGACTTGGGGAAAGAAATGCCAGTAGTGATGAGTTTAGAAAATGAAAAGCACATTGTTGGGGTAGTATTTGAGCCTGTACTATCGAGGGGAAATGGATGATCTTTCAGATCAGACTAGCAGCAACTTAAAGATACTGTATGTTTCAATCCTGAATTCCAGACAGCTCTGAGAGAGGAAACTGCCATTTCCTATCCTATAATAATGCATAATTACTTTAAAAATACTTCAAATGCATCCCGAGGCACAGAAAAATATCCTACATCTTGAATACAGATTATGCACAGAGTACACAGGATGAAACAGGAAAAGTGTTCTTTGAAAAGCATGCTTCATATACATTTGTTTTGCTGAAAAAAATTTTTGGCTCTTCTAAATTAATTTTAATTGTGCAGTCAATTCATGCTGGAGTGGAAGTCTCTAGTGAGGTAGAGAAAAATACATTATATTTTCTTTACATGCAAGTGGCATTCTAAAGCACCACACAAAGAAAGAAAATTACATCTGCATCATAGATTTTGTATTTCATAGCAAAAAATGCACATTAAATCTCATGATTTAAAGCAATGGATTAAATAATATGCACAAAAGCAGACCAGTCACTATCATTTCAGAGAAATCATCCCTTCATGGTTTCAGAAGGAACCAGGCACTTTATGGGGTGGTGTGTCAGGGAGGGGAATTAAAATTCTCAGGAGTTAATTGCTTGGGATTAACGTTTGAATTCCCTGAAAAATGCATCCCGGAAAAATGTTTGTCTAATTTTATTTCTGGCAAAGCTGTTTATTCTCATGTGAACATCTCATTGAAGGTAAGATCCAGGTGTAATTCCCAGAGGATTGAAATGAAACCAGCAGCAAGCAAACTGCCTCCACAGATGCTCATCCCCAGACCTGATAAACAGTGACAAGGTATTGAGTGCACATATTTTAAGTCCTTCTGTCTTTTATCCCATCTGATTAGATTAATCATGGGATTAAGGAAACAAGTTAGGAAAGGCTGCAGCACTTTGGTGTTATGACAGGCTTCCTCTGAACATCTGTGTGCATAGTGAGGGTGCTGTTTCTCAGCAGTCTTCTAGAAGGAAAGGGCAGCAAACCACTCTGGGACTGCATCCCTGGCATTGATTCCAGCACAGACTTTGCTCTCCTGCCCAGGGATCCTTTGTATCCAAGTGTGGCTTAAGTTAGCAGTGCAAATTGTGACAATGTGCCCAAACATTGAAGGGAGGATGCTGCTCCAGTGGGTCTCCAGGTGCTGTTGGAGAAAGCTCTGGCCTTGAGCTTGCTGGTCTGCTGCTGTCCTGCTGCACACTGCTTGCCCTGATTAGTCCTGATGGATGGATAGCTTTGAACACACATCAGTGTGCCCAAAGTGAGCCTTTCACTCCCCCATGGACGTGATTATCCCTATCCTCTCTCTGGCAGCATTTAGTGGGAGAGGAGAAGGGCAGCCTGTGCAGGAGGGCAGAGCTGGAGGCCCAGCCCTCACCAGACAGTGTGCTTGGAGCTGCTGCTGTTCACCATCTTCTGCAAATCCGAGGGGGCTGACAACATCAAATAAAGTATTGCAAATTACATTATCAGTGCTCCAGGTAGCAGTTTGTGAAATATCCGGTGACTGATTCATATGAATGGCTAAACCCATTAGCTTTCCTGCTAATATTTCCACTAATGATTTCCAATTGGTTTCTCTAACAAGGGAAGCCACACAAGGGAAGCGAAAACAAAGCCATTTGGTCTGTGCTAAGTAAAGCTGCAGAAAATTGTACCATTTTAATAACTGGATCATGTTTTCTTGCCTTTCTTTCCCTGAAAGCATACAGGAAAGCTGACAAAAGACCCCATCCAATAATTGGCTTTATGTCAGTGTTCTACATGAGGCACTGAAGAGACAAAACCCTCCTTGAAAGCCCTGAGGCGAGCTGCAGGGATGCAGCCAGGCCACTTTGTGTCTGCACCTTCAGCCCCTGGGCTGCCACAGCAGCTGTCACCTTCTGCGTCCCTGAGCCAGCCTTTCCCGGCTAATTGTTCTGCATTAACACAAAGGGTCTTTGCCCTGACAGGCAGCCTCTAAAAACCTGCCAAGAGGCCTACCTTGGTGCCACACAGGGGTTTCTGTGGGACCCTTTTCTGCTCTGCTGCATCTCTTTTGCGCAGCCCCACCACCTTGCGTCGGTGTGTGTTCAGTAAGGCAGCTTGGCTCTGTCATCCTTTTTTGTGTGTTCCCATATGTGTGTGTGACACATGGCCTCAGCCACGTGGTTTGCTCTTAGGTAGGTCTGTGTGTGACAGCCAACATGCAGATTTTGATCTGTCTGACATCCCTTCCCCAAAGCGTCTGCCCACCTCTGGGCGAGCCCCAGCAGTCTGCTCTGCTGTGGCAGCTTCTCAGTCCCTGGTTTCAGAAATATCTGTGGATACAGTTCCATCCAAAAAGGTATTTTTCCCAAAGACTGTTTTCTGCTTCTGCTTAGCACCATCACTAACCAAGCCTTCTATTTATGCCTTTTGTATATTTACGTACAATGAAGGTGCATCAAATTCCTTTCTTAAGCACATAGAAAACTCAACTAGGATTTAATCTGCCCAGTGAAAGCCCTGCTGTCTGAGATAGCTGGCATCAAGTAATTTTTAAAGGCTGCAGTGTTCTCTTGAACCTTGCAGTTTACTCCAGGAGAAGCCTGGGTTGTGCTGGGATCTGTGCTGCCACCTCCACCTCAGACCTCAGTGCTGTCAGGTCCCCCAGGTGCTCTTTCCAGGGATGCTCTTTGCCTGTGTCTCTCTTCCCAGCTTGCTACTCACATCATCTTTGTGAGGGGTCCCTGGGGAGTTTCTGCTCTTGTCAAAAACGCAAAAATGGAATGCCTAACTATATGTTTCTGCTGTTCCTAAAGGTGCTGTGCAGTGCTCCTGGCTCAGGTCAGCCACCTCACTGGGACAAAGGAGGTTGGACACCACCATTACCCAGGTACACTGCTGCTGGTACTGCTCTTACTTCAGGGAGGATGGTGCTGGATAACTACAAAATTATTATTTACATGTTTATGTAATGGGTTTATTTACTGGAGTTTATCACTGGACTGAGCAGAGGGAAGTTGTTTTAAAGTTGCAGCCCCTGCACCCTGGAATGAGCCACTGGGTGCTCAAGTTACCCTATTTATGGTTGTGTCTCAGAGCCCTAACTTAAAAAAAAAAACCCAACAAACCTCAAGAAGACATATCCAGTTAATCTGATAAAATGTCAAAATACTTCTGTGTACAAGATAATGATCTGCAGACTTCCTATGAGTGTGCTCTGGGAATAATGGCAGCCTTGTTCAGGGAGAAGGTAAAACAGCACTTTTGGAGGCAGGTAATCATCAGGAAGATATTCTGATAAAACAACCTGTATTAGAAATTGTCTGTAGCTTTTGCTGCAGAACTCCTCACGAATACATAGCTGCACCCCAATATCGCTAAAATTAAATTGACATCTATCTGCTACATGTAAAAATGTGTGTAGCCTCTTGTCCCCAGTGCAGTCATGTCCCCTCTCACCAGTGAGGCTGTGAACTGATGTAATTAGAATCTGTGTCTTGAGAGGCAGCTCCAGGCAGGGCAGGAAGAGATGGCTGGTGGCTGGACCGACTCTTCTTGCACTTGCCAAATGCCTCTGTGCTTGTGGTTTTCATTTCTTCTACAAATACCAAACATAAATACCAAGCTGAAATATTCCTTGTTGGAAGTCAGCTTTGTGGTGGGTTTATTTACTGCTTATTCCAGAAACAGTTTATTAATTATGAACAGGAGAAAATAGAGTCCTTTTCCTTATTAAATAATTTTGGTGATCCTCTTAGTATTATTATGTTGGTTTTTGGGGTTTTTTTTCCTAACTGTTGTCATTTTGAGGCAGAACATTTATATTTGGGAAGGGAATGATCTCGGTACAAGAGTTCCTGACATGGTAAACTTTTGTCTTGTATCATGACACAACAAATGGTATTGCTTCATTTCCATTCAGATTCTCTTTTCCTGTTTCATCCTCTTCTGGCCAAAAAGACACCAGGCAACAGGGCATGTAAAGATCATAAATTGGAAATAACTCCTTGCTGTAAGGCACAGCTTCAAACATGACTTTCTTCATTTCAGCCTCAGATCAGGTTTTCAGTCCCCTTCTTCCTTATGTAAATTGTTAACAGTGCAACAATAACAAGGATTTAAAAAAAATAAAATATATAAAAGCAGAGTTTCAATGCAATGAGTATTTTGCTTCAGGAACTCCCTCTAAACCAGAGGCTGCCTTGCAGGCATTTTGTAATTGCCTGGTTTAGATTTTCGTACACCTCTGTCTCACATCAGAGCCAGGGTACAATTGATCAGAACCAGGAGGATGACTGTATTTACTTCAATTTGAAGCTCATTTTGAGATGAAATTGGAAACTCAAGACAATCTTTGCTCTTGAAAAACTAAAAGTTGCTTTATAAAACTGTGAATTGAGTTTAAATTCTGGTCTTTTCTTTTTTAAATTGTCATTTTTTCCCCCCACTGCCTCCTCATTTTCATGAACAAAAGCTTGTGAGGTGATCACTTTTAGTACATTCTAATGGTTCTTGCAAGGAGGTATTTCTCTGTCAAATGTGCTACTCAGAAGCATGAAGAATACTCCAGTGAAGAAGCTGATTTTCGAATTAAAAACAAGCCTTTCTCTAGGTGCTTGGGGAGCAATGTTTCAGTTCTTCACCCAGGAGAGCAGCATCTAACTGATGTTTTAGAGGTGCTTATTAACAATAGATTATAAGTCTAAATCCTGTGTGATGAGCTCAGCTCAGCTGGTTGGAGCATGGTGCTGACAGCACCAAGGTTTTGGGTTTGACCCCTGTGTGGGCCATTCCCTTAAGAGCTGTACTTGATGATCCTGGTAAGTGCCTTCCAGCTCAGACTATTCTGTGATGTAAGTGATGTGTGATTTAAATGATTCTCACATTTGTGTCACTAAAGATGAAATGCCTCAGACCAGAGGCAGCAAATGGGGACAACTTTATAAAAATTTCATGTGTGCAGGAAGTTTCTGATAGTCTGGCTCAGACGCAGTTTATTCCTTTTCTTTGCAAAAAGAGCTTTCAGCTTATGCCTGAGAGGGAAAAAAAAAAAAGTTTTACATCTTTCTCATGTTGTTTTGGATTCTTTTTGTTTCCTTTTCATTACCATGGTCACCTAATTACTCCCTGTACATGTGTGTTTCCTCTTCACCCCCCCATCATCTCTGCTGCATCCTTTCTGGGTTTCCTCTTCCATTTGTTTTCGGCTTCAGCCCCACTTCTGGGCCTACTGATCCCTATGTCCTTGTCCTAATTTCTTTTCCAGACTGAACTCATTTCCTTTCTTGGCCATATTTCTCCTGACCCAGTCCAAGCTTCCTTTACACCTGCCCAGAGTTGTTTTCCTGCCAGACCCCAAATAGAGGAGTTGTGCTATGAAAGTCTCTTAAAAAGGCCAAACACTGGAAGATAAAGAAAATGGTTTTGTTTGCTCTGTTGCTCTGAATTCATACAGCCTGCGGTGATCCAGGTGGGGGTGCTAGTGAGGATTGTATCACATCTTGGGTAGCATGTACCCTGAAAACATTCCTGAGCATGAAAGGACAGATGCAAAATTTCAATAAATTCATTTAGTTCAGTTGTGATAATCAAATTATATCTTATACCAGATGTGGATTTGATCCCCGGAGGAGGAGGATACCAGAGATTATGAAATAAAGCACATTGTGTTTGCTGGTTTGTTTGTTTTCAGTGCAATAAGCTTCCAGAGCTTTGTTTTGCATTATGATGACATTGCTGGCACGTCTGTACTTTATCCCACGGAAAAAATTCATCCTAGTTTTTTCTGCTCTGAGCACGAGCTTCTCCATTTACACTGCCCTTTCTGGTTTCCTGTCTTGCACTTGGAGCTTTGGTTTCTTTTCTCACTTTAATTTAAAAGTCCCCTAAAGGCTGGTCAAGCACAGAGCATTAACCCTGTTAAGATCCTGGTTTGACCAGAACTTGTAAAGTTTCATTCCTCGCAGCTCCCCTTGCTTTAAGATTAGTTGGTGCAGGGTTTCCCACATTAGTCCTATGAAAAAAGCATCATAGGAAACAACCTGGAAGTTCATGGCATTCAGATTGGAGAAGGAATCTGCTTTTAAAACCAAGATCAGCTTTTGTTTTAAACCTGGCTGAACCAACAGGAAAGACATTCAGAGAATGGCCCTCTGCACTCCCACGTGCTGCAGTGTGTGTGTCACCTGAGGAGGGTGACAGCTATCGTGTCTCAGGCTGTGATCTTGCCACATCTTAAAGGAATGAGGCTTACAGGGCTGGTCTGCCTTTGGGAAGCTTCCAAAGAAAATTTAAGTGCTAAAATGAGTGACTTTAGTGATTTAAGAGGTGGAACTTCCGTTTCTGTGCTAATCTTCAGCCAATGCCCCAGCACGGCGCTAAAGAGAATTATGCTTTATAGGTGTTATGTTTCTGAGGAGAGGCAAAATGGTGGGCTGTTGGCTTGTGTCTTTATTTTCTGTCATTCTAGGATACTCTATGTTGAAGTTTTGTCCCTTAAAAGGAGAGGAGAACAACTATATTGGGGACAGTTAAATTTCTGCAATAATTTGCTTTAAAGCTGTAAGGTTTTTGAAATGCATCCGTGCAGCACTATGTTCTTATGAGAGGTCAGGCATACTAAATGTGGGCTATGGCCACTGCTTGTTGGTGATCCTTGATGAAACAGGGAACGGCATCCAGAAGAACAACTTGCAGAATGCAGCTTGGTACATAACCAAGTGTTCTTGCTAACCCTTGATATGGCAAGCTGAAACTTCAAACCCTACTTCTTGTATCATTTTTTCAAGGTATTTGCATATGCATATTCAAACCATACTCCTGAGCTCAGATAAGAGATACTTTGTGCAAGTTCTTACTTTGACTTGATGCACTTAAATGGTCTTTCAAGATGCATCTGATGGCTCTTTCTGGGAATGTATCCTAGCACATTGTGTGTATGCAGGGAGAGATTAAAAAAATAGCTGGGGAAAAGTCACTTGCATAAGGAGTCTAATGACTTGTGTTGGTGGTATCTATAAGATACATATGTGGGAAGCAGCAAGAGGTCCTAGTTGGTTGTGATAGAGGGAAATTGGTAGCAAGAGAAATAGAGGTAGTTACAGGCCAAATATTGTTTTCCCCATCTGAAAGAACAGCTGTACTACTGAAAAACACGGAATGTCAGAGTCAG
>NW_008238452.1:2803647-2817192 GCF_000691975.1 Corvus brachyrhynchos | reverse complement strand
TGCTGATACATTAAGCCCAAACAGGGTCATGTTTGCAGTGTTCTCCTTTGGCAGATGCACGCTGAATTTGATAGAATATCTCCTGTTGGACTACACAGTGTCCAGTGCATTCCCTGTACTCCATCAGCACCTCTCTGTGATGAAGATCAGCTGCACCACATCCCAGATGGCTATAGAACATCTCACAAAATTCATCTTTCTTCTTGGCACTTGAGAGTCAGGGGATGTTTTTTGGAGCTGCTTTCTCTCCCTCAAAATACAAATGACCATTTCAATTCCAGCCCTTGGAAGTCATCATTTCCTCTGGGGTGCAAGTCCAGAACATTCTAGTGATGAAAACATTAAGGTATAAAACCACTGTGGGACAGGGGATTTGTTTGCTTAACGTTGCAGAGACTTCACCCAGCATCAGGGTTTCACTGGCTGATGGGCTACAGGCACAGAGCAAGGCAGTCAGCATGAGGAGAACTTGCAGAGGCAGCTGCTAGGCTAAAAAAATACGAAAAAAATAAAGAAGCATAGCTTTAGCAAAGCCTAATTCATCATCAGGCAGCAATCACAACAGTTATATATAAATGCAGTCTGTGCAAAATGGAGCCATGGCAATTAAGCTTGTGACTTTGCTGGGTTTTTTTCAATGTGGCTGGAGAAGAGGTTTTAAATTGTGGTGTTTAAAAAAGCCCACCCTCCTTCTGTTTTTAACACATTTTCCTTCTGAATGCTTTACTGCTTCTTCCAAAATGAATTTTCCCCCATATGTCATAGCCATTCCCAAGGAGAGATGTCTGATAGCATTAAAGCCTATATAAATTTCATATATAAAACACTTGGGCTGTGGTACACATTTTGAATATTGTGGGGTTTAATGCCCTCAGACACCATACAAAACTCTGATATTTTGAGATGTGTGTATACAATGCACGATGGAAATACAGGGTAAAAAATTCAGGCTGTCAGACTACTCTGATGGAAGCCAGACCGGGACACTTTTAGATGCTAAAAGAGACATAGAATGTATTGTACTTAATAAGTAAAAATGCTGTGGCTTCTTTTTGCCTTGCTGCTTCAGTGTCTTAGTTCACAAAAGCCTTTACAAAATCAACATGCTGAGTTCCAACCAGATCAAATAGCAACATTAATGGCTATTGTAAACCAAAATGTGACATAAAAGTCTTTATTGCTTCCAAGATAACATAATAGCTCTACTTATAATAGGAAAAACATTTAAAAAAATGGATAAGGATCCTACTTATAAATCCATGGCTAAATCTAAGAAAGTTCTTGTTTACTGTTGAGGCAATTCCAGATATTCACATGCCAACCTACATTATCCTCTTTCTTAGGCTGTAGGAAATTCCACTTACATCACTGACTTCCTGCCGCTGTGGAAAATAGGTTTTGGTAATGGTTCAGAGTTAGAATTGGCCCTCACCTGCCTTGTGCTTCAGTTCTTCACCATGCCAGTTTAATTACCCAGAAATTATTAGTGCAGTCTTTTTCTTTCTCCTCCTTTCATTGCCCAGCATTTCCCTCCAATTAAACAAAATCAAATTTTTGCAAGCCAGAGCAAAAGTGGGATTTCAAGCAGCTAATGCTGCTCAGAGCAAAAAAAAAAATCTCCCTCAGTCTAAGTGCTATACTGAACATGGGGAATTCCTAAACTGGAGGGAAAATTGTTGGTTTCTACCACTGAGAAGGGCTGTGATGCCCATTTACAGAGCTTTAAGGGCCAGTTACAATGCCTGCATTGCCTAAGCAGGGGAGAAATGTTTCTCACAGTTTAATCCAAGATGCAGCCATGAGCTGTTAGATTAGGATTGTTGCTGTGTGTCAGAAGCGCCTGATAGGAGCTGCCCTTTCTGCCTGCTGACAGTTTCCAGAGGTGTCAGGTAGCTTATACACCAGTCTCAGCTGGTGAAGGATGTGGCAATGACCTTCAGTGAGCCAGCTGGGATGGGATTTTTACATTTTGGAGGACACATGTGTCTGAGGTACTTGTGTGACCAAAGCAGAGTGGATTAATATGGGTTGGTTTACGTCTTGTGCTTCATCTCCTCAGTCTCACTGTGCACAATGTGTATTTGTTGATTGTGTCTGGTAAGCAGAAGGAACAGGTGAGAGAGTAAATAAGAAACAGTATTTACAGAGGAAAAGAGATGATCCTGATGGTACTCACAGCAATTTGTCCTTTTTGCTGTAGTTCATACATTTGTAGTATTATCAAGGATTTCTTAAGGCAACACAACAGCAAGGGCAGCTGATCTTCTGACTCCTTTGACTGCCAAGAAGAGATGCAGAGCCTAAAATGGGAAACATTACCTTTCCTTGAGAGTAAATGCTTTATTGGTTTTACATTCACACACCCAACAATGTATTTAAGGAAGGTGATCCTTACCTTAGCTCTGGAATAAATATTTATGGCTATTTATGGTGAGCATTTTGCAACTCCTTCTGCATTCCCAAGCAAGGGCACTTCCACGTGAGCAGGAGGTTCCATGCTCATCCATTCCCACCCCCATTTTTTGGGTTTGTTTTACATCTGATGTTCTTGACAGAAGCCCCTTCCAAGGGCAGAGATTTCCAGCCCAGGAAATATTCTTGTTTACTCAGATTATTTCGCTGAGAAAAATGACCTGCTGTGATATCAAATGAAAAGAAAACAAAGCAGGAGATGTGATTAATGAGCTGCCTGTTGATGTGGGGATGAGTGGGTAGATTAGGCACAAGGGCAAAATTAACCAGCTAAATCTGGGTGAAGAGAGGGTTTCTCAAAGTGATAAGGTGTTTGCATGTGCTTCATTCTCTAGCTGCTATCATAATTCAGGATCTTGGATGCAGCTTATTGATAGTGAAACTGGGAGGCTTTGCCATTTGTCAGCCTACACGGGTAGTAATTAGCCATTAGAGTGCAGACCTGTTTTTTTGTAATTAACTTTGTGTCAAAATTTCTTTGTTCGTTATCTGTGGAGAGCACTCACGAAACAATCAGCATCCATTTTACTAGGTACTGTTCAACGACCTCATTTTCTTCAATCTATTCCCTTCTGGTATTACCCCAAATTCCCTTACTGCTTGCTATCTGCTTCCCCTGAATATGCTTTGGAGAGACTGAATGAGGATGGCACGAGTTTGAGGGGTTTTTTTTTGTATTACTTATTTATAGTATGTACATGAACATGCTGGAATACTTGACAAATCTCATGCAGCATAAGTAGATAATACATAACTTTAGTATTTGTGTTTATAGTCATATCCAGAGGTTTAGTGGGGTCTGTTAGAAAGGATTATCAGACACAAATATTCATGGCAGGCATCTCAATCCATTGAACCCCTTTACTCATCCTCATGAATCACACAGTTATTACACCATTTCAAGAACTTAAAATTCAGCAGAAGCTACCTGTCTCCCAAACCTTTTTCTTTCCCCTTCCCCCTCACCAGCTGGAAATAGGTGGATTGCTAGCTTAGATATCTTGGTGGTAGAAAAAATCCACCTCTGCAAATGCAGGCAGGGTCATATTGTCATACCAGCAGGCAAGCCTGTCCTCTGAACGACCACTTTACTGCTAGAAATTTCACCAGAAAAGGTATTTAGTGCATTTCTGCTTTGTTCATCACTAAGGGAAAGTCTAATTGACCTAAAGGACACTCTTCTTCTGCCAAATCCAAAGTGAGTTTCCAAATGGAAACCTCCACGAGGAATTTTGAGTCAGCCTTTCTCGTCCCAGGGCTCCCTGACCTTCCCCCGTGCACAGAGCTGGGTTCTGGCAGCAAGGAGCAGGGATTCACATGTTTATAAACATTCCCCTGTTTATCCTGGATCATGTGCCACCCTTAGGCAGTGCTTGGGGAAAAAGCATCGATAGGGACAACTTGTATTTTTAAGAGCCCCCACCCACAAGCTAAAGGTGTCCTCCAAGTTTTCTCACCCTTAAGCCACCTGCAAAGGAGGAGCATCGAGGTCCCTCCAACACCTCGCCCTGGCTCCTGCTCTTTCTGTCCCCACCCTCTCAAGTCACCTGCTCAGCCCAGAGCTGGTGTTCAAATACTTATATAGGAAAGCCTTCCACAGGGAAACTCGGAGCTGCTGCTGTGTAAGTTCCTGCAAACCACGGCTTAGCCGAGCGTTGTCCCAGATTTTCAGCTCTTTCCTTACAGCCTCCTATTTTCCCTCTTAACCTAAAAGCAATTGAAAAAGGTGGGATGTGGGGAATTCTTTTCTTTCAGGCAAATATACCACCTCTTTATGAAATCAAACCAGATCTCTAGCAGATCTCACCTGCCTCCATTTAAGCAGCAGGCAGCTACCAGGTACAGCGTTGCTGCCGTCCGCAATTGTAAAGGAGATTGGATAGTATAACACAAATTGGCTCCCAGGAGTCATACAGACTAAACATAATAGTCCATCAGCTCTAATTTTCTTTAAAAGTGGTTGGTAGGAACTGCATTAGAGGAGGAAGTTAAGAATCCTACATTACACAGGCTGCTTGCTTGAACTGCTCTCCCAAAGGACAATTTTTTTCCTAGGTATGCACTCTTAAATGCAACAGCTCCCTTCTGTACCGATTTTCTTAGGTAGGGGGATGTTTGTTTTTGGTTTTTAAGTTTTGATTTTTATTTTGATAAAAATAAATGCTATTTTTTAATGTCACGCTAAATTTCTCAAAATGTCTCAGGGCTACTTCTAGCATTTACTAACTGAATGTGCATTTTCCTTAAAACATGGCAAACACAAAACCCCTGTCCACTGAATGGCCCTTGCCTTCTCTGAAAGTGAGTAGGTTTAGATTAGATATCAGGGGTAAATTCTTTACTGTGAGGATGGTGAGGCCCTGGCACAGGCTGCCCAGAGAAGCTCTGGCTGCCCCAGCCCTGGCAGCTTCCAAGGCCAGGTTGGATGGGGCTCTGAGCAACCTGGTCTAGTGAAGGTGGCCCTGCCCATGGCAGAGGGGTTGGAAGTAAGTGATCTTCAAGGTTTTTTTCAGTCCAACCCATTCTATGATTATTTTTGAGTTCATAAGAATGGCAAGCCTGGCTCACCTCCTTTATTTCCTCCTTTATTCTGCTTTGGTTGCGTGTTTACTTTCAGTAATCTCCTCCAGAAAGTAAGGGGCCCATCTCAGTGACTCTGAGCAGTCATCCCTGCCCCTGTGTGCTCACAAAAGGGCTTTTTGTGGGCTGACCTGAAGGCACTCATCCTGCTGCAAGGTTCATTCCCATCTATCTCCTTGTGCCCCAAACTTACAGCAATTATTCTAAAATGAGAGTATCGCATTTGCTTGCTTCAAAGCAGCAGCCTCTTGGCTTTCTCTTTCCTAGACCCACTCTCCCAGCCAGCCTGACTTCTGAAAAGAGGAGAATCACTTCACTTTAATTGTGGATTTTTGAGGTAAGTAGTATATAGGGTACTTTGTGGCATAGCACAGAAAACCATAAAGCTTTAGAAAAAGGTTTCCTATTTATTGCAGAACACCTTGTTTTCCTGTGAGGCTAAAAGACACAAAGACCCTCTTTCCTCTAATCAGGTTACAGCATCACAATATGTCTCTCTTTATAGGGGCCATTAAATCTTTTCTTTGGGGGAAGAGAGTTCTTCCCATAGCTTTGATGAATTAACTCTTTTGTCTGCAGCACAAGGTGCTTCCCTCAAGCAAGCTTTTTTAGGCTCCACAAAGCAATCTCAAGTGCCTGGAAGTTGCGTGTTTATTTTATTCCCGTTGTTTGCAGAAATGCTTACTTTCTGAAGAAAACACCACACAGACTTCATGCTACCTCGAGTGGCTTTCTTTTCCTGCTGGCTTTGTTTTTGATACGCCATTTGGTCTCTGGAGAAACCTGGAACAACTATCACAATACTCTAACAGTGTAAAACTTCTCAGGGAGGTTATCAGTGCCTTTGTCAACACCTTGGTGCTCATTACCCAACCTGAATTCTGGACAGCAAAGGCAGCGTGCTGGAATTTCTATCCTCCAATGCATCAATTTTAGGAAGGAATCCTTTTCAAATTAAATATTTGTCTTCATTCAGTTGAGTAGTGTATGTATGGGTTAGTATCATAGGGGGTTTTTCTGATTTGCAGTTTCTCTTCTGTTTAGAGTTAAGCTCTAAATAAACAGATACAGATATGTAGAGGTTAGAAAAGCCCTTTGCTTCAGCTTTCCATTAAGGAAAATCATAACAGAAAGTTATTGTTACTATGTGGCTTTTCACATCTGAGGAATTCTACTACCAGAACCATTGTTGCATTGAAATGCAATGAAATGATAAATGTTCTTCTGAGTTGAGATTTGCATAGCTGCCTGAATTTACGGTCAGAAATAAAAACCCTTCGTGCTTTTTATCTTGGGACTCATCCATTATTGAAGTGTTGCTTCCCTGTGAAGCCAAAGAGCCACAATGGAGCAACTGCTTTCTGAAAAGAGGGTAAAAACCGATATAATTAAGTAGGCAGAGGAGATGTTTTGAGGGAGCTGCAGTGACCTTGGATGAGGCAGCAGTCTCCAGGAGGGAAGCAAACCAGCCACCTTGTGAGCATGTGAATCTATGACAATTGACAGATTTTACTGGAGGCCCAGATGTTACCTACAAAGTGAATAATATCTCACTGTATTATAACCAAAGAGTATAAAACTAACTCATGCCATCCATGGATCCTCACTGTAGCAAACAGGAAGAGCTCCAAGCTCTTAGATTCTCTGCCTGTGCTCTGCTGCTGTAGAATTTGTGAGCAAACAACATCTGGACGGGATGGTCTTAGAGGTCTTTTCAGACCTTAGTGATTCTCTGGTTGCAGATGCCGAGGAAAAAAGATGCTGGGTGGGATGAGGGTGAAGGAGATCAGTCTCTCAGCCACACCGCTGACCCTGGCACTGACCTTATGAAGGTTTGAAGACTGTGGTCCAGTTTATCCAGTGTTGGAAACAGAAGGATCATTGCTAGCAAACATGATTCTCTTCATTCCCTTCCTTTCCCTTGCTCTGTCTGGCAGGAAACCCTTCTGCTGGCAGTCCCCGCATCTTACCTGCTGTCCTTTGCCAGTTCCAAAAGTATCAACACTCTTCCTGCTGTGAAAGACTGAATTCAGTTGGCAAATGTCAGTCAAAAATCTGCCAGCTCCTATTATATACACTACACTAGTCAGCGGATGGTAAAATAGGGGCTAAATATGTCCAAAAGAAGGTTGGAAGGAAAATTTGAAGAAACCACCTAATTATATATTATTTTTAAGCAAAAAAGAAAACGAAACCTAGGCATTAAATTTGTGCTATTAGGTGTTTTCTGTAAAGCCTAAATAAGATGATGGCATTCAAGTAAAGGCTGAAATATCTGTGTTTTCAATCATACAAACACATCATGAAATCACAGATGCCTGTGGTGCACTGCCATGTGTGAGACTCCCACTGACTACAGCCCACAGAGGATCTGGAGGAGCAGCCTGGAGGGAGGAGACCCAGAGCCATCAGCCTGGGCAGGTTAAGTTTTGCAACCCCCAGCACTCCTTCAGGTACCTTGAGGTTTATCTGGCTCTGCTGGTTTATTTTTGTTAGACTTTCTTTTTAAATGTGGCTTCACAAGTTATTCTGCATCCATATCAAAATTATTTGGAATTTAGAATAATTTAGTAATTAGAATCTCAAGGATGCTCTATTTTTGCTGGCAGTACTTGGCACAAGTTAAAAATGTTACCTTTCTTTCCATCTCATTCTTTTGTTCATACATATGTAGATCTAACACATGACAATTTTTTTTCATGATTTTAATAATACCTTGAAAAACTGAACAATAGTACAAATAATGCGTTGCTTCCAAATTTCTTCTGAGACAGAATGACGTTGCAAAAAATTTTTAACCTCATGAAAAGCATTGGTTGATATTCAGTGTACTGCTCTGCTTTGTTATCACAAGCAGAAATGCATGATTTCTGTTCTTTGGAGCCACTCTAATTCTCCTTGTGTGTTATAAGGTCTCCTTCCTTCAGGAAATGAATCTTTGTTCCACTTGTAAAGGAAATTTTCTCCTTCCTAGATCATACTGAAAGAATTTTAGTGGTTTCTAGAGAATTTAAGGCTCCTGTCACTGCACTTTAACTTGAATTCCAGCAATTCTATGGGCTTTCCTTATTTTTTTTTTTTTTTTTAAGTCTACAACGGCTTTTCTTGTTGTTTGTGGCTTTTTTTTCCCCCTTTTCTAGCTTGTTTGATTGAAATCTTAAAAACATTCTTTAAGGATAACCAGAAGAGCCTTTTTATTATTTCCTTTTACCTTCAAGAGCACACACCTTCAGTACAGGTCTGATTATTTCCTCTGCTCTTCCAGATTGCTGAGCTCCTTCAGGCTTAATCATCTTGTTCCTTTTGATTTATTTCCCACATACCTAAATTTGTTAAACAGTCTGCATAGCCTCATCTTAATTAACAGCTTCTGGGCCAAGCAGTCATATAATTTAATTTATTATTCTTTGTACTTCAGAACTTTTAGTCCTGCCTTTGTGTGACTTCTGAGCTGTGACTCTGCTGTCCACCTTTAAAACTGGGACAAGGATGCTCTCAGGGTTGCATTAAGAGCAGAGACATTCAGAAAACTCCAGCTGAAGCTGGGGCCCATTTCAAGCATTACTCATTGTCTCTGAGGAGTCTTCAGTGAAAAGTTAAGCAGAAAAATCAGATGTGGGCACGGTGGTCAATAGAGGTGATGTGATCAGGCTCTGTTATCCCCTCTGCAAGGAAGATGACGCTGTTCTCCAGGCTACTAATTTCGCATCATCCTTTTGATCCCACTTCCTCCTAATAATGTGTTTTGTTAGCAAGCAATACTAATTATTATGCCATAAAGCTGAACCACCCAAACCAAACAGATCGAGTGCAGCCTGGCGGCAGAAAATAAACAGGAAAGCCATGGCAGCACAACTGAAAAAGTAGTGGGCTGCTCTTCAAAAGTCTTTTCAAAACCAATATTGCCATGCTGCATTCATTCAGTAGCTTAAAGAACAATCCTTTTTAGACAAATATTATTCTGGCAGGAAAACTTAAGTAGTAAGTTAATAAATCTAGCAATGTCTAAGAGCCTTTTGAAGAATATTTGCTTCCACTCATGTCTCAGCCTTACGCCACTCTCTCGGTTTACACTTCTGGCTTCTGTTTGTCCGACATAATAAACAGTAGCAGGCCAGTAGTCAGAACCTGATATGGCACCAGGATGATGTGAGACGCCAGATTCCACCTCTGCTGGGTGGAGAGTGCCCCACTCGGCTGCTGGCAGCCCATCAAAGCCTCTGTGTGTCCCCTCTTTGGTGTGGCCACGGTGGCTGATGGACGGCCCGGCAGCGCGCGCTGCACAACCCACTGTGCGCTGATCTCTCCTGTGCCCTTCAGCACCATCAGCACTGCAGTGCCTTTCCATCCGTGCACATGTAGCTGTCTCATTGTCTCATTTACTCGTGTCACGTGTGAGAGATCCAAATTTGTCAAACCGCTGTGTTTGGAGTCATCCAAGGACTCGGACTTGAGCTTGTGACTGAGTGTGCAACAAATCAAGCAGCAGAGACAGCAAGGGCCCATTCTGGCTTCCGAATGAGGTCAAACCCAACCTGTTTTATTAATGTTTTCCATTCATAAACCTGCTGGTCTTCATGACAGCTAAAAATACAGCTGCAGACACTAAAATGTACTGCTAATTTTTGTCAAGTACATAAGAATAATTTAATAGCTGCAACTGCTGCAACTAAAATCAACTTTAAAGTTGGGTTTGGACTGACAGATATTTGATCTATGTTTGTCCTGATGTTAATGAAAGTACCCACAAGTGAGGCCTGTCAGCAATAGACTGTGACAAAGAGTGTGTCTATTGGGGAAATAGCAGTTGTAAAAGCAGGAATGCAGGTGGAGGTTTCTGGATCTGATAGAGAGGGGAAGATGAGGGGGAAGACTCTGCCTGGCTCACCCTGGGTGTCATTTTTACACCAGTGCTATTGAAGAGGACCAAGCTGAACAGAACTGCTCTCACCTCCATTCTCGGTGACAGCTGGTTTTTATGCTCACCAATTCCATACTGCAGTTATTTGAAACAGAAATTCTCTCAAGATTGACAGGTCTCCTTTTCACAGTGCTAATTACTCTGGAATCTTTATGAGGACACAGAAAAACAGGATCATATTCTAATTTTTAACTGGAAAAAAGTTAATTTAAACCAAAGGGGAATGAACACTTTTTACCTTCTCAGCTGCTGTTCTCTTTCTCGATGGAGACAGCTTTGCTGTTCCAGTCTGTTGGGTTTATTGTATTTACTTTTTTCCTCAGATTCATTAATTACCAAAGATAACCTAAGATTTGCCTCTTAATGATCTCAAAACAAGTTGTTGGAATACCTGGGGAAAATGAATGAATGTTCTGAAATTACAGCACTGCTGGTGAACTTGTTGCTGGTGGTGTCTTTACTATTTTGACCGTTACTGTAGTCGTAGATTCTGACTTCTCTCCAGCTGTCACCTTCTAAACCAATTAATGCACACAATGAAGCCAAAGAGTGGGGCAGACCACTTGGGAGCTTACTTTTTTGTGCTGACTTAATATCTTCTGTCCTACCTTTGACCTCAGCTAAAACACTTAGGAAGAAAGAAATTCATCATCACCACCACATCAAAACTTCTGGCTCTGTAAAATACCCTGGCAGTATTTATTTTTCTATGTTACTCGTCTCTATAAATCAGTCTTACTGTGATTTGTTCCCTTCCTTCTTTCTCAGGCCTACAACAGTTGATTTTGCTTCTCTGGGGGAACTACAGAAAGTGGTGAACCTAATTATAAGAGAATAGCTGTAGCTACAAAAATTATAATTTCTGATAATGACTTCTTCATTATCTTGTCTTCTGCCGCAGGTATACAAGGCCCATAGCTTCTGTTGCAATTAGAGAGGTGTTTGTTGATAGGCAAAGAAAAGAATATCCTTAGCCTGGAAATAATAAAATCTGCTGCAATTCAACTAAACATTACACTGACAACAGACAAGTAATTGATGGCTCCTCTATGACTTGCAAAACAAAACAGTGCATTACACTGACAACAGACAAGTAATTGATGGCTTGCAAAACAAAACAGTTGTATTAAAATAAGAAAAATAAGAGCTGTATTTATTCAGATGCTTTTGTTTTCTACGTGTTCCTTCAATATTTGAAGCCACATCCTTAAAAAAAAAAAGCAAATTGGAAAGCTGTAAGCTTGCCAGCAACTTTGCAGACCTCAACCTTCAAATCATCTCCCCGCAACTAGGTGACAAATAATTTATTGTCTTACTGGATTATGCAGATGTTGAAAATAACATGAGGTTTTCTTGGTTCCACTGCGTCCTGCTAGGCAGCTTGGCCTCGCCTGCACAGTGCTGGGATGTGGCTGGCCTGGCTGTCTTGGATTCTTTGATGTTCATATGCTCTGCTGGACTTCCTGGGATTTGCTCTTTCCTGATTAGAAAAAAAATAAGTACTTTCCCAAGCCCATCAATTCCTGGCACTTCTCTGAGCCATGAGTCACAGGAGGCTAATTGAATCAGTGGCGCTCAATTCCCTCCATCCTGAGACCTGCCCCCGGCAGCCCACACTGACTTCAGGGAATTGCAGCTGAGAGCTGCTGATATGCTGGCTATATATAGGAAAAAAAGAAAGAAGGATTTTGTGTAAGAAGGAGTGAAATGGTGACAGTTAAGTGACACCTGAGTAAATGTGGGTTTACCACCATGTTTATGAGGGTTACTCTTTGGGATTTTTTTCATACCAAGACAGACTTCACACCTCCCTGTTTATTTATTCTTTGCCATCTATGCCTGAGCTTGCTGTGTTTCCTGTACCTTGCCCTGTCTTCCCTTGTTCCAAACCAGAGAGACAGGTTCAGCCATGCCCTGCCTCAGAGAGCCCAGCCAGAGCAACCTTGGAGCAACTTTGAGGAAGTGTGGCCAGAGGAGTCAGCTCCAGAGATGCTCAGGGCTGTGAAAGGCAGGCTAGCTAGGTAATACTCCCAAAAAATGAGTCATCAGCATCTTTCCACAGAAGCCGCTTTCCCCAGCTCCTGTGGTAGCTGTTACACTTCTCAGAAGAGAAGGAGAAACGCCTCAGTCTGGAGCCTGAGCCACACAAGAGCCTGGGAGATGGAGGTGAGGCCACAAGTCTCCACCTGCCAGGCAGCGCTGCGGTCGTGAGGGCAGGCGGTCGTGTTCCTTCTTGCACGCTCCCACTGAGGCAGGGAAGAACAGACAGATTTTGCAACACCTTTGATTGCAGTTTCTAAGGTTTTCAGAGCAGCCAAAACACACAAATGATATAAAAGAACGAGAGAAGTTGAATCTTCATGTTTAGCATGAAGTTCCACTGGAGTCGTGCGTCAGGAAGGAGAACGAGACCTTCGTGAAGGTTTTGCTGGGATGTGTCCCTTTAGCACGTCCTCTTCCTCCTGGAAAGATGGGATTGGAGAAACTCATTAGTTCTCAGGTAGTGACACTTTTTTTTTTTTTTTATTTTTTTAATGCCAGAAAAAGCCTAGAGGAGAAAAACATGCCAGCTGCGACCGTCTTAAAGAAAAGCCCTATTGATTTACATTTAAATGCAGCTGTCACTCGCCGGTTATAGCCAGCAAAGCAGAGGCAAGAGGGCACAGTGCTAGAACACTGCAGGGCGTTCGGAGTCTCGTGTGCTCGCAAATCACCTCCCTCTGCTGCCATCCCAACAGCACAAGGTGGCAGGGAGAAAATGGGATGCAGTGAATGCCAGTATATGGGAGGGCATACACACATGCAGCCCTGTCCTTCCCATGCTGTCGGCAAGGGGCACGAGCAAAGCCCACCCAGCCCTAGGGGTGCCCTGGGAGCTCCATTTGCCTGCACTGGGCTGCAGAGCACAGAGGAAGGAATTGGGCTGGACAGCAGGAGCTGCAGCTGCTCTCCTCCTGGCTGCCTCTCCCCGTGTCCTGTGTCAGCCCTTGCACGCATAAAGCACCATTGTTCCCAGCCCAGAAATTGTCAGGGGAGCGCTGGACAGCATCCCACCTCACGGCGTTGGGAACCCCGCGTGTTCTGTCTTACACCCACACAGGCACAGATGCAAACAGTCAAAGCCAGGGTCCCGCCGAGAGGGCTCTCAAAGAGAACCACTGACTCCAGGCTGTCCCTCAGGGAGCTCGTGGGGACCGCTCGGAGGGCTGGGAAGGGATGGACATCCCCGCTGGATGTGAGATCAGGTACTCCAGCTGGCACATCCCAGCCCAGCAGTGAGGAAAACCTGTGTAATAGCTGAATGAATATCTGGTAGCAAACTAAGTTAATTCATTACTTTTTTGTTCCTCACTCGGGATGGAATATTTGACTTTTATGTGCGATTCTGGGGTTTTTCGAGCCCTCTGAAACACTTGTGAGTGTAGAGTGACGTGTACCAGCGATAAAAGGGACCACTTCCCCGGTGCTAGGTTTTAGTTCTGTATGCAACAAACACTTCTTTCTTTAGTATTTCTTTCAACTGCACTTTTGAAGTTGATTTTTATCTGTCTCCTGTTTTGCTCCAGTTTCAA
>NW_008238452.1:2798078-2803626 GCF_000691975.1 Corvus brachyrhynchos | reverse complement strand
AAGCCAGCCTAATGCCCACATGAGCCCCATTAAGCCACATGCTTCTGTATAGGGCAGCAGTACATGCTTTTTCTGGGCTGAGCTTTGTTTGCCAAATCCGGGCCTGTATTCACAGATAATGACTTCCTTTTTGTCTCCTTCTCCTCCTGTGTGCTTTTTTTTTTCCACATGCAGCCTTTTCAAAATGTAATGTGACCCTCATACATCATTTTTATCAGCCTTATAAACCCAGTGTAGTACAGCATATGATGTATGTAAATTCATGCACCTAAAGGCAGCAAGGAAAAAATATTTTAGTCCTCTGTCAGGAACAGAGGATACCTCGATGTCATTCAGAGTCAAGGTTTTTTCTGCCTGAAACTATTAGCTACAATAGTCCTATATTTAGGAGAAAAAAGTAGAAATACCTTCTTTTCAAGATGTCACAAGTCATTTTTTTCAGATGGCTTCAGATGATTCTGAAATTCTCTTTCAAAGTCACTTTTCATTTTGAAATGTACTTTTATGCTAGATTTAAAGGGATTTGTACTATAAACCCCTTTAAATCAAAATTTTAATAAAAGGGGACTGAACCAATAAAATTTTGCAACATTATTTCACAAAATGCCTGGGAGCTGTTTTTCTCACTGGTAATAAAAAAAAATATTCTGGGGAAATGTAAAAATATACTTTCAATGTAGTATTCAACACGGTCACATTTGTAGGGTTGCATCTGCATGCTGGATACAGGATGGCTACCAAAAAGGCCTGGGTGAGTGGGCCTTGGCCACTGCATCACAGGGTCATTGGGGTTGGAAGGGGCCTTAAAGACCCACGGTAGCCAAGCACAGGTTAAAGCTGGAAACTCATCTTTCAAGAAGAGGGTTAATTTCATTCGGGAATGACGGGAAATTTTACTGCCGGCTCTCGGTGGGCTGTGGGAAAGCCCTCGGCACAGAACCTCCAGGCATGGCCGGCAGGCCCTGCCGTGCTGCACGGAGGGGAGCTCAGGCCTCGGCCTTGCAGAGTCACTTGGGGTATGAGGTTTCAGCTTGTCACGCTATACCCCTGTCCATCGATACTCCCTGATAGCATCTGGGATTTCTGAGCACTACAGGGACTTCTTGTAAATGAAGTCGCCTCAATGATGTTTGTCCTAGACTGAATGCGCTGGGGCAGACAACTGATAAGGGACCTACAAGCTCGACATCAATACACAGTTGTGCTGTCATAACAATGCAACCTCAGCCTCTAGGTTACAGCTTCTCAGAAATAAGGGATGCTCATTAGGGGGACGGATAATTGGGAGCGGTTTCCTCGAAAGGAGAGCCACTCCAGGCACTGCAGTGCGGAGGGCAGGCCTTCACAACGGTGGCATTGTTTAGAAGTCATTGGCATCTGCAAACAAAAATCTATTTAACTCACCGGTACAGTCTAAGGGGAAAAAAAAGAACAAAAATCACGAATCTGTTATCCTTCCCCTCCAAAAGGAGTCAACAGATCCAGCAAAGCTCCCTGCATCTGTAGGTAGAACAGGGTTATGCTGAAGGTGTTAATATGAGTGCCAGAGATGCCCTTTTCCTCTCCTCTGGTAGATGTGTGACTAGGCAAATATCAGCAATCATGGGAGCAGAGCAGTAGGAATATTTTTCAGCAACAACTGTAATGCAGAATAGTGTGGTGCCCTTCCACTTTAAAATATTTGTATTTAGGTTTAAATGAAAGCATTCCTTTGAAATCTCCTAATCACCCTATACCTCTCAAATTCTTTAAAATTTACAAGCACAAAATAAAGCTATTTAAAAAAAAATCAACCTCCAATTGAATTAAGTGTTGTACAGACAAGTGCCTCCAATATACAGACACACAGATAGTCAGTCTCTACCCTCGAGCTCTCTGTTTTAAATCTTAAAAGCAGAGTCTAAAAGATCTGCAAGCCAAGCAGAAAGATCTCACATCCTTCAGTTTTATCAATAATTATTCTTTTAAATGCTACAAGGGAGACCATGTTCTTTGGGACATATCCTGCATTTGTATAATATCCAGTATTAGGTCCATATTTGTTCTAACTCCTTTTCCCCACTCTTTCTCTGCCCTTCCTTCAAGAGCCCTCTCCCCAAATCCCTCCCTCTTTCTCTGTAATGTGCACCCATGGACACAGGTTACGGCCAAAAATGAGAAGACAGAAATGAAAGACGTCACAGGAAGCTTCTTCAAGTTTTGCATTCCAGCATGAAGACAGTTCATTGCCTTTGTGGAACCAACATCATTTTCAGTTTTAAAACTACAAATTTTACAGGCATGCATATGTTTCCTTGTCCTAAATAAATAAATATATATATATATATAGCAGGGAAAAAACACTTGCTAGCCACCACTTGCACCTCAGTAGCTCCAGTGTGCTTGACACTTGACAAACAGAGAGATAGAAGTGAGTTATATGTTGTTATGGTTTTATGATCAAAAAAAGAAGTCAAGGAGAAAAGGTATTGTGATATTTAGGCAATTTTTTCCTCTCTGTCCCTGAGGGATTTTTTCAATGGCTGTTTCTGAATTGAGAAACAGCACAAAGAGAATAGAGAGAGGAAATCCCTTAATCGCATCCTTTACTTTTAATCCGACCCCTGGGACACAGAATACATCATTTAAAGAAGAAGTTTGCATCTGAGATGGAACTTCTCAGTTCCTGGATGGCGAGTGGCACTGCCTGTGCTGACCAGGGTGGACACTTTCCCCTGCAGTGACAGCCCACACTGTGTCCCTGCCCTACCAAGCCAGCCAGAGCAGCCAAACTGCAGCCATGGCTAGAGCTATGTCAGGCAAAAGGATATTTTTTTGCATTCTTGTAGTTTTCATTCTATTTAATATGGAGTTTTATGGACTGCTGTGGACGAATTGTGCTCCTCTTTTATGAAAATTTAGCTTTTATCTTCTTCTATTCCTTCTTGGGGAGTGTTAATGGGTACAAAATGGAAGGGTTGCTGTGACAGTAATGCCATGCCGGGAAGCCCTCACAGCAGAGGTTCCTGAGCCAATTTGGATGTTAAAGCAGCCCCTGTCTGCTGCGCTTTCCGTCCTGACAGAATTATGATGTGCTCCTCAGCCGACCATACATTATTGAAGAGCTCTCTGGGTAAACACATGCTACTGCAGTCTCTGGCTGTAGGAGAGACATTACCCAGCTGAAACTGCTATGACAGCAGCCAGCTCCTTTCATTTCCACTGCCAACTCCTGCCTGAATCCAAAAGAAGTGCCCTCACCATCGCTGCTACGGACACAGAGGATGCACCCTGGAGACTGGCGAGAGGCTTTTGCCAGGCCCAGGGTTTCCCAAATGGCCTCCAGTTGGGCCAGGGAAGGTTTAGATCAGATAATAAGAACAATTTCTTCACTGAAAGGGTGGTCAGGCATTGGAACAGGCTGTCCAGGGAAGTGGTGAAATCACCATCCCTGGCATTGTTCAAAAGGAGAGTGGGTGTGGCACTTGGATTTAGTGGGGTACATGGTGCTGCTGGGCTAATGGTAGAACTCAAAGATCTTAGAGGTGTTTTCTAACCTTAATGGCTCTATGATTCTGTGATCTTTAAGGATGGCTTTTACCTGTCTTCACTGGCCATAAATAAATTTAGTGCATCAGTCTCTGCAAGACTGATAAAACTGGCTTAATTTTATCATTATCTCTCACTAACTTGTCATGGGCAGTGTGAAAATCATCACAGAATAACCATCACTGAAGGTTTCAGATGATATGGACAGCTCAAAGGATCAGGGGCAACTCTGATCACAAGTGCTTGATCCCATCCAAAGATAGTTCTGTCCTTCAGAGCCCCTGCTGAGGAGGAGGAGGAGCAAGACACACTCCAGACTACATCTCATTTCTACCTATGGCATATGAACTAAAACACTGAAAATTTTGTCCAGTATTTGCATCAAATAGGGTAAAGCATGCTTCTTGCTGATTAATTAGCATGGAAATTTAATACTAGCTGATTTACTGGCTTACAAATCTATTTTGGCCATTACAAGAACCTACTGGACACACTCTCAAGGTGAAATCCTGGGAATTTTTCCAATAATTCAAACCAAGCCAAGACTGACTTTGATCCAGTAGAAGTGAGATGAACATTTTTTTCTCCTCAGGCATCTTTCAGTATTTTGAAACTCTTGCATCTATATTTCACATATGAATATATACAACATTTTGTGGTAAGCTCCTGGCTTGATTAATCTTATCTATGTATTTTTTTTCTAATTTACAGTAACTGGATACATGGAAATACTTGGAAGTAGATGAATTTGCCTAAGATCAGATTTTCTCCACTTAAAAAAATGGCAGTAAATATGCCAGTGAAATTCATGCTCAAATAAACTCTGGTATTCTACTACATTAAATAAATGGAAGACTTCCATTCCTCTCTGTTCACAGTAGAGACATTGATTTTATTTTATCCTTTCCTCCTCTATTACCAAGTAAAATTTGTGTTCCAGGTTCTGACACCAGATGCTATTATCCTGAAAAGCACTTGATATTTCTAAGTGTGTAACAGCCAATTCCATAAATTTTTTCACAGGTTCCCATGTTCCCATGCAGCAATTGACAACACTTTGTTAATTAGGAAAATCAGGTTTGCCCAAGGAGGGAGAAAACACTGTCAATATTAACAATGGTGAGATCTTTCTCTCATTATCTGAATCACGCATTTTGTAATAAGAATGTAAAAGATTATGTTCTTTAAAGGATAGAAATAAAATTGGTTTTGCCAGGTATCTACTGAACAAGGATAGAGAGATGCTCTGCAGGCTATGGTGAGCAAAGTATTTGTTGTCTGAAGTGGACATACATCAAGCTTTCAGACATCATTTTAGGCTCTAAGAGGAATGATGACAAAGCTCTGCTGTAAAATACTGGGTAACATAGAGCTAGGAGTGAATGTAGCAGGGCTTCTCATTTCTGTGGTGCAGAATTCCAAAGAGTAACAGAATCCAAGATGAAATTTGCCTCAATGGGGATGGCCTTGAGTGGGAAAGCAAGGCACTGATGTCCAGTTAGCAGAAACAGAGCTCTGTAAAAGAATAAAAGTGTGGCTGCACTGCTGGCACTGAAGTGAAGGCGGGAAGGACGGGGCACGTGAGCAGGATGATGCTCCCCAGATCCAACACACAGTCCACAGGGCACGTGATGATCACTGATGTCTGTTTTTTCCAAAGAGCAGGCTTATCAGGTGGCATGCACAAGGCTCTAAGGAAACACACCGACCTGGGAAACGGAAAGAACTCAAGATGCATTGAAGGGACCGAGCACTGCCTTTACAAACGCCGCAGGAAATGAGTGAACAACGCAGGTGGACGATAAGCAGGAGGCACCTCAGTGAAAGCAATTTATAGAGCATTTGCTCAGTAGCATGAACTGATTTTGTAATTAATGCTGATAACAGAGTAAGGATCTGTGCTGTTTTTACCTTGAGGCTCCTTTGTTCAGGAACAAAGGGATGCAGGACCAGCCAGGCAGCATGGGGTCCCTGCGGTACCTCCCGTGAGAGCACGGCAGGGGAAGCCTCAGAAGAACAC
>NW_008238452.1:2787718-2798066 GCF_000691975.1 Corvus brachyrhynchos | reverse complement strand
GGAAAAGCCACAGCAGCATTCCTGAAAATATGGGTACTGCTTCAGTGCAGCGGCTGCCTTGTCCACCTCATGCACAAAATCCTCCTGAAGCAACCATCCCAGAGCAAAATACCCGCTCAATTTGCAGCATTTCATGTTTATTTTCATCCACCAATTTATTTGGGGATGAAGAAAAGCATGTGGAAAAAGGCAGCAATTCCTTGTGAAAAAGGAGTCAGTTTGCTCTATAGCAAACTGCTACAGTCCAAAGATAATGGGAGGATCCTAATCAAGGATTGCAGCTATTGTTCTAGTACTCAGTTATGAATTATTGTTTGTCTACATTTAGTCAGCATATCCTCCAGAATATCCCATCTGACAGTGGTCAGAAATCCGGTGTGCATGGAATTTGCATGCTGCAGGATTTAATTGTGCCTTATGGGGATTCCCTTCTGTCAATCATTTGTTGGATATTGATCCATATAACTGGAGGACCTTTTTTTCTTTTTTTTTAAATAATTGATCTATAAACAGACATTTGAAAGAAAACAGACTAGGCAAGGAGATCTTTCATCTTTCAAAATTCTGCTGTTAAAAAGCCTACTAATAATCGATACCTCGGATCATGTCCTTTGCTGATGGAAAAAATGGAATGTTATTTCAGGGAGTGAACTGGAGTTGGAGTCATCATTTTGGGTTTTTTTATTATTTCATAAGTCATCCCATTATTTTTGTGATGCACAACAGGTGCAGGGAAGATTATTCAGCCAAGGGCAGAAAGACCTGAGCGCAGGGCTGCTGTTTATAGACAGTACCACCTTGATTATCCAAGCGTCATAGGGACACTGAATATGTTTGCATAATTAAGGCCTTGGCTAATGGTAGTGCTTTTAAATGCAATTAATAGCTTTCTGGGGATGCAATTATTTTGGAAAACAAGGAGATTGTGGTAAATGAGGTTCAGATAACTGTGGTAAAACTAACAAGAGCGTTCATTTTTAATACTAATAAAACATAATAGCAGATGACTTCCAGTCACAATATGTATTAAATTTAAGAGAAACCATGAAAGCAAAATTACATTCATAAAATGCTGAATATTAAATTTTTTAAAAAGTGTTATATTAGGTAGGACAAATTCATAGAACCATTTCATTAACAGTCTTCATTCTTTCTCATTTGAGCAGTGGTCATTCTCACTTTGCTCAAGGTTTCTTCCTACATGTGTAACAGAAATAAGATGCTTCCTTGAAAGGACAATTTGCACTTTTTAAAATGATCAGAGTCATAGAACAGTCTGGTTTGTAAGGGACCTAAAATACCATCTACCTCCAAACCAGTTGGGCAGGGGCACCTCCCACTAGACCAGGTTGCTCAGAGCCCCATCCAACCTGGCCTTGACCCCTGCCAGGGATGGGGCATCCACAGATTCTCTTAGGAAAGATATACAAATTTCATGCAAATCCGCATAATGCAGCCCCCTCTTGGAGAAGGGAGACTATACCTGCACAAAGGCAAAGCATCCCAGAGCTGTTTTCAGCATCCCCAGGCACAGGGCAGTCATGGGCGTGTTGGCTGGGGCTGGGGGTCAGGGCAGCTGCCGGGGCTGGGCTGGGCAGGGCAGGCAGGATGGGGGGACACAGGGGACACAGAAAGCTGGCTTTGTGTCCAGAGCTGCTTGGAAATATAGTCCATCTTTTCATATGCTCCGAGACAGCCAAAAGGGATATATGTAGATGCTCCAAGAAAATACTTAGGGTATTAGTTTTCTCAAAATCTTTAACTTTTTTTCTTGCCCCTTTTAAAAAATAACAGAGAGCTACTGTACCCTGCTGAGACCAACATCTGTGCAGACAATTAAACCCTTTTAGACTCCGGGCAGGGGGAAAACTCAGAGGAACTGGCCCTTTTCTACTACATCCTCTGAAGGATTACAGATAAAGAAAAGATTTTGCAAATAGCTAGGCACATACGTAATTACAAAGAGGTCCCGCTGATTTGTTTTTAAATAAATTTGGTTAACAATGAAGTTTTGTTTTCTGAAAAATACTGATATTGGCACTTGGATCTGAAATACAGCACTAACATCTTTGTTGTAAACCTCTTTTGGTAGGAAGCCAGATCTAAGACAACAGAATAAGGAGCTGAATAAGTCCTTGGGTTTTATTCTTCAAATTTCACAGGAAATGATTTATCAAAACTTGATTCACAATGATATGACCCCAAGAGCTCATTATACAGCATTCTGGTTTTCTTCTTTTTTTTTCTGTTGTTTAGCTAGAGTTGGGCAAGTGGGGCAGAATATTTTTGCAAGGTATTTTTACTAATTAAAAGGGTTTTTTTACCTGGGATTGTACTTAAGAAAAGGACTTCCAGCAAAGAGGGATGCCACTGTGGTATGGGTTGTTGAAATGTAGTGTGAGTTCAGTCCCTGCTCTTCATGGCCTAAAATCTCAATGAACAAGGTAAGCAGTGAGAGAGGAAAGATAAAGGAAGACGAGTTAAAAAGATTCAATTGCAGACACCTTTCTGTAAGAACTTTCTGCAGAAAAAATAAAAATCCTTCTGTTGAAATTATTCTGATCCAGGGCTGTGTATTAACAGCTCTTAGTGCTAATTGCTGTATGTGCTTCCTAGTGCACATAATATTCCACAGAAACATAAACCCACACATCTATCAAATTACTTTTTTTTTTTTTCCTGGGAAATGCCCACCAACAATTTCAGGTTTCCAGGTAAACAGACAGGTTAGCTGTGGTTCTCCTTCCCTGCATCCATCCTGCTGGCCTATGCACTGCTTTGTGCTGCAGGAGGGAGTGCCAAAGAACAGGTGGGTGCTTTTCACTCGGGGAGTTTGGCAGTGCTTTGGATCACTGCGATGTGTAGAGGCAACGCTACGGAAAACTGTGCTGTGGGAAATACGTACCATCTTCAATTCGAGATGTTGGCGTGTGACACCTCCTGCCACAGAGAAAATCTGACCTGCCAAGATTTAACCCCTTGGCATATACTTTAAAAAAAAGCAACAAAAAAGCCCTGTATTAATGGCACAATATGAGGAGATGAGTTTTACATCATTTCCAAGCTGTCAAAGCCAGTACAACTCTCTACATATAAGTCCAGGTTTGTAGCAGCCCGACAAGCTCCATGGGCACAGACTGCATGCAAGAACAGTTTGCCTCCTGCACCCCGAGCAGTGACTTGCCAAAGCCATCTACCCTGGGATACCCTAAATATAAACACTGCAGCTCCCTCTAACACCAACCAAGCACAATTACTGCTGCACACTCCCAATATGGAAATGGAAATATGGAAAACGACAGACATTAAGAGAAGTCAAGTTAGTTTTTGTGAATTTTAAGGAAACATGACCTGCAGCAGGAAGAGTTCAATGCTGAGAAACTCCAGGGCAAGGAAGGGAATTATCTCATTACTATGGCTCTGCTCCTGGTTCTCTGCCCCATCAGATTTCCATCCCTCTCCCCATCACCCACATTTCCATGGTTCAGAAGCCTGGAGCAGAATCTGGTCTATTCCCTGGTCAAGGCCTGGGTCATGCTGCAGCAAAGCCACTAGGTGTGCAGCACACCAGTCTCCTCCTTGGCAAGGGCAAGAAAGCTGTGCTAAACCAAAAGCTTCTCAGCCTTCACAGGTCTTTTGCATCTTTTCCAGGCTTTGCCTCCCATTTTAAGGTCAGTGCTCTAGCAGGGAAATTATAAAGCAAAATTGTAGGCAGACGATAAGGCAATTAATATGTTTGTATATGTCCCCCATATCGCCTGCACTGTCACCTGGGGTACCAACCTCACTGGGGATACCAACCTCGTTGTCTGCAAACCTGAGCTGGGCTGGCAGGGGCACCCCCAGCAGAACAGAAGTCCAGATTGGAAGAAAGGTTTGGTCATAAACACACAGATAAACCTGCCTTTCTGAAAGCATGATTATGCTGCATATACCTCCAGACCAGCCTGGTGCACAATAACACTGTGATATAAACTGCGATGGTTTCAAGAGACACCAGAACTGGAGCCATGGAAATGTTTATTTCAGTGTGAAAATACGAGCCTTCCCAATATTTAGTGTGTCTTTAAATACTGGTTTCGAAATATGGTTTGGATTATAAAGACAAGCATTTTAAAAGCAAATAATTGTTTAGTTAAGGTTGCACACTGGATCAACTTCATATCAGGATCTATAGAACAGGTAATTACGAGTGTTCGTCTAATAAACGCTCACAAGATGAAAGAACACTCCTGCCGAAGCAGAAAGAGTCAGTTGTAGAAACCTGCAGTGCCTCCCCATGGCCAAGCAGGTGCCCTCCCTGCTCTGGGATCCTCAGTGCGTTGTGTGCGAAGGAATTAGTTATGTTCGTTTGTATAGTTATATTGGTTATGTTTGTTTTCATGAAGAGGCTGAAACTTGTTGTGCCTCTTTCCTGCCTTGCCCTGGAATGGTGACTAGTGAACAGCTTTCAGCTTTTCATTAGGGTCACAAAACCAGAAACACTGACAGAAAAATTTTAAGTGAGGAGGGAGGGCGGTACATCCTCATTACCTCTAAATTAAATGGAAGCAGTCAGCTATGAAACAGAGGAATCAGTCAAATGGAATGGACAGTGGCTTTTCCATATGGCTAGTGACTCCTCAAGAAGGTGAAGCAGCTTAGCCTCAAATGCAGCTTGCATACAAATAAATAAACTCCACCACCCTTGCTAATATAAATGATTGTACACTGCAGCAAAAACTTCAAGACAGCATTTACTGACCCTGGTGGGTCCCTTCCAACTCAGCATATTCTAGGATTCTATTCTGAAATGATGCAGAGTGCACACTGCAGTCTGTAAATGAGGCATTCCCTAAGGAAAATCATGGCAGAAGTTTTAGTAATTCCCACTCAAAGACCATTCCAAATGTTGAAGAGGTGTAAAAGAAATACTTGCTGCACTCATTCTCCCTTTTCTGGTTCTCTGTTCCTATTGCTATTTCATTCCCAGATGGACAGACACACACACACAAATATCTATGTGAAATTATGCATACCACAAGGTTTATTATTAAAGTTTCTAACAACCTGAAACCTGGGACATCAAAGAGCTTTGGAGGGACTTTGCTCTCTGTTTAAGGGAGGGTTTGACTCTTGCTGTATTTGACCCAGGGTGCTCCAGCCCTCTGATCACCTCCATGATGAACATTTTGAATAAATATTCTGCTAACCAGAGTTTACTTATTTCTTCTCAGATGCTTAATCCCAAGAGGGACTGTTGGCATTTAGTACCTTTTAAGGCTTCTGCTGCAACCAGGGCAGGATTTGCAGGAGAAAGTGGTTCTCAATCACCCTTTGCTCAGGATTTAGCCACTCCTTTTTTTAAGGGAACATTTCTTTCCTTTTTCATGGAGTTAACCTTGAGAACATGAGTGCAAAGGGTGTTGTGTGGCTCTTCCTCAGAAAGCCCACTATTGTTTCAGGGCTGCAAACTGCTCAGTTATCCCCATCCTGCTGCAATGGTGCAGTTGCAAAGGGCAAAGCAGTGCTCCTAAAATCCTGCACTTCCCTGAGAGAGATGTTTGCAGCCCTGCAGGGAGACTAAAGAGCCAAGGCACTGCCAAGGCATCACCAGATACCCCCTCCCAGGTCCCCATTACTGTCCTTTCTACGGGTAGTTGAAATCACGGGGAGCCACGGGGCATTACAGCTGCTTCTCCAGCCACAAGTAACCATTCCTCATTTATTGTCACCTGATGTGAGTCCCAGCTTTCACTGCCAATTCCCATTCAGCACTTGGTGTGCTATATTTCACCTTAGAGCAATGAAAGTACTTTTCAGGATGACACTAAATAGTGATATAAAGTGGCTGTGACTTACCCTTTGGGTCCCTTCATAATGTGTTAGAATGTTAATATTACTGGCAATTTTTGTAAAAATAAAGTTCTACCATAGTTCCTCAATCAGTGAAAGACTAAACGTTTAATTAACATAAAACATGATATATTTTGCATTCTGTACAGCCTAAAGGCTCCTAGGTGCACCTTGGTGTATTGAAAAGTCTTCCTAATAAGTCACCATATGCTACTAAAAGGAAAAACATAATAGACTTGTTCTGTGTTATTCTGAGCCTGATTTAAGTCTGAGATTTTAATTTTTTTATCAAGCATGAAATGTAATAATTTACTTTAAGGTTATGTAGTATAAGGCCTACTTACATCTCACACTACTCAGTACAGAGCCTATGTGCTGTTTGCCCTTGAATGCTTCATAGTTTTTCCTAATATTTTTTAAAAAACTTGAGGGAGGTTGTTGGGTTTTTTTTCCCCTATAGAGAGTACACATTTCTGAATGTTATGCAGATACTGTCTCTTACTTAAATTCCTTCTAAATATGCTCTTCCTTAGGTTTTCCTGCTTTATCCTCTAATCATATCCATGCTGAAGTAAGTTGCCGTTGTAACCAATTTCATACCAACATTTTATTATTCTGAGCTCCAAGTGGTTTGTACCTTCATGGCCTCACTTCTTCAAAAACTGCATTTGAGATGTCATAGGTACTTTATTTCTCTTCCATGAGCAAATGGCACCATGACAAGAGTCAGTAAAGCCCCACTTAGCATCAGGGAAACTACCAGCAAAGCTGTTGGGCTCCAGTGAACAGATTTAACTTCCAGATTTGTGGATCTGCTGAGCTGTTTTACTGGTTAGTAGGTGGTACTTCTGATTTAGAGACTTTTAGAAATTTAGGTTTTAGAGATTTTAGGTTGCTTTGTTTAATGAAGACAGAGTGAATGTCCAGCAGCTTCACAGTGACTGTGTACAGTTGCACTGTGTTATGGACTTACTGGATTCCAGACAAATAGTCTTTTTTCCCAGTGTCTCCCTGTCAATAACTACGTCCCATTACTAAATTCCATCAGGAGCATGGAATACAGATGCTTGAGGGAGTAAATGAGGTGCTTCCCTTCAAATGGAAAACAAAAACCAAGCCAGAAAAGTAAAGCTCTCCAAATGTTTAAACAGATTATTAAAAAAAAAAGAAAAAGGTCAAAATTGTTTGAGTTTCTGGGACACAGCAAAATTAGCACATTTAACTAGTTAGTAACTACGTGTTCATGGTCCAGGCAAAAGATTCAGCATAGTTTCTCTCCTCAGCTGAACTCTACCATCTTGTGGGTTCCCAGGAAATTACAGTTTCAGTACCAAAATTGTCTTAGTAAGTTTGTCAGTCTAAAACAGCTGCAAGCACTGCTTTTTTATTTTTTTCTTTTTATTTATTACTAAGTAGCCTATTATGGACAAAAGGCTATTAAAGCTTTTTCTTTTAAATTTACTCTTTCAATTTGCAGCTTTCCAAGACATAACAATATGTATGCATTCCACATATTACAGTATTTCCCAGTTACCTTACACACTCCCAACTTGATTGTGGAAGTTTTACTGCGACACTAGAAAAGAGAATCATACAAGCGCTTTGTTGCATTTTAGGCTTTTGCATCTTGTGACAAGGAAATCAGAGCACTTTAAAGAAAAGTGAATCAAAAATAAACTCAAACAATTGCTTTGAGATCCCCTTTCTTTCTTCTGTTCATTTAAATTATCCTTAAGTACCAGAGATCAGTAGTTTTGGCTTTGAATTGCAGGATTTCCACTTTTTATGTGGTAGGGATTTTTTATTGGATTTTTACTTTCTTTTTCTCTTCAGGAGTGATGGGATTCATCTGTTTATTTGATGGGTATCTGACTTTCAGTGGAATAATGCTGAATTTAACACTTGAATGGTAGAGGATATTTTTCAAAATCTTTAAAAATGTGGCAGAACTTAAAAAAAAAAAAAAAAAAAAAAAAGCCCCCAGCCACAATATGCAGTTAAGAGCACTGTGGGGTGCTCTAACTCTTAAAGGAAAAAGAAAACATGCTGTTGCAGAGCAGGTGTTGAAAAATCAAACTACCGAGTTCAGACCAGTATATTTCTAGGCTATAAAACATGGCTGGAAAAACATTTTAATTTTCTTTTTCCAAGCAGAATGAGTCTATTAAGTGATAAATACCAAAAGGCCAATTCAGCTCTCATTAGTGTGACTGGGAAGGCAACTGGGAGTTGAATCAGGCACTAAAAGTCAGATGCTGCTGTCCCTGTCTGGGAGGACGTGATTCTCAGTGACACATTATGAGTAGCCCAGTCTGAATTGTTTCATGTCAGAGCAAGTAAAACTTGAGTGTTATGGCATGTTCAGTCCTCAACAACAACAGCAGGACTCACGGTGTATTATCTATGTAATAAGGAAAAGGTAGGGTTCAATACCTATTGATTTAAATCAACATTATTCTGCCTCAATGACTGCTAAACTGCATCCTGAGAAAAATGCTATAGTAATATTTTATTCCTGGAGCATCAAAGGAGCAAGTGGTGCAGCAAAGGTGTTTTCCACTCTATCTGTCCCTAACTGAAATACAAAGTGGTGTTAACAATTCAAATGCAGTTAGTAAAAGGAGCCAATGGAGAAAAAGCTCAATAAGAGGACCAAAGAAAAATAGATTTACTCATTCATTGAACAGATGTTGCACCCTCTTAAGAAAGAAATGTCTGACATCAATGAAGACTTCAATGAAGATGGGGTCTGTAGATGATCATAGAAACATTCAGGTTGGAATAGACCTTTAAGATCGTCGATTAAACTGTAATGATGCAAGTGTGGGCAGGATTCCAGCTGCCTTCAAGGAGTAATGAGAATGCCCGGTGCCAAGTCTTGCATCACTGTGGAGTACAGTGCATCAAACAGAGCTTTTGTGCCCCTACCTTCAGCTCATCAAATACAAAACACAGAAACCTACCTGCCAGGTCTGCTGAATTCATAACCAGTTCCTGTTCTGGCTGCAGAATAAAATTCTCTCCCTGTTGTGATATCCAGTTGCAACCCTGGGACCTCTGAGGGCTGTGTGAGATAATAGGTATGCATTCAATTTTCATTTGACTTACCCAAGGAAAAAAAAATGATTAAAATTTTTTTCTTCCCTATAACTTTTCATTTCATTCATCAGCCCTCCGCTTCTGTACTGTCTCTGCCTCCCAGCACAACATTTCAGCAGCATCATGGCCCACTTCAGGCAAAACAGCACTGGAAGCACATTAAACGTGACAGCCAGATGTGTTGATCTGCTGACAGTGGACACTGAGGTCGTTATTAAGACTGCAGTGGAGTGTGAGCTGGACAGTGTTGGGATTAGATTGCTTCTTCCATATCTGGAGGTGAAAGCCTGATGAAGTGTTGGGAGGTGTTATCAACAGAGCTGGAGGTGAGACAAAAGTGCAAAAATGACCTTTTCTTCACTTTATTTCCATTCCTGCAAGTTATGAGTGGTGGAGTGCTTCTTAGCACACTCTTAACTCTGTCTAAATGTGTTAATCTGAAAGGGGTCAAAACTCAAACCACTTATGCTGATGAACCACCAGAGTAATTCCACTGACATGAGCAGACCTTATAATAAAGGCATTGCTTAATACCTACCAAAGCTGCTACAATTTCAATGGGCTTTTTCTTAGCCATTGAAATAGCTTTTTAAAAAGTACAATTTTTTTTAAAAAACCTTCTAAGTTTGGCTATATTTGAAATAGCTCACAGTAAAAATGTAATACAGCTGCAATGAGAAAGTTATTTCTAAGAAATTGCCTGTAATTGTTTTGGTAACTGAAAATTGTCTGTAAAGTTTTGTATAACTTTTTATAAACGTTTGGATTTAGAAAAGCACTTGCTGAATCCTACGAAATGGAATTTTGATATATTGAAGCACTTCAGAAATTCAAAGGGCGTTCTTTTTTCTTTTGGGAATGACTCATATCTAGAAAAACATCTTTACATCTACAGGTGCAAAAGGCTTAAGCAAACTATGTTTTTGAAGAAACTCAGAGATATTTGCATTTATCACATCAAATTATTGATATAATTGCAAATATTAAATTACATGGCCTGTAAACTGGCAAGTAGATTTTGTTTGATTCATTCTCATGTGAGTTGCAAAATTTTTCAATGTACAATTTTCTGTTAGTATAATGGAAGGGGCACACATCATAATTCTGGTAGCTAATATTGACAGATATTACTTACAGATTTCTAGAGTAGCAAAAAAATGGTGCTTTAAGTCCCATTGTCTAGATATTCTCCTCCTTTCTGGATATTCTTTTTTTCCACAGAATTTTAGCCATTTTGCTTACCTCTGATGTACAGTATTTAAAAGGCTGGTGTTTTGCTTTCATATATTTGAATTTTCATGCTTTTGTAGCAGCATTTCTTATTTTGACATTTGAGAGAAGAGCCCAGAGAAAAGCACAAACTGTGGGCACAGAAAAGCTTGAACAATGTCAGGAAAAGATTATGCCTGTTCCA
>NW_008238452.1:2786366-2787659 GCF_000691975.1 Corvus brachyrhynchos | reverse complement strand
GGGGGTGTCAGAATATTTCTCAGTGCTGTGTTTTTGACTTGGAGGTCAAATTTACCTGGCAGACGTGAAAAATCCCATGTAGTGAGGAAAAAACTCCAGTGATTAAGATGTGATGAATGCTTGAAGATCTATTCTAGTGAAGGCTGATGTTAACTTATGTGGGTAATCCTTCCCCCTCCAGCCTATATAATCTTATTTCTTTGTGAATATCACTGTTGGCTCTTGCTGGATCAACTAAACTGCGAGCATTTTTGTAATACAAGTGAAGAAAGCACCTTTCGAGAACACTTTTGCTGGCTGCAGGCAAGGGTCGATGCGCGCCTGTAGGTGGAGTTAAATATCAAAGAACTGGTGCAGACCGCGGCAGCGCTGTGGATCCAGGCAGGCGACAGCACGGGCGATCCGTTCTCAGTTGTCCCATGGATTTATTGCCCAGCTCCTCGCAAGAGAGAAGGAGGTGTTTACACCAAGGATAGATTGTGGATAACTTATCTCCTACTGAACTAGTGCAGCTAGGAAAAGCAGAGCACTTCGAGGCACAAAAGTCCTTCTCCCGGTCGGTAGCAGACGCCGAAAAGCGAAAAACTAAATACAGGCTGAGGACAGATTCCCTGCGACAACAGCCCTGCCTGCGACAACAGCCCTAACATGCAGGGAGAAGGGCTGGGCACCAGACTTTCAACTTCCCCGTCCCTCACAGCTGGCTGCAGTGTCCCCAGGGTCGGGGCTGGTCGCGGGCGTAAGGCTCCACCCCTAGAGGATTTGCAGGAGTTACTGGCCCGAGGTATCTCTTTGTGCTAGATGACAATACGGAACAGGAACCACCTCTTCCTCCTTACTGCTTCCAGTCAAGATTGGTGCTAGTGCTTATTTGATCTCCCTTTTTTCATCATATCCAGGGTACTAGTATTCTGCATTCGACACCTTATCCTTCTACACTCTCCTCCCTTTCTTTCACTTCTTTTCTCACTTTTCCAACTTTTCCATGCTGGAAAATACACTACCATGTTCATTAACTCCCTCGCAGGGATGAATAAACTCTGCAATTTGCTGATCCATCAGGTGGTTATGCTGCATTTACCTTGTCACTTTAATTGCTATCTATAGATTTGTGTTCTCGACCCCGCTTGTATTTAACGGTCAACGCCTACAAAACGAAAACTTTTGCTTCCAGCAGCACCGCAGGGAAAAGGAGCTTCCTCGCTGTTTTACAGGCTTTTTGGGATGGAGGACGGTGGGGGCTTTCGGTCGGGCGTGGCAGTCGCTCGCTGGACCGAGGATACGGTTCCCGTG
>NW_008238452.1:2784216-2785069 GCF_000691975.1 Corvus brachyrhynchos | reverse complement strand
CGCCGACAGTGGCACCAATGGTGTAGACCACGGCTCCTATCGGATTGTGGCCGGCAACGAGGAGGGCCGCTTCCGCCTCAACATCACCCTCAACCCCAGCGGTGAGGGAGCTTTCTTGCACCTGGTTTCCCGTGGAGGGCTGGACCGGGAGGCCACCCCCGCCTACCAGCTGTTGGTGCAGGTGGAGGACAAGGGCGAGCCCCGTCGGCGAGGGTACCTTCAGGTCAACGTCACTGTCCAGGACATCAATGATAACCCACCCATCTTCAGCCAGACACTTTACCAGGCACGAGTGCCTGAGGATGCGCCTGTCGGGGCCAGCGTTCTCCAGGTCACAGCAGCTGATGCTGATGAGGGCACCAATGCGGACATCCGCTACCGCCTGGAGGGAGGTGATGGCAGCGGCGCTGGGGACGGGGCTGGCAGCCTCCCCTTTGAGGTGGACCCTGAGAGTGGGGTGATCCGCATCCGTGAGCGCTTGGACTACGAGATGCGGCAGCAGTACTCGCTGACCGTCCAGGCCATGGACCGAGGGGTACCGGCGCTGAGCGGCCGGGCCGAGGCCCTCATTCGCCTGCTCGATGTCAATGACAACGAGCCCCGGGTGAAGTTCCGCTACTTCCCGGCCACCTCCCGGTTTGCCTCTGTGGATGAGAACGCGGCCCCTGGCACAGTGGTGGCCCTGCTGACGGTGAGCGATGCCGACTCTCCCGCGGCCAACGGGAACATCTCCGTGTCGATCCTGGCGGGAAACGAGCAGCGGCACTTTGAGGTGCACAGCAGTAAGGTACCCAACCTCAGCCTTATCAAGGTAGCGGCCGCGCTGGACCGGGAACGCATCCCGGCCTATAAC
>NW_008238452.1:2779844-2784128 GCF_000691975.1 Corvus brachyrhynchos | reverse complement strand
CACCCGCCTGTCTTCGGGCAGTCGGTGTACAGGGTGAACATCAGTGAGGACGTGCCCCTGGGCAGTTACGTGCGGGGCCTCAGTGCCACAGACCGTGACTCGGGCCTCAACGCCAACCTCAAGTACAGCATTGTCTCGGGCAACGAGCTGGGCTGGTTCCGCATCAGCGAGCACAGCGGGCTGGTCACCACAGCCGGCCCTGAGGGTGGCACTGCTGGGCATACTGCGGGGACATCCAGCTCCAGCAGGCTGGACCGGGAGACTGCTTCTCAGGTGGTGCTCAACATCAGTGCCCGTGACCAGGGGGTGCAGCCCAAGTTCTCCTACGCACAGCTGGTTGTGACCATCCTGGATGTCAATGACAACAAGCCTCGCTTCGGTCAACCTGAGGGCTACCAGGTGTCCCTGGCTGAAAACTCCCCATCAGGAACTGAGCTGCTTGTCCTAAGTGCCACCGATGGGGACCTGGGGGACAATGGGACCGTCCGCTTCTCCCTGCAGGAAGCTGAGCCAGCCCTGGCAGCAGTTGGCCCCTCCTCTGTGACCCCTCGCCAGATGTTTCGCTTGGACCCGGTTTTGGGCAAGCTCAGCACCATCTCGCAGCTGGACCGGGAGGAGCAGTCTCACTTCTCCCTGCAGGTCTTGGCTACTGATTTGGGCTCTCCTCCCCTTTCTTCGATAGCCCGAGTTAATGTGACCATCCTGGATGTGAATGACAATAGCCCTGTGTTTTACCCTGTTCAGTATTTTGCCCATATCCAAGAGAATGAGCCAGCTGGAACCTATGTGACCACCGTGTCTGCCGCGGACCCCGATCTGGGACCCAATGGGACAGTCAAGTACAGCATCTCAGCTGGAGATACCTCCAGGTTTCAGGTCCATGGCCAGACAGGGGTCATCACAACAAAAATAGCCCTCGACAGGGAGGAGAAAACTGCTTACCAGTTGCAGATTGTGGCCACTGATGGTGGGAATCTTCAGTCACAGAACCAAGCCATTGTCACCATCACTGTCTTGGACACCCAGGACAACCCCCCTGTTTTCAGCCAGGGCATGTACAGTTTTGTTGTCTTTGAAAATGTTGCCCTGGGTTACCACGTGGGTACTGTTTTTGCTTCCACCATGGACCTCAACACCAATATCAGTTACCTCATTACGACAGGTGACCAGAGGGGTGTGTTTGCCATCAACAGGGTGACGGGGCAGATCACCACAGCCAGTATTATTGACAGGGAGGAGCAGGCGTTTTACCAGCTGAAGGTGGTTGCTAGAGGTGGGGCGATAACGGGCGATGCCGTGGTCAATATAACTGTCAAAGATTTAAATGACAATTCCCCACACTTCATTCACGTGGTGGAAAGTGTAAATGTTGTTGAGAACTGGAAAGCTGGGCATACCATATTCCAGGCCAAAGCTCTTGATCCTGATGAAGGTGTTAATGGCATGGTCCTTTACAGCCTTAAGCAAAACCCAAAGGGCTTGTTCTCAATCAATGAAAAAACTGGTGCTATAAGCTTAACGGGGCCACTTGACATAAATGCTGGGTCTTACCAGGTTGAAATCCTGGCCTCGGATATGGGGGTGCCTCAGCTGTCTTCCAACTTTATCCTGACTGTCTCTGTCCATGATGTAAATGATAACCCGCCTGTTTTTGACCAGCTTTCCTATGAAACTACTATTTTGGAGTCAGAGCCTGTAAATTCCAGATTCTTTAAGGTACAGGCTTCTGACAAAGACTCGGGAGTGAACGGTGAAATAGCTTACAGTATAATTGAAGGAAATGCTGGGGATGCCTTTGGCATATTCCCAGATGGTCAGCTGTATATAAAAAGTGAACTGGACCGTGAACTTCAGGAAAGATACGTTTTACTGGTTGTTGCCTCTGATAGAGCAGTAGAACCACTCAATGCTACTGTGAACGTTACTGTGATTCTGGAGGATGTAAATGATAACAGGCCCCTGTTCAACAGTACCAACTATGTGTTTTATTTTGAAGAGGAGCAGAGAGGCGGGTCGTATGTGGGTAAAATAAATGCTGTAGATAAAGACTTCGGGCCAAATGGTGAGGTCAGGTATTCATTTGAGCATATGCAGCCAGATTTTGAGCTGAACACAGTAACTGGGGAAATCAGAAGCACTCATCAGTTTGACAGAGAAGCTCTTATGAGACAGAGGGGAGCTGCAGTATTTAGTCTCACAGTAATAGCAACAGATCAGGGGTTGCCGAAGCCCCTAAAGGATCAGGCAACTGTGCAGATCTACATGAAAGACATCAATGATAATGCCCCCAAATTTTTGAAAGATCTTTATCAAGCTACTGTATCAGAATTGGCAGCAAATCTGACACAGGTGCTGCGAGTTTCTGCCTCAGATGTTGATGAAGGGGTTAATGGGTTGATTCACTACTCTGTAATTAAGGGAAATGAAGAAAATCAGTTTGCAATAGATAGCAGCACAGGCCAAGTGACCTTAGTAGGCAAACTAGATCATGAGGCTACTGCATCGTATTCCCTTGTCATCCAAGCAGTAGACTCTGGAGCCATTTCCCTAAGCTCAACTTGCATGTTGAGCATTGATGTATTGGATGAAAATGACAACAGCCCTTCCTTCCCTAAATCAACCTTGTTAGTGGATGTCTTGGAAAATATGAGGGTTGGTGAACTGGTGTCATCTGTCACTGCCACTGATTCTGATTCAGGTGATAATGCTGACCTCCACTATAGCATTACAGGGACAAACAATCACGGGACCTTTAGCATCAGTCCCAACACTGGGAGTATTTTTCTTGCCAAGAAACTGGACTTTGAGACACAATCTCTGTATAAGCTAAACATAACAGCAAAAGACCAAGGAAGGCCCCCACGGTCCTCTACGATGTCAGTGGTAATACACGTTAGGGATTTCAATGATAACCCTCCTCACTTTCCTCCGGGAGACATCTTTAAATCAATTGTTGAGAACGTTCCTGTGGGTAGCTCTGTAATTTCTGTGACTGCTCACGATCCTGATGCGGATATTAACGGGCAGCTAACGTATGCAATCATCCAGCAGATGCCAAGGGGGAATCACTTCCGTATAGATGAAGTGAGAGGGACGATATTTACCAATGCTGAAATCGATCGGGAGTTTGCCAATCTCTTTGAGTTAACAGTCAAAGCCACTGATCAGGCTGTTCCTGTGGAGTCCAGGCGATTTGCTCTCAAGAACGTGACCATTCTGGTGACAGATCAAAATGACAATGTCCCTGTGTTCATATCACAAAACGCCCTCGCAGCTGACCCCTCGGTTGTGATCGGTTCAATCCTAACCACAATTATTGCTGCGGATCCTGACGAGGGTGCCAATGGGGAGGTGGAATATGAGATAGTCAATGGAGATACTGAAACCTTCATTGTGGATCGCTACAGCGGAGATTTAAGAGTAGCCTCAGCATTGGTGCCTTCTCAGCTCATCTACAATCTCATAGTTTCTGCCACTGACCTCGGCCCCGAAAGGAGAAAATCCACCACTGAGATGACTATAATTCTGCAAGGGGTTGACGGGCCTGTTTTCACTCAGCCCAAATACATCACCATCCTGAAAGAGGGCGAGCCCATTGGGACAAACGTGATATCCCTGGGAGCGGGGAGCCCGCGGGGCTCTGAGGCGCAGGTGGAATATTACATTGTGTCCGTTCGGTGTGATGACAAGAGCCTTGGACGCCTCTTCACCATCGGGCGCCACACTGGGGTCATCCAGACTGCTGCCATTCTGGACAGGGAGCAAGGAGCACGACTCTACCTGGTGGATGTTTACGCCATTGAAAAGTCGTCTGTTTTGCCCCGCACGCAACGAGCAGAGGTAAAGGTTTATTCAGTACTTATTTGCCTGTCTTTTTACTCCTGTGTAATTTGGGGGTTATGATTGGCCTTTCATTGCAGTATTGGACACGAGAACTGGCTCTGAAAAGCTCATGTAGTGTCTCTAGTCATCGAAGTTCTTGCCATCCCTGCCTGGCTAAGTCCCTGGGATAGTAGGTCTCCTCACACACCTCCAGTTTAGGTTACTTTTTTACCTAACTCACTGATGAGTATGAAAATGGTCTTGTTTCTGTTCTTGGATGTGACAGGTGGTGAAAGTGTAACATTTTAGTTGGAAACTTTCCTTATCACGAAGCTGAACACAGTAACTGGGGAAATCAGAGACCCTTGACTGAAGGGTCTTTAAAGGTTTTCTGCCTTTGACTTGAAAAGCAAAGGGTAGAAAAGAGGTTTGAAACGTCATCTGTGAAGTACAAGTGTTTTA
>NW_008238452.1:2763912-2779782 GCF_000691975.1 Corvus brachyrhynchos | reverse complement strand
CATCTGTGAAAAGAAGTGCTGTGTTTGCTTTAAGTTGCAGCATCTCCTGGAGCTGCCTTCTGCACTTCACCATGAGCCTTTGACTTGCCATTCCTTGGAAATTTGGGGCTGGCACTGCTGAGTGGCTCAGCCAGCAGAGGATGCTGGTAGTGTGTAGTGGTTCAACTATTTCCCTCTCTGGCTGAACATACTCCTGCAGCACTGCACAGCCCTACAGATCCCCCAGCTATACTTCCTCCTGGGATTTAAGTCTTAGTTTTGATACTGTGGTTTGCAGGTTTGGGGTTTTTTTCTGTTTGATTTTAGCAAAAGCGGTGTTTCCGATTCTTACTTGGCAGCTGTGGATTCTTTCTCTTCATAGCTGCTTTTTTGTTGTTTCTTCTGCAGGTTAAGTATGATCTGTGTAAGTGTGTAACCTTGCTCTCCTCTACTGGCAGTGACAGATATCTCTGAAGTGATTGTCAGGGAATTTGAGCATTGTTCCATGTCAGAGATGTGATCCCGTCCTGGTGTGTGTGCAATGTGCTGGTGATGGTCATGTTTTGACAAACAGTGGTGTATTGGAAAATGACCTGTTTTAGTAGTGCTGCTGGTTTAAATAATTCATGCCACTTTTATGAGAATATTCCTGTTGTGCATGTCTTTGTACACCTGCCAGCAATTTTTAAAAGATACACCTTTATAATTTTTTCTTTATTATGTCATACTTCGTCTTGATGTACAGTTGTTTTGAGGGTCAGGCCTTTGTCAGTAGGTATTTGGATCATAACCCTTCAACTCCTGAGTGTGAGCAGAGTTTCTTGACTGGGGAAAGACTCATAGGAGACCCAACCCTATGGCTGCAGTATTCTTACATGTTGTAGAAGCACTTAACATGAGTATTTGCTGAGCAGGGAAGAGAACAACCATTGAAATTGCAAACAACTTTTATATTGTTGAATACAAACGGCGTCTGAAATCACAAGCAAATGTTTTATTCTGTAAAGAACATTGAGAGACATAATTGGGAGTTAGAATTTCCTATTACTGGTTGAGTCTTTATAGCCTCTAAAATGTGTCTTATCCCAAATGTAATTAGCTTACTGTGCTTCCCTATAAATGTATTATAAATTATAATCAGCTTTCAACTTTCAAAAACATAACCATATGCAGTCTTTCTCTTAACTGATGGGATTTCTCTAGAAGGCTTTTGCTGTCCAACACAAGAACTAGTGCAGTGACATTCTTTGTGCAAGCTGACTGTCAGTGGGTGCTGAATAAGCAACTCAGCTTTTTATCCACATTTCTTTTGGATGGCAATGTTTTTAGAGTTTGGTCTGATGTATGCGGTGCACATGTTTTGGTCTTAAGAGTTTGCTGTCAATCTTATTTCATAAAAGATTAGCCAGTGCCCAAGTATGTGAGCAACCCACCTTAAAGCACACTCATGCTCTGTGTCATCTGCACATCAAATGTGTAATCCAGAAGGTTTAGTGTTTTATTCCAGTCCTGGGTTTTAAGGTGATGGTTTGACTGGTGATCTAACGAGAACACTGATGAGAGACAAAAAATGTGTGGGAACCTGTGGAGTATTTACAGCCACTAAACTGAAGTGTTCTTTGGTCTGTAATGTCTTCAACTCTTTTATGGTATATACATGGTGAGATGAAGACTGGCTGACTTTAGATTCCCCCAAGAAAAGTTGTAAAACATCAGTGCAGGTGTGCAGACAAAGCCCAGTAGGTCTGATGTCACTATATCTGACAGCTCTCTGCACACATAACCTGGGTATAAGTTTTGTTTATTTTCTGTTTGGTTTTGTTTGTTGGTTTTGGTTTGGATTTTTTTTTTTTTTTTGGGTGGGGAAAAGCATGAATATTGTGTACTTTTTTCTTCCTTCTCTTGTGAAAAGTATGTTGGGTTTTGTGTCTCCCTATGGTTAAAGAAAAGGGAAAAACAGTGATAGGATATTCTTAACAATGTCTTCATGATTATTCTTCATTGCCTGCTACACTCTCTGCCCTGATGCCAGAAATCATCTTAATTGCACCGTGGCATGTGAGTGAACAACTGAGCATGGGGAGCTGCCCAGTGCTAAATGTGCTGTCCGAGACTGGTGAGAAGAGAGGGAGTAAGGAAGTTAATAGATCTTTTGTCTAGTACAGACTCCAGCAATGGGTTTGGGTGACAGATACCTGGTGTGAAATAGAGATATTTACAGTTTTGAAACAGTGACCAGGCTTTGTCTTGCCAACAGGCAGTATAAAAGAAGAGCAGACTTGTGTGAAACCACTTGCTCTAGAAGTGAATTAATCGTTGCCCTTGGGAAATGGTGTGATTATTTTTTCCCTAAATTCTGTCACTAATTTATTTTATTTCTTTTTTCAAATAATATCAAATATATGGAAAAGGTTCACCTAGTGCTGTAATTGAAGAAGAAAGTATCTTTGCAATATTTCTCATTCATCCCTGGGGTTTGCCCTATGGGATCAGACTAAAGACCCACTGACTGCACAGCTCCCAGGGTTGTATGTAAGTGCTTTGTGAACAAAGTGCCCAAGGGCAGAGCTTTGCAATGGCAGGACTGTGGGGAATCCCTTGCTGAACCCAAAGCAGCTGACATGCCTTGAAACTGAAGGTTTCTGTTATTTTCAGTAAAGTAACAGCAAAAAGTTTAGGAAACAAAGAGGTTTATTTACAACTTGTGGCTTATTTTTTTTAGCACTAGCTTTTATCTTGTGTATATTTCTCTGTTTGTTATTATATGGAGAGAAAAGTGGTGGGGTGTGTTTCAGAAAAGTGCAAGTAGTGAGGTAAAGTTTTCTTCAAATACCAAATAATTGAGATTTGTAAAGAAAACCCAAGTGCTTGTTCCAGTGTATTTTACAGCTAGATGGTGTAATATAACAGTGTCAGATAATATTTGACATTGTGTGAATGTGTTTTGTGATCAGTCTTAGCTTTTCCCCCTGTTGTATTAATAATTAGGTTAATACCATCCTCACAGTTGATCTCGTGTAAAAAAAGAGTAGTGTAGGTGTCCTGAAGGGATCCCTTCAGTCTGCCATTCTATACCTTTTTAAATGTTCCTGCTAGGAAAAAACCCCTCAGCAATTGCTAAACTCCTTTCTCTTGGCTTTCCAACATAAATTCTCTTTTAACTTCTTGGGCAGGGCTGAGGGTTTCACCATCATGATTTTATATTTAATGTAGAATGACTAATGCCTACTGACATCACTTGCACATGACAGGACTCCCCTCAGTCCTGCCTCCCCAAACAAGGACCATGTGCTGCGGGATATTTTGGGTGGCCGTGTGTTGTACCCTGGTTTGTGTCTGGCAGCAATAACAGGAACCCAGGGACAATACCTCATCTTCTGTGCTGTGTTACCAGGGATTAGGAGGAATTAGACAGGATCTCCAGTTAGCATGTTTAACTCTTCAGTGGGTGGCTTCCTTGAAGGGAGCTGTGGGTTTGCTAGGAACCAACAGTCCCTCTATATATCATATATAGTGATGCATATATCATCTGTGCCAATTGAGAGGGGGTAACGCTTCGGGAGGTGAACTCCTCGTTCAGTTCAAGATTTTTCATATACTTTAAATAGGTTCATCATTTCCAAGGAAAGGAGGAGAAGGCTGTAAATGAGGAGAGTGAATAGACTTCAAATGAAAGATTTAGTGATGGTATTGATTTGAAAATGGAAATACTTGGAGAGGCAGACCAGTGATCCCATTAGTGCTTTTTACCTGGGAATGTTAATACCCTCTCAAAAGAGATGTCTTCTTTTGCAGAAAGGGAGAAATGAGACACTGGGTTTTCTTCTGCACTTGAGCATTTGTAGCTTCATCTTGTGAGTACTTCATGATTGACACTGTTGGGAGTCTTGGACTTCCAAGCTGGGAGATTGTTCTTTATTCAGGCAAGATGTGGGGGTTTCAGACAGTGCTTGCTGCTGGCTTAGTAAAGATCTGGAAATTAATGAAGACAAGCAGAATGAATGGCCCTGGCTTCCCGGGAAGAAAATCACAGGACATTTTGCCTTGACTCAGTATGAACTGTAGCCGTGCTCACAAACCCAGGATTGCACGGTGTAAATAGCTGATGTGGAGCTTTTTGTCTCAGTCCAGGCTACGTAGTGTGGCTGAGGTAGCTCTGTGTCACTCCTGCGTTCCTTGGGCAGGTACTGCTTCAGGGGTGTGGTGTCACTCCTCATCTGATTGAGAGAGGAAAAGGGGTGGCCTGGTGGGGCCAGACACTGAAGGTGCTACTTCTCTAGCCAAGCTGGCTAGTGGAAGGCCTTAAATTTAGTAAGGGAATTTGAAACCCACTTCAGAGAAGTCTTATCTGGCATGTCTCATATTTACCAGCAGAAATAAGAACAATGGGGTTCTCCTTGTATTCATGCTATTTATAAATTGGTTCATTCTTTAATGATACATGGCACATCAATTGTTGCCTGACAAAGGAAGCTGCTTATGAAATGTTGGAGTAAACAATGAAAATCTGCTGCCTTGTCCCAGCTCCAAAGACACTTTTTTTTTTTCTTCCTAGAGCTGATATTGCTGATTCCAAGAAACGTGTAATGATTTAAGTTACTGCTGTCACGTGCACCATCTGAAAAAGGATCTCTAAGTTGTCCTTGAACTAGAGTGGGAGATGAATGTTCCTTATGTGGAAAACTATTCAAAACTAATTTGTGTGTTTTGGTTCAAAGTTGGCCCTTTTTTAATCCTCTCTAATTTCTTTAATGATTCTGTCTTGCTATGTGTTCTTAATATCTAGAATTTCTCATTTCTTTGCTATTTTAGCAGCCTTTGAGCATTTTTGCCTGTGAGGTCACTTCATAATTTTTATGGTAAAAATCACTAGACTTCTAAAAACAACATTCTTTATTACGGAAAATATTATTTTTCATGCGTCTCTAATGCAAACAGTAGAAATAATAGCCAAAAAGAAAGAGGGCAAAATTTTCATGTGCTTATTTTTGCTAAGTGTTAAATTCTTCATACAAATCTCCAAGTGGCTCTTGGGCTCTATCAATGTTAATAAGTGAGTCCTTTTCCATGTAAAATGATAGCCCCAGGGCTGAGGGAGTGCAGGGTTCTTTCCATGTGTTGGGTGAAGCAGTCAGTGGCTGCTCATTTGCTCCAGAAGTTGGTCACCAATGCCTGCTTGCCCTCTTGGTGTCCCCAGCCCTACCTGTGTCTTTACTGGGGCAAGACGGTGTTGGTGGTGGTGCCTGAGATCTTTGCTGCTGTTTTGTCCTGTTTCCTGTGCGGTTTCTCTGAGACTGCACCTCACCGAAGGATGCTCGTTCCCTTTTGACTGGCAGGAGTTTCCGTGTTCTGAGTCTTTTCAAATTTGAATTGCCACTTCCCACCCCTCCAGGAGCAAGGTGTCCATCTAATTTATATCAAAGCAAGCCCTTGGCATGACATAGTTCTGCTGGTACAGTTTGTTTTAACTGTGTCTAGACTAGAGGAGTAGCATTGCTGTTAACTCAGTTTGCTTTCTTACTCTGTGCAAGACCTTGTGTGGAGACAAGCCCTAACGCTCTCGTGTTCCAATTAAAAAAGGAATTTATGGTGACTAAAAGTGAAGTGAAACAAAGAGTTTTCCTAACGCATTCCCGAAGTCTGGAAAAGTGATGCTCGATCAGAATAGTGCATCAGTGCCATCCTGATTTGTTTCAGTGAATTTATAGCCTGACTTGGCTTTGCCAAGAATAATACCAGATATGTTAGAGAAACTGTGTCTTTGTTTTACTGCGACGTTTCTCTCTATTCTAATAAATCCTATTTTTAATTAGACCCTCAGTCTAGACTGTCAGGAAGGTTTGTTTTTACAGTGATCTATTTTTGTTTACTTCCTCACAGCGAAAACATTCCAAAAGGACAGTAGAACAGATGGAAGCTGATAGCCATGATCACACTGTAAAAATACAGAGAGTTGCATTAGTTAATGCAAAAGAATTTCAAAGGGCCTGTTATGAAGTGGTAATTTATGTGCCAGCAGCTACGCAAAAAGTAATGGAAATGAGTTTGCCTTAGCATTTCATTTTTTTTTCACATTCTGCAGCTGTCACACATGCACACTGTTGGTAGGCTGTGGCTTGTATTGACACAGGGATCTTAAATAAATGTGTAAGGGTTCTGTTGCAATTAATGCAGCCATCCAGACCTGCAGCCAGAAAGGCATTCAGCAGCTCTGAGGCTCAGACAGGTGGAAGGAGCTTTTGGAGAAGAGCATCTTCTTGCAGTGTGTCATCTTCCCGCCCCTCTACACTCTGGCCCTAGAGGTGGCATCATCCCATGGCCGAGTTTGGGTTCCCTGCAGTGGCCATGTGAGGGAATATGACTCCTAAGAGCCCTGTGAAGCTGATTTGGGTTCTCTAACAGAGCTGAAACACGAAGACAGGGTTTTTCTCACAGATCTTTAAGTGAAACCAATGGGAATAGGTTTGTGGTGTGCCATATATTAACTCTTGTAAATAGCCCCTCTCCAGCTCTCTCGTAGCTCCTTTATGAACTGGAAGGTGCTCTAAGGTCTCCCTGGACCCTTCTCCAGGCTGAACAACCGCAGCTCTGTCAGCCTGTCTTGACAGAAGAGGTGCTCCAGCCCTCATGTCATCTACTAAGAAGTAGTAAATAAGAATTTAATTCTGCCTACTCCTTATTTAATTCTGTATGAACGGCACAGATAAAACTGACGAGCTGGAGACTTCGTGTTTTACAAGTTACTGTTGACTCCTTTCCAGGCCCTTAGCTGGATCTCTCTTTTATGGGGCATCTTAAGAGTACTGAGCATGACTGTCTCTGTCACTGATGGGAACGAAGAGGGGATTTATGAGCTGGGTTATGACAGCAGCTGCTTTTGGAGGTCTCCATCACCAGATGGAGCATCACAACTCATTCCCAAGCTCTCTCCTGGAGAGCAGAGCTGGGCCAGCAGCACCCATGTGCGTGTCCTGCCTTTGGAAGCAGGGTGTGCAATCCTGCCAGGGGCTTTCTGGCAGGCCTCACATGCGGAGCTGCTCTGGGCTGGCTCATAACTCTCTTCTGATACTGCTTCTTATGTGAGTTTATTATCTACTGTTGAAGCAAAAAATAACAAAGGACAACTTTCTACCCAATGAGTTATGCTAATGAGTGTTAGTTTTGGTTATAAAATCATTTAAGTTTTTTTCCTTAAGGGTTTCTTTGGAGACATTTGAATTTTAATGCTTCTGAAGCCTTTTCAAGATTTTTTTTTTGTCTAAAATATGAACGAGTAGAACATTAATTTAAGATTTTCAGCAAGTGCTTCATATCTAGTCGTCTTTGGGTTTTAAGGCAAATATTTTATTTTTGGTAGCTGCAATATTTCCTGACATATAACCCAGAAGAAGTCTCTTAGTTCTAAGAACATGTGTATGATGTTTCACCTACCCAGATGTGTAGTCCTCTTTCTAAGCTACGGAACAGAATTTATATCCTACTTGTACCAAATTAATTTAAGTAGCATCCAACACTAGATAGCGCTGAATTACACAGAGCCATGCTAATTGGCTTTCAAAATAAGAATTTGATGTGTAGCATCCCAAAGGAGCTGGGGAGAGGGAAAAACAGAGTTCACATCACAGGCCATCTATGTGTATTAAGACAGAAAAAACCCACTATTTGAAGCTGGAGGGGGTGGGTTTGCCATGGGCACTGTGTATGGGGAAATACGTGATGCTATTTCCCTTGCAGTGTACTGGGAGATAGATTGTTCCTTGGGGAGCCGGGGAGAGAGCTGAGCTGAGTGCTTTTCATGTCAACTCCTTTCTGGATCATTTTTGATAAATTGAGAGAATTCTCCTGAAGTAGTTCAGAGGGATAAATAAGATGCCAGAGCAGTGCTGCACATCTGTAGTATATGTGCTTAAAGCTTGAATTTTCCATAGGGGTTTTCTTCTGTAATATTACACTTCAGGTTTCCTGGTGTTTTCCCTGTTTTCATTCTTTATTCTTTTCAATACAAGGTTTCTTTTTAATCGATCAAAATGTCATGCTTCCTGAAATATTGAAGACATGTTGCAATTACAAGGCTGTTTAGAAACAGAAGGCAAACTCTGTAGTTTATTGCAGTCTTACTCTTTTGAGACCTGCATTTCTGTGTGTATTTAAATGACTCTTTTTTCTGAGCATGATTCTATTCCCTTTGAAAGTTGCCTTATAAAGTTTTTATGCCCGTCTGCTTTGAGGAAAGAATTTGAACCTTTATGATTTCGGTGAACAAATTAATGAAAATCCAGATTTTTAACCTCAGTAGGGTCATGTCAGATTGTCTGGAAACTGATTTATGGTGGTGGTGATTTTCATACCATTGTTTTCTTTCTCTAACAGTGCCTTTAACTCCTGCACTTCAAACTTTTGAGGAATTAGCCTGGTTTATTTTATTTTTACCTATAAATTTCTAAGCTCCAAATAAGTCCTATGGTCAGCACTGAAAGTTGTGTGGGTTTTTTGACATCTGTTTTGTTTTTTGGGCCAAGGTACCAAGTGGGGTTGTAGTTCCTCAGCATGAGGTTAAGTGATTGTGTTGACATCATAATTAGTGAAACGTATGCGCTGATACCTTGTTATTTCAAGTCCTGGAATTAAGGGACTCAGAAGGCTGCCTGACCCACGCCAGCAGAGACGGGAGGAAGAGGGAGGGGACTGTTTCTTGCAGGGCAGGATGATGTGGGGTAGGAGCAAGCTGCACACATGCCTGCCAAAACGCTTGGATCAGACTAAAGGAACGCAGATGGCTGAGGCTGATAAAGGTGTCTCTTATTGTGTTGTTTTTTGGGCTTTTTTTCTCCTGGGCACTGTTTTGAGTTTGTGTGTGAGGGACGGGTAAGAGGGGAGGAAGACAACTACATTGTATAAGATGTTTATTTTGATACATTTTACAGCGTAGGAAAGGAGTTGTGTAAATTCAATACTCCTTCTCGGTAGGACGCCAAAGGCTGGAGCTAAGCCCTCCTTTTAGGTTTCTGTGTTTCTGTAACAAATGAACAATAATGGATCTTCAGGGATTTATGTCATGCTGTCCAACCTTCAGTTCTTATCTGCTAATAGAAAAATCCCCGTCCACTGCTGAAAGTAGCTCCAAAAAATTGGACTGAGAAGCCTTGACAGCACGTGGCTGCCTCTGCTCATGACCAGCTCTCCTCTTACATGGCCCCTTCGTGTCTCCTGGGCCCCCAGGTGATTAATTACCGTGGGTATTTGTTTATTGCCTTGCTTTATGATGTCTGTGTATAAACATCAGGTGTATATGTGGATATACAAAAGATACACATGTACAAATAATGCCTTCTCCTCCAATAAGGTGGTGCCCAGCTCTGCCTCCAGTTTGCTTGGAGGAAGAGGCCAAGCCACTGCAGGACAGGAATGTGTTAAGGAAGAGCAAGTCCTACAGACTCTTAATCTGAGCAAAGCCCAGTTCTTCTTAGCATTTGTTATTTATTGTTCTAGAAATTAACTGGTCGCCGCTATCTGGAAATGTCATGTCTGAACTTTTAAGCTGCTTGCAGAAATAAATCCCTGCCATCAGACACAATGGCTGTTCCAAGTCTGTCAGAGCTGTTCCACCCATGAGCAACACCATTCATCAGGGCAAGGCTGAGGAGAAGGGAGTGGAAGCAAGACCTTTTTTCCCTCCATCTATTTAAAGCAAAGTCTTAAAGAGGCAATTTCTTTAGAGGGCCCTAAGACTCTTGTCTTGTAAATGATGGCAGTAATGTTCTCCTGCTTGTGACAGCTGGAAATCAGCAGGATGCTCTTCCTGGTGAGCATGGAAGAAAAATGGTACATGAGACTTCACATTAGGGCAAATAAATTTCATTTTCTATATCTTTTTTAAATTTTCATTCATTAAGTTGAAATATCACAGTTGTTTTTCATAGAAGTGAAGATATTGAAGTCATACTCCTAATGGTGTAACTAAGCTGCATCCAAGTCAGGGCTATTTTGGTCTGTTGTCTTCTAGATATTCCTTTTGCCCTTCCTTGACCTGACCATCCCACATGTATCTGTTTTCAAAACACCCATGGAAATACAATTTACAACAGTAAAGCTGCCCAAAACTGATGGAGGGAGGCAGTCTTTCATTCTGAGATTTAGTGCAATAAAAATGAACATGCTTTTCTGATGCCATGAGGTCTCACATGTGCAAACAGTCTCTTCTAAAAATACACCATAATATTATTATTAATTGTGGCTACCACTGTACAAATAGAAAAATAAATGCAGCCCAGCTACATTCCCTTATCTTAAAAAAAAAAAAAAAATAGCTTCTTTGTGTGAGTAGGAAAATGCTACTTTTTTTTTTTCTGTGAAAATATAACATTGTTATTACAGCTTTGGCTCTCTAAAGGGTGTATGAGCATGAGAATCTGGAGTATATGAAAGAAATAATTACTAAACAGTAGACTGGCTTTCCTTTGAGTTATGCTAATTTTCCTTTGCTGTTACTCTATTTTATTTAGCTGAATTGCTCTTAATTTACATTGGTATAACCAAGCAGAAAATAAGGCCATGAGTACATGAGAAAGACCTCCTATTTGTGTAAATTAAAATCTATATTGAAAGTGACACGGGGTAAACATTAAACATCTAACAAAAAGCTTGCCCTTTGCCAAGGAAATAAGGAAATCAAGACGTTCTGGAGTCTCTAATTAGGCACTTTACATGGCTGTAGGTCTGTAAAAAGGAATAGAAGACAGTGGTATTAGCACAGTACTCCAAGGAAAAGAACTAGGGATAAATTTTGCTGTGAAGTAGGCTACAGGGCAGCTTAATGGGGAGCAACTTTGTGGGAGCCTGGGTCGAGAAGTCGAACTCTAGAAATTAATTTGTAAACTAACGCTGCTCCCTGCTCATATAGCTAAAAATAATTTAGTATTAGTTTAGAGGCTTTCTGTTGTGGCATAGTTTTAAGAAGTCAAAAACGAGCTGCTTTGTCTGACTTATGTTGTCATGCTGACTTGATGTCTATGCTGGGACCTGCGTGCCTTGCTTCAAGTAAGCCACTGTATTTGGGATTTGGCTAAGTTTTGGTAGTGGATCCCATAGTAGATGCAGGTTTCTGTTTCTACTGGGAACAGCAACCAGCAATCCTTCTGGAGTGCTTGAGAGCAGGTTGGTGGTGACAGGTCCACCTTTCTGTGGCTCCATCTTCACCTGCAGATGGAAAGGTGTGAAACTGACTGTGTGAAATTCAGTGGTTCATAATACTTGATGATATTTGTGGCTATCTCCTCCATAGTTTTTTTTAATTTTCGTTTGAGAAAGTTTTATTGGAATGAAAGAATTGCTTTTAGTAGGCTGAGAGATAACTTTCACCACCACTCCAAAATCAATTTTATTATGATTATAGCAAATACATGGCTGTCTGTGTATTTCTTCATTTGCAAACCAGAAGGCTGGTGCTTTGAATAAAGGATTCAGAAACAGTGCATTAAATTTCCTTTGCAACTTCCACAGACATTGATTAATTGGGACAGTCAGCATGGCCTGCTTTTGGAAAGAAAAAGCTTAATGATTAACTAAATTCTTTTTCTGTCCCCCCACTGAGCATATAAAATGGTTATAAAAGAATGTAGAAGAGGCACAGTTGGAGTTGTTGTTGTTGTGCACAATAAAAACAGGCAAATATTTCACAATATACTAAATGTAGCCAGAAACATTAATTTCCATGTGATAGCTATCAAGATCTTAACATAATCATGTGTGCTGCAGGTCATTTGGTGGTTTTGGGAGAGAAAAGCTGTCACAATCCATGGATTTTAGGTTAAGTAACACCTACACTGGACGATTTACCAACACTTCTTTTTGTGTTTTGCTCCACTGAAATTGCAAACCAGGGATTTGGTAAGTTTTTACCAATTCTAAGCCAATTGACAGTTGCTCTGGCTTGACATTTTTAAGTGCTTGGTGAAAAGTAACGAGGCTCAAGACATGCCCTTTCTAATGTGAGATTTTTTTTGTCATCTGGGGAGATGAGAACTTTGTCCTATAAGTAAGGGAATTGTAACCTTGTCCAAAGCAGTTGACAATGGCTATCATATTCCACTTGTAATTCCCTGTTGCTGGTTACCACCAGCAATGATTGAAGCTTGCTGAAAGGTGTAATTACATCTCTCTTGAATGGATCCTACACAAATCCAGTGTTTTGGAGATACCCTGATGTGTGGGACACCACAATTTGTGTTCCTGTTCAACGACATCAGTTGCAATTCTCTGCTCTTAAACCAGGGGTCTCGAGAGAAGTTGGGAAACTCTGCTCTTTCGGGGAAGAGCTGTCATTATGTTAGCTGATAGCACTTTGGAAATTGCTGTGGTTTTTTCTGTCTTTCCCCCAGTCATGTGAAGGAGAACAGTAGGGTATAGCTGTGTGATTCACCACAGCTTTACAAGGACAAAAGTTTATGTAATGTAGTGGCAGTCTCGAATCCATTTAACAGATGTTATGTATAGACTTACATTGAAAGTTACACCGGGCTAGCTTCAATGGGATGACTTTAATTTGTGTTTTGAAAGATATATCCCACGCTGAACTGCTTTATAAATATGCCATTGTAGGTTTACACAGTCAATGCCCATCAGTAGCTTCCAGCTCAATGTTCTCATCTAATGAGTCCCCTAAAAGTCATTTTCCCTCGAAGTTATTAAGCTCAGCCAGTGATAGTTTCCCAAGTTCCAGCTTGTGCACACCTAAGCATTTGAAATTTAGCTTTATCATGACAGAGGGTGGAATTAGGTCTCTTACAGCGTGTGAATATCTCCTCAGAAAGATTTGTGGCTTCAAGTCTGAGCATAACATATACTTCTGAGGGATTGTTTGTGTTACAGGCTGCTAGGTTTTGTCTGGCTCTCCTGGATTTTGAAAACATTGGTGGGATGGTGACGTGCTGATGAGATGGTCTGGTGGTCTCTTGTCTTGAGGATTTACTGTCTTTTGAGGAATGTAAATTCTGCTCCAGGCTGGTTTGCATTAATTTTTATGGTGACAGTGGCTTTATTTTCTGAAAATGGCCTGTGTTGGACATTGGTATAAAAGCATTCAACAGGTTTGGAGCATCTGGGCAGTCTCCTAGGACTTGGTTCCTTTCTTTTGTGCCTGTTTTGGGGTGGGAAGGGATACCTCTGTAAGGCTGGACCTTGCCCTCAATGGGAAGGGCCACTGTGCTGTATCCTGGACATAACCAGAGCCACAGAATAACCCCATTTTCTTTAGAAATTTCTCTATACTGAGTCTTCATCTATTATTTTTTAAAATTTGTCTGTAAAATTCTGTTATCCATCCTTATATTTTTTTTTCCTAGTTACTCAACATTTTTTTTAATCAAACAGAAACTTGTGCACTTAATTTTTAACAACATAATGTCTGTGTTTAGTAGCTATTATTTTGAAGCCAGAAATGTTGTAGTGGTCAGGTTTTAACTGTGCCTTGCAACAAATGTGCCAAAAAATATAAAAAAGTTATTTAAAGACTTAGTTAGTGGTGCAACAGCTCCCTCATTACAGACCTGCCTGGGTGGATAATGGGGTCCAGGAATGAGTGGAATGAAGGAATGTAGCTCCCAGGGCTCCAGGACAAGTCAGGGTTGTCCACAGCTTCAGTGGTTACTGAGGATGAGCACTTGGCTGATTGGAAAGGGATTTTCCCCAGGCACGGAGGGCTCCTGGTTGAGAGCTCTGGCAGCAGAGCAGGTAGACGCCCATATCCAGTTACAGAGTGTAGAGACCCTCATGTAGGATAGCTGGGGAGACGAGGTCAGGGCAAGAAAATGGGATGTGTCACCTTCCCCAGGGAAAGACCATTTAAGCGCCTTTACTTTAGCAGACAGGTACTATTTCTTTTTCTGTTCTTTCTTGTCCTCTAGTTTTCTCTGTCTTTGGTGGCACCCATGGGACTTACACTCCCCATGTAAAGTTCCAACTGTTAATTATCTATGTATGTGTTTATGAGACTGAATAATCATTTGCATTTATTGTTTTTTTAACACTTCTTCCTGCTCTGTTGCTGGCAGCAGTATTTGATTTATTTCTGTGATTAATTCTTGCCCCTTTGAAATCCACAGAGCCTTTAAAAAAAGAAGAAAGAAGTCCTAACAATAATAGTAGCATTCAAGCTCCTTTATCTTCATTTTATTCCAGTGCAGTGGTGGATATTCCAAATTCTCCATGGTAATAGAGAAGTATTTCAGAAGCAAATATCTTGCCAGATCTTTGCATTTTCACTACAATTATTGCTAAGGAGAAAGAGTACTTTATCAGCCATAGGCTTTGTAGTGCCAGAACGTGGATGCTTAAAGCTGATGCAAATGAGAATTCTCTTTTCATTGTGAGTATACTGCTGAAGCAGTGCAATTTTTTAAGAACCAGGGTTCTTTTCTTAGAAAAACTTCCCTGGCATCTCTTTGGTAAGCGAGCGGCACAGGGCATCCCTGCGGTTTCTTACAGGCAGAGCAGAAAGGTCTCCTTTACTCGGCCGAGTTTGTTACCCAGGGATTATGTGCCTTAGCTGTTATCCCTTTATGTGCTACATTCGTAACTGTGCTGCTCAGGGCCTGAGTGACCAAGGTGGGACTGTCCTGCTGACACGAAAAGAGCACAGGCAAAAAAAGAGCTGAGTGTTTGGCTACTGTGAGGACAAGTAATTGACCAAAGATTTTTATGGATTGGAACCAGAGAACGCTTCGGGTTGCAAGGGACCTTAAAGACCATCTAGTTCCAGCTCCCCCATCATGGACAAGGACACCTTCCACTGGACCAGGTTGCTCAGAGCCCCATCCAGCCTGGCCAAATCCAAATCAGTTCAACATTTTTTTTTCTTGTACATTTGCTGGTCTCAGGAAGACATCTTCCACCTTTGGTGTCACACCTGGCCTCCACTGCAAGCAGGGAAATAATTTGTTGCTCCTGAAAGTTCTGCCTGATCTTTCAGTGGCACAAATAAGGGTTTGTTCCTATGCTGTAAATCTTACAAGGGTTTGGAACTGTGGAGCTTCTCTACATTAATCAAAGGCACAGTCGAGTTGCAATAACAAGTACATTGCTTTTCCTGTGATAACATTTTATTTTTGTTTCATTCCTGTAATTTAATCCCATAACTGACGTCCTACTTTGGTCTGAATTTAGAGTTAGCACTTGTGGCATTAAACTGTTTTAATATCTATTTATTGTTCTTTGAGACTTTATGGGATAAACACTACCCTTTCAGAGCAAATATTTATTTATTTATTTATTTAAAGTGAAACTTTTTTAGAGTAAAAAGTAGTAATGAATGCAGCACTGTCCTTGACCAGGCTAATTACCAAATACTTCAAATTAAGGATATTCATCAAGTAAACCCATGAAAGAAGTGATCTAACTAAAAAAAAAAATAATGTTTATAGAGCTTTCATCTCCAGTGAGATTACTTGCATGAGTCAGTTTAAAAACATTCACCTTTGTTCACTGACATTTAAGAAATAAGTAGCTTGGAGCTACTCATTATATTGTAGTTATTTAACACTTGTTTAACAACCAGTTGTTTTGTCTATAATACAGAGGATTAATTCTGGAGGTGTTATGTATGATACCTAATTTGGTATTTAAGATTTCCTTAATTGTTAGGGTAAAAGGATTACTAACAATGAACCTTTAAAAGAATTTCTATGCCAATTGTTAGTAATAATAAGACTGCATCAATTACCTTTATTAATATGATATAATATCTTATTAAAAGTTTGTGCACCTACCAAGTTTTGCCTGCAAGGAAATGGAGCTATGTGAGACCTGGGCAGACACTGAACCCAGCCACTCAAGTATAATGCAGGATAGAGTGCATGGAATTGTCTGCATTTGGATTAATATTTTAATCTTTTTTTT
>NW_008238452.1:2743714-2763900 GCF_000691975.1 Corvus brachyrhynchos | reverse complement strand
TGCCAGGATAAGAGTATGCATGTGGGGTGGAAGAAGAAACTAAATAACTGTTTCATGCATTTGTGAGAGCCGAACCTTTATGACAGCCATTGCATTTGGGTCTGTCATGTACATGTGCCCCTGTGTCAGCTAAAAAAAGTATGTGCAGAGGAGGAAGAATTCTATCTCTCCTTAAAGGCTTCAAGAGAATTTTCATGTTAACAGATGACTGTGTGAGACATCATTTTATGTTGATAAACATCTCAATCCAAATGGTAGTATCAAGGGGTGGAAGATCTTGGACACAGCAGTGTACATTATATATTGCGTAGAGGAAATAAAAGAAACGGGTATAATTGTTGTATCATCACCTTTGAAGTATTTCATGGCTGCTACTGGAGTTTGTGTTGCTGCTGTGCCCCTGGAAAAGATGATATATCCACCTAAGGATAATGTATGGGTAGCTCTTAAATATTCCTTATGATGTGTTCCTCACAGCCTTGCGTCACAGCCCAGGAAAATTACCAAGGAAGCGGAAAAAGGCGACTGTAGGGAAGGATAAACTTCTGGGGCAGGTCTACAATGCTGGGCATGAGTCCCAACTTGGGCTCTGTCACGCTAAGGGGATTACTCAGTCTGCGCCGTGACAGCTCACCCAAAATGTGTCGGAAATATTAGTCACCTGTTAGTGTAGATTAATGAGCTTTACACGTTTGTGTTTGGCAGGTTTGGAATAGAGGCTGCCAGTTTTTTTTCCCCTGTAGTTTGGGAGGTAAGTCACCTAGAAGCACACCCTGTGGCAAAGTTATCTGTACCAGCACTTGAAACCCCTGCATCTGCCCTATTTGCTGGGACCTGGTCGCTGAAGGTTAGAGATCCCCTGGTGTTTGTTGCCCATGGTCATGTCTAAAGGAAGTTTTCTATCCATTTGACTTTGAAATACTACGTTTAACTGAAGGATCCCTAAAGATTGGAGCCATATCAGATATTGTGCTGCCTTGCTGCTTGGTGTAATTCAAGAGCCCGCATCACTAGACTATAACCTCGCTACTGAAAAGGAACAATCTGTGTGGGTAATGTTTGTACTGCACTGTTTTGAAGCATAATGAAGACACTACAATAAGCAAACTAAATTTTTGCTGCCTTCTAGGTGATGTTAGTTCTGAAAGCGACCTGCTTGGCTCTGATGCGTAATGTTGACTTCTAAAACTGTTCAATCCGTATTACAGGATACTTTCCTATTACTAGTGGTTGTTTCTAGCAGGTGGTTCCTACACCCAAAGGATTTTAAACTGGTATAAAAGACACAGCAAAGACCTGAATAGTCAAAAGGGAATGAAGATGCAGGAGTTAAGACTCAAAAGGATGATGTCTATGAGAGAAATCCTTGCTGCATGAACCAGGAGAGCTGCCCAGAGCTGCAGGGGGTTGTACTGGGAGAACAGCAAGTTTTGGGCACAGAACATCTGTTGTAACTCTGGAGACAGAACCGAATTGGAGGTCATGCCTGTCTGATAGAAGTGATGGTGCCTCAGGTGCATAAATACATTAATTGAGCTGTGATTCAGGTAGCCTTCTGATTAATGACAGATGTGCTGTCACTTTCAGTGTTTTTTCAGTGTCCATACCTGTATTCTGGCACTGCTGACATGGATAAACACCATTTCCTGATGAAGCGTGTTAGATATTTGTCCTCATCCCTGTTTTATTGCATGTGGATATTAACTTCAAATTAATATCTCATGTATTTCATTCAAAGTTTGTCTTAAACTGTCCCAAATGAAACCAAATGCTTGGTTGTCCACATAGTATAGTTTTTAAAAGCTTTGGAGATTTTTGTATTTTATGAGCCTGGTTTTAGAGATGTAGGTCAGTTGCGTTCTTGTGAGCTGCATGGGATTACTCATTTCTTAGAGGGAATCAAGTTTTTCTTACTTAACTCGCTGTTGACAAGTGGCTTTTTAAAAAGTAATGCTCTTAGAAGGTCATTTGACTTTTGAGGGTTATTCACGTTGTTAGCCCAAACACTAAAACCTTGTGTCCTTGGGTTCTGATTAGTGACACTTTAATAAAGTCATTTGAAGTTCAGTAGACTGAATTTTCCACCTTTTCTAATGTTTCTATGGTCACAGGGAAGCGACCTGTATTCAATCTTTTAAATGCAAATCTTTTAAAACGTACTGTGCAATTTTGTGTACCAGGCTTCTTCATGGGTTACAGAACACCCCCCCCCTTTTTTTTTTTTAAACAGCTAGAGCAGTGTCTTTTCTCTTTCTTTTCTGTTTTCCTCCTCTCTTTCTTTCTAGTGATGTGACAGCAATTGACTAAACTTGGGTCTTTTGAGATAACAAAGGATAGAGAAAAATCTTAAGGGTTTTTATTGCCTCACTTGTTTTTTTGGCAGGGCCAGAACAGACAAAGGCCTTTCCACTTGATTAGATAATAAGGCTAACGTGGCCTTTGAGTGAAAAATATCTTTGCATTCTGCTCTTCTTTTTTCACCAACCCAAAAAAAAAGGGGGGGTGGCAAAGGAGAAAACTATGCCTAATCAGCAACAATTAAATCTTTCATGGGGAACTCACTTTGGAGGAATTAATGCTTTTTGTATTGCCTAACAACTCGAGTGAACATTAACAACACGTGAGAACTGAGGGGAAGAAAAATTATGGGCTTTTTTTTTTTTTTTTTTTTTTTTTTTTGTGGTTCTTAAGGAACAGGGAAGGGCAGGTCATTGACTTGATTTTCATGGGAAGATTGACTCCGGAGCGCTCGCATATCCAGGAGTGGAGCGAGGGGGCATTGACAGCTGGGGTTTGGGGAGGGGGCCTGCGGGAGCAGGGATTGCACCATGGCTTGTTGGGGAGAAACAAGGGGAGATGGAAAACAAAGCCCAGAGAGAGGGAACAGTAGCTGCAGTGTCCCAGGCTGAGGGGCCGCCGCTCCGTGGCGGTGGATATGTGTTGTGCTTGGACTCAATGAGATGTGGTAGAGAAATATCAGTATAATGGAAGGGGCTGCCCGAAAGTGAGAAATAGTCTGCTGTAAAAGGAGCTGAAGAAGTTGTGCCACGTCCCTCCATGCGTACTGTGGAAGGGTATAGAGGATGCTCAGTCAGCCCTTTCAGAGCTCCTCCCTGCTGAAGGACAGCTCACGCCAAAGAAATCTTGGAATCCAGGTGTGTTTTGCCAAGATTTCCTAGTCAGTTTTACAGGCTAAGAACAATAACTAAAAGTGGTTTTTAAATTATTATTTTCAAGATTTCTTTCTTCTGACACATGTACTCTGTGCTTAAAAATAATCTGGACGCTGAGGTGTGCTCATGTAAATACATTATCCACCTGTTCCCCCTTTCCAGATCCTGGATGCTGATGCATGGATATTCATCCCCACTCGTCTGAGGGAAAAGTGCATGCCCCTTCCTCTGCTTGTTGTGCCACCCTCCCACCTCTGCCAGCGCATCCCAGACTTTTCCCTCCTTCTCCCTTCACTCGTGCCTGCTCATTCCCAAAACAGTCACAGCCCGCGAGACCTTGAGTTGTCATTCGTCTCCTTTTATCCGATTAATCCCATGTCTTTCTCATCCCTCCCTCTACCTCTGCCATTATTTCTCACCCTCTCTGGGTGCCAGCAACTCTATTGCCAGCCAAGTTTCCCTCTTGATGCGATGGTTCTTTCAATGTTTTACCCAGGAAGGTTTTGGTCCCTTTTGAGCATCACATGCAGGATACAAGATTGTTACTCTAAGTAAATATTTTCTTTCCCTTAAGAAGTCCACACTTCAAGTGAAGTTGCAATTCATTAAAGCCTAATCTCATGAGCTATTAAAATAACTTGAAGGCAAATGAGAATTGTGTGTGGTTCTGTAGGTAAAGGAAGCATGGAAAAAGCCAAAACAAACAAGTCTGGCCCTTAAATGCTTCCTGAGAGAGGACTCTTTTCACTCCTTTTGGCTTTTACCTTGGCACCCAGGCTTTATTTTGGGCTCCAAAAAGCCAGTACCCTTCGGAGCAGCCAGGCAAACCCCTCTCCTTGCTCAGGGTCCCACACCTGGTTGTGTGACTCAGTCATAAAGGTTTCACCACTGCACTCAGAAAAATCACCACCTAAAAGGTCAGAATAATTTTCTTTTTTTTTTGCTTTTTTTGTTTGGTTTTAACCACTTAACTAAGTTTTGACAGCAAAAGCATTGACTGCTACATCAGAAGTTTCTTCAATTCATTCAGCTAGTTCAGGTCATTTAGAACTGAAAAACTGATTGGAAGCTGGAAAAAACTGAGAAATAATTTCCTTACCCAAAAACAATGAAGAAACTGTGAGGAAATGAGATTTGCAAGTTGTGTGCTCCTGGAGAGCAGGGTGACAAGAGGTGATGGCTGGGTTTTTCCTTCCAGTCTCTGATGCCAAAGGAAGGGCAAGGAGTTAGGAGCTGTCTGCCTGAAGCTTTTGTCTCACTGCAAACAAATAACTGTGTCTTTTTTCTACTTCTCTGTATTTTTCAGGCAATTTAGCACAGTTTCAGTGAGTATGGCTTCCTAGATGACAATACAGTTAAGTACATCTTCATAGCCTGATCTTACAGCCAAATTTTCATTAATTCTTTTCAATTGCCCATAGTGGGCTTGTGAGTGTGTATCAAGATATGCAAACATATGAAAGCTCTTTGCTTTGTTTAGATGTGTATATGATGTTCCTCTGGGAAGCGCTACTTCCTTTAATAAGCAATATTTACTACTGTTTATTTTTGGGCTTCTTTTTTTAAATTTGTTTTGTCATTAATTGCTCAGCTGGTCTTGTGGAAGTATTCTTTAAATTTTTCATTTTTTTAAACTCTTGTGAGGTCCATCAGCTGTATTTCCCTTTTCAGAGAGCTGGAGTTCCTATTCACACATGCAGCCCTTAATTTACACAGTTGCTCTGAATTGGAACTGTTCTGTGCAAAGGCACAGAACAGCAATCCAAGGCAAAGTCCATGGTTTTTGATGCTGGCTGAAAGCAAACCGACCCACACTGCCCAGCATCCAAAAAACCCTGGGGTTAGTGCTGCACAAAGATCACTATAGGAAGTGGCTGAGTTGTTTCTTTTTTCTTTTCCAGCGCTGTCTTTTATCTGAATCCCCGCTTTGCTTGAGCTTTAGAAGTCAAATGAGCAGAAGAAATGCAGTAGATGATTTGAGATGTGTGTGGGAAGAATGGGAGCTGAAAGTTTGGCTTTCTGAGGGCTTCGCTCAGTTCCTGCCTTCCCAAAGAGACCATGGGGAGGTTATTCTTCCTGACTGCATCTCTGCAGCAAAATAATTGCTTTGTGGATGGTGCTGTGGAAAAACACTTACTTCAGATTGTCTTTGTTTTAATGGAGGTTAAAAAAAAATCCAAAAAAAAAGCAAGCGGCAGAGGTGGGGAATTGGTTTGGCTAAACTAAAGTGCTTTATGGATAATTTAATAGGCATAAGTGGCATCATTGAAATCAAACAGAAATGCGTGTTCCTGAGCTTTAATGAATGTTCTGTGTTTCACGAAGTGGCAGTTGTGAGTGCTGGAACATCACTGTGCCTTGCGAGCTCCTCAGTCCAGGTGGAAGGGGGAGTCTCTCTGTGCTTGGGATGTGGTGGGGGTGAAAGGATGCAAAGGAAGGAGAAGGATCAGGTGTCTGGAGGCCCTGGTGCACTGGAAGCTCAAGGCAACTGTATGGGCAGCACAGGAACAGGACTCTGGCAGCAAGTGCCTTCTGCCTGCTGTACCTCTTACTGAGTGTCTTCCAGCTGGAAGATCCAGGAGCAAGTCTGGATCCCACAAGGAAAGCTCTGTGGGTCCTGTGTGCTCTCTGTAGCACCTACCGGATCAAATGCTGTCCTCAGCTTAGACCTAAGGTGCCTTAATCAATTAGTCCTGGGAAGCAGCTTCCAGCTGTAATTGCTCTGATCTGTAATCTTACCACCTCGTCCGGCAGATTATCCATTTTTAGCTGATTTGTGGGCCAGCGACCTGCATGTCCTGGCAAACCTGATGCTCTCAGGTCACTCCCTCTCCTTGCAGCGTTCCTATAGCTGCCTCCCTCCTTTCTGGCAGTTCAGTGGCTCTCTAAACCCAGCAAGGAATTGACTAAAAAAGGAACATCAGGCCAGGAGAAGATGATGTTTGAGTGTTCAGAGAAAGCTGTGTATTATTGCTGGTCATTCAAGCAAAAAAAAAGAAAGAAAATCTGCTTTCGTTGAATTCAGAGCTAATGTATTAAGATGACAAATGGTGGTGCTCCATGGTGTAGATAGACAAATGTGATGCTGCATTAAATACAGTAATAGTTGAAAAGAACTGAAGGCACAAGAAATGAAAAATTAATTCTTGCAGATTTTGTATTTCTTCAGGCAGTTGCCATTTTTGTAGCAAGCTGTTTCATAACATCGTGGCTCTCACCCCGTGTATTTCTTAAGTTGTAGCCCTTTTGTCTGAAGTGGAATGAAAAATTTCTGATCCAACCTGTTGTGTATATGTAGTGAAATTATTCCAACAGGACAGTTAGGGTGGAAAGTCATTCCTAGACATTCCTAATTAACATGACTTCCAGTGATTTATCACACCTTCATTTCTGTCCCACTACAAAAAGTGAGAGAGTTTTCATTGCCAGCCCCCAGGCTCCAGACCTCACTGCTGGCCTTCCTGCACCCCACGCTTTCTGACTTTTTGGAAATCCTGGGTATTTTGTATTTCTACCCTTTTCTAACCTCTTGCACATTGAAAGGGTGGAATCTCTGATTTATCACTCCCATTGTTTGTATTATGCTAGGCCTCAAGTAGATCTATTCTCTATCTTCAACTTTCATACTGATGGTTTTCCCAAGTTTCTTGGCACTTTTTTTCTTTAGTGGTTGTGTGGTTGGATATTGCAGAAATGTAATTTTTCTCAAGTCAGTAAAAATCTCATTGCTGTTGGTTGCAATTGGGATTTCGCGATCGTGATGAACAAGCTGATTCTCTGTGTAGTTTCTCAACTTTTTTCCTCGGTGCGTTATTAGAATAAAGGCCCACATTGCTCCCTGCAATTTGGGATAGGCAACTGAGCTGATGTAGTTCCTGTAAGTTAGACAGCTTTTATTTCGAATGCATGTAAGTGATTAAGTGGCTTGGCAGCTGGTCAGAATGATTGCTTAAGGACCGCAGAGATACTCCGCAGTATCTTTCAAACGGAAAGCAAGCCAGTAATTTAGTGATATCATTGAGAAACGTAGCATTTTTTCAAAGCAGGCAAAGATGTTGTGCACAAGGGATAGACATCATCCCTGCTTTTGGCCTCTGTTGGCTCATGCATTCCTATATGTTGCTTTGCTCCACGATAAGCAAAAATGAATGTTGAGTATTTTCTTTAATCCAGTGCAAACTTTCCTTTCGCTAAAACCATAGGAGGCATTAGAGCACATCCACCCTGGAATTACAGACTCTTGCTTTGTGCTGTGTTAATTGGATTAAGTTGTTAGTGTTATCTCTTCAAGAAGAAGAGACAAACTCTCCCTGGCAATGTTAGTTAGCATAGGACAGCCTGTTTGTATGAGTGGCTGCGCTTTGTTGCAATCCTTGGGAAGCAAACTGGCAGTGCTGGCTTGCCAGCAGGGAGAGAGATCTTTCCACCTATGGAAAACAGTGCAGGTTATGATCCCAAAATCCTTACCATTCACAAGATGAGCAGCATCATGGGAAGACACAGACACACCAAAGTGAGTCTTCTGAGTCTCACTCCAGTGCTGTCCCCTAGGTTTGTATCATTTTAAAGTCCTACTGACATTTTACTGATAGTGCCTGCACACCAGTGGAGCGTGGTCCAGTACGGACAGGGGAATTTCTGTTCTAGCTGCAGGAGCCACCTCGTAGTTCTACAGTGTTGCTCTAATTGCACACTGTTCATTTTCAAGACTAAAATGAGTCTCTGTCAGGCCTGTACGTAATTCCATGTTTGGTCCCAATGCAGTGGTTGCAGAGCTTCTCTTTAACCACACATGCACTTGGTCCATGGGAAATATATTTTCTCAAAAATGCACAAGGGAAAGCTAACAAACCATGTCGTGCTCCAGTTTCCTTCACAGAAAGGCTTAGTTGTGTAAATTGCCTTTTAGAAGGCACACAGCAGTGCAGAGCAGGCTGAAATATTGTACATTTTGGGTGGATGCTGCAGGTCTGGCCAAAGGCACTCGGGGTGGCCGGCCCAGCTGTGCTTTGTGAACGATGGCCTACTGTGGCTTTCCTTACAAATCAAAGCAGCTTTTAGGTCTTGCCCAGCACAATTCTCATGTCTCATTATTCTGTGGAGGTAAACCAGTCTAAAATTGGCACGGGCAAGCAGGCAAAAGTCGGGCTGCTTTGTCAAAGAGCTGCCTGCGCCGCAGCTGCTTCCTGTGATTGACGCGGTCGCATCCGGAGAGGAGCAGCCGGGCTGCTTGCACCGTGCAGTGGTTTTGGTCTGTGATGTGTCTCACACACTCTCCTTGGTGGGTGCTGTGGACCTCAAGTGGATCAAAAGCCTCCTTGTCAGTGTCTCTCTCTTGGGATTATTTGGGACATGAGGTGGGTGCTGTGGCGGTGCTCCTGCCGACACGCATGGTGGTGCTGCTTCTGCACCCTCTCCTCTCCATGACTTGGATCTTCCCTGTCTGTTTTATCCAGCAATGAACTGGAAATACCAGTTACTGGATAATTTGGCCTTGCTTGAGGGAATAACAGACAAGAACTTGTATGTGTAATCTTTAGCAATGCCACAGCTTTGGGAGAGGGAATGATGATAGCTAGAGGAACCATTTTAATGGGATTTCAGATCATGCTCACATTCTTTGCGTGGCTTACAGCTCCTTCCTTGTGCAGGGCATCAGCTGTCCATCAGCCTTGGAGGTGGCCACCAGTGGTGTCCCTGCATCCCTCAGGCTGGTACCCAACCTGGGAGCACTGGGGGCAGAGAGGAGCAACTGACCCTGGACAATTAGGCAAATCCCACTGAGGAATTCCTGTAAATTGAGCAGCTCCTTGTGGTCCCGAGAGCAGGAGTCAGCCTGGAGGCACAAGCAAGCCTGATGTTTAACAAGACACTGTAATTCAGCCCCTCAAGCTTTATCAGATGCCACTCCACTCTGGTTTTGGTCTGTGTGATGTGATGTGCGCTTCCTGAAGTTACATGTAGCAGGGGCATTAAGATAACTTCTTTTTTTAACTCCCCCTAAAGGAAGGTGTTTCCTGAGAGAGTGCCAAAAAATTCCTATTTGTTTGATAGGAAGTGTGTGTGATGTTAAGAGAAATTACAGCTTTAAGCCTTCAATGTTTGCGGAGAACAGTCTGCTCTTGAGGTTTCTTAATGGTACAAACTGTTAAGGCACACAAATGCTCTCAGGAATGACAAATTAAAAACAAAAAACCCCAAATCACATAACTAGCAGGCAGTTTAGGCAAGAATTTGTTTCTTAAGCCCAGTACTTCCAGCTAGTAATTTGCCTGTAGTCAGGGATATCACACAACTGCTACCAGGCACTGAAGCTCTGAGGAAGTTTTTTTCCATGGCATGGCAGATTGTATCTGCAGACCGCATTCTAATGTATCAGTTTTGAACTGAGCCATGAGGTAATTTGTTCAGAAGAAAAACCTACCCTGTAACTGAGTCAGAAATGGAGGAAAAGCTATAATTTAACAAATGGCTTTTCATTCTATCCTACAGGTTGAAAGTAGTAACAGAAAAATTGACTAAGTGTGGACCAGAAAACAATTTTTATACTCACTTATATTGCAGAAAAAAATACATGGTCATACGAAATTTTTTTTTATTAACTTAATTTAAAAAAGACAAAGCAAAACACAAAACTTGTTTTTAGTCCTGTCATTCCCCTTTCCATTAGCAAAATAAACTCTCTAGACCCTTCCCCCAGCTAATGTTATTCTGCACACAGCTACATTCAAAAGCCCATTGACAAGCTGCAAATGATGTGTGAAGCAAACTCCAGGATTAAGTTTATAACCTTTCCCCAGGGGGAAGGAATTTGGAGGCAGGAATGAATTTGGGATAGTAAAACAAAAGGGTACAACTGAGATGGATCAGGGAAACTCATATTCATATTTAGCTAAATGAAAAATACCAGCCAATCCTAGTTTATGTGGTATCCCAGGGGTTTTCCAGACAGGTATGTAGGACATTATTTTACAGCTCCTTCTTGCAGGTTTTACTGCTTTCGCTAATGAGAAACCACATCTCTCTCTCTTCAGCTTTGCAGCTGGGATTTGGAAGCATGATAAATAAAATATAAATGGTAGAAGATGGAGGGTTCATATCCTGTGGATATTGTTTGCATCTTGGGTTTTGAAAGGCATGTACCTTCCTCCTAGGGGGGTTGTCATTTACTGCTGAGTTTGTTGTGGGATGGGTGTGAATAGGCTTCGGGGGCCTTTAGACACTGTTAAATCTCAGATGTTAATGAAGTGATGGAGCTGGGGACCTCCTTCCCTGCAGTAATCAAAGAAACAGCTAGTTCCTTCACATATCCTTAAGATTATTTCCTTTCATCTGCTAGTATTAGCTTCTTTTGAAGTCATTTAATCTTTGCTCCCATATAAATTGAGAAAAGTTATTTTAAGCAGCTCAGTGGGAAAGAGGGAGTCTTGTGATGGATAGTTCACAAAAAAGAGGCCTGACCACAGGAGTTAACCCCTGTCACCCTGGCATCACTGAGGTCCCTCCTAGTTAGCTGGGCCCTGCTGACAGCTGGATGCCTGGGTGAGCTGTGGCTCAGACAGGCAGAAATGTAGCTTTACTGGAAATAGATAAGTGAGGAGAACTACAATGAAAAGCAACTAAAGGCCTGTCAGAACTGCTGCTTCCTCTTCAAAAAGAAAAAAAAAAAAAAAAAAGCAAAGCTTGGGTTATAAGGTCAATAACAGGTATAAATGGGTGCCTGAGAGAGAAGTAAAGTAAGCCTGGTGGGGGTATAGTGGAGTTCAGCCATTCTCACCAAATGAGCTCATAGAAAATCATAGAATAGTTTGAGTTTGACAGGATTTTTGAAGGTCATCTTGCCAACCTGCCCTGCGATGAACAGGGACACCAGGTTGCTCAAAGCCCCATAGAACCTGGCCATGAATGCCTCCAGGGGTGGAATGTTTCCACCTCCCTGGGCAACCTCTACCAGTGCCTCACCCCCCTCATTGTGAGCAACTTCTTCCTTATGCCTTGTCTAAATCTGCCTTCCTTTAGTTTAAACCCATTGCCTGTTGTCCTGTCACAGTGGCCCCTGCTAAAAGTCTGTCCCCATTTCCCTGTAAGTCCCTTTCAAGTCCTGGAAGGCCACAGTGACGTGTGGTGGTCTGACTAGAGCTGGCTTCCCCAAACTCCTCTGTGTGCATATGTTACTCCACAGAGTCTGACACTTGGGCTTTTGGCTTGTTTTTGTTTCCTGACAGCACACTTATGAAAATGAAAAATCAGGATGACTTGCTAGCAGCTGCCAAAAATGCAGAGAGCTCCTATGTAAAGCTGAGCTCCATCAGCAGGACAATACAACCGGACACAAATTCCTCTTGCCAAGATGTATGCTTGGAATGAGAGGTCAGGGCCCTGTGTTGTTATTCCATTTGATGCTCTATTATCAGCAGTACGATAAATTACTGTCCCCTTCATGGTTGTGCCAGTCCTCTCCCCCTCTAGATCTCAGAGCATTGCATCACATGTCTTCATTTTCAAGGAAAATGCTACCTTTCCTCTTTTTGGGTCCATGTATGCTTTTGGCACTTCTCCTCCTTCTGCATGGGCCACTTTTTTTAAGGAGGGACCATAGTTTGGAAAGCACAGAAACGTGTTCTTTCAGGAATTCAAGACAGAAAATATTTGGCAAGGTTTTTTTGTGAGATATGCTTTGGAAATATGATAGTTCAAAAGTAAATATTAAGTAATAAATTCACATTGACAGGGAAAAAGTTTTAGTAATAACCAGCCTTTTTCATATAGGAGTGAGGTTGGTATCACCTATCTTTTTAATTGCAAGGCATGAGTTCATATTTGTGTTTCCAGCCCTTGTCTTGACTCTCAGCCCTCACCGCCTGGATTGCAGATGTTCCTGCTGTGTCCACATCAGGGATGATGGAAAGAGGCAACAAACGACCTACAGAAACTAGCCAGTTGAATTATGGAAAATATGCAAACACACATTGTCTTCTGCTCTTCTCGCAAGTACAAAAGGGTTCCTTGTAGCTGTAGTGCCTTCTGGAATTTAAGGACTGGTGTGCTTTGGCTGACCCATATCCATGTGTCAGAGAGGGGTGGTTTCCAGTGATCGGATACCTGTTTGCTGTCTCCAGGTGGTAACCTAAAGGTGAAAGGCTGTGGGCTCCTCCCCAGCTGCTGCTCTGTCTGGTCTTTCTGTCAGGGATGCTTCTGTGGGGAAAGAGGGGGGACAACAGGTGGCATTTTACTTGGGGGTGGGTAGTTACCCCGAAGTGGGAAACAGGAGAACAGCTGAAGACTGTATTTTTGTTTGGCACCCTGGAACAGCCTGGTCCTACACCCCAAGTATTCTTCCTGTGTTCACTGCCAAGCCCCCAGTGTGATAGTTTGGCTGCATTTATCAACTATCACGGTCAAAAAGCCGTGGGGATTGTTGTGTCGGGAGGTTGCGTGTCGTCCCGTGGCTCTGGGCTGCGATATCTATCAAGCATGCACTTCTGGGATATCACTTAAACCCTTCCACCAGAAAACACGCGCATTCCGTGGGCTGTCCTGTTCACGTTGCTGGCGTTGTTGCACCTGTTGCTATTGTCTAAGCCAGAAGATGGAGGTGATGGCCAAAGCAGACGGAAGCCATGGCCATCCGGAGGGAGATGTGGCAGCAGCCAGCTGTGAGATTCCCTCAAGCTTGGATGAGAAGCTCTTGCTGGGTGTCTGGCTGCCTTGTTTTCAAACAGGCTTTTTTTTCCTTGCTGTTCCTTTGTAGTCCTGTTTTACAAAAGAAATCAAAGAGCAGATTACAGTTCTCTGTTGGGACAAAGGAAGGGAAGAGGAGACCGTTGCCCAGATCTTCTTTAGAGGTTATCTCAGATGGTTTTCAGATGATGGTGGAAGGAGAGTGTGCCAAAAAGTTGAATTGTACAGTGTCATACCAGAGCCTTGAGTTTTCCAGAATACTTTTGTGTCACACATAATGCCCACATCTTGTATGCTGAGCTCTGAAATGTTTCCGCGGTGTTCCTGTGGTGCTTTGATGAGAAAAAGTCTTTTTGAATTACAGGGATTGGTTAGCTGTCTTTTAGAAAAACAGATGCCGAGTGGTCTTTGTTAACCACTGAATGATAGGTTTTTGTGGCATAAAATAGAAGTTCACTTAGACTGCACATTTTTGTTCTGAAATCGGCAGGAGGAGGAAATGCTGATATGGGTGTATACTTGGGAGGAAGATTTATCAAAGAAGCATACATTCACACACCCTCTCCTTTTTAAAGTTATGGTCAGTAAATGATAGGCTTCCTTCCCTTGTTTTTGACTGCCAAATAGATTTCTAGCGAAATTATTTATATACACTTCCATTTAAAAAATATAAAGCATCACCGGGTCAGTGCAAGGGCTCAGCATCTAGTTTAAAGCAGGAGATTAGGAAACTTCAGGCACAACCTCCAGCCTTTTCTGTCAGCACAATTTCTCTCCAGGAAGGGAAGATGGATAAAGTGAATTTCACATTTTATTGTGGATAGTTTGCATATCAGTTTCTTCCTGCTTAGTTTAATGTGCATTGATTGTAATGGATGTTCCTTGCTGTTTACTGGCTTACCTCTGTAACTTTGACCATTTCCATGTCTTTTTGCCTGCTTCTACTTGAATAAGGCTCATGGTGACAATGGCAATAGGGTTGGTTGTCATTCTCCACCCTGTTGAAGCACAAACAGGTCTGCTGCTGCCTTCTCCATCATCACAGCACCTTGTGAGTTATGAGTTATTAATCAGAATTGTGAGTTAGAGTTACTTTTTAAAAAAATGCAAGCACACAAGGAAAAAATGAATGCTATCCAACCTGCAATCCTAAAAAAATCCTAGATACCGAGGGAAGTCTTTTCCCCACACCAAGCAAAAATATATGTATAGAAAGTTTGTCCTTCACTGCTAGGCTTACTAGACATAGACTATTTATATTGTTGAACTTGCCAAGACAGTCAGGATGTTGGTTTCCAAGCAAATGAATGTATATATGTGTGCTTGCCCAGTCTTTCTTCATCGTGGACATTCTTCCTGTTTCCTTCTCAGTGTTTCTCCTAGAATTAGTTTTTTTATGACAATCGACACAATTGGGTACTTCTAGATAAAGTACTATGAGTAAAGGGGAAAAAATGTTACTGATCTTAGTCTTCCTGTGGGTCTGAGGGATGCTGGTGGTATTAGTTAGTACCACTTGTTTTAACTGGTGGTGTTCAAGCTGTAAAAACCAAGGACATGCTTAACCATCAGTGACCAAACCATCTCCTCCAAGGCTTTGTTTGTACCTGGGTTGAGAGAGCTGTAATTCTGGAGCAATGTTTCTTTCCTTACACTTTGTTACCAATCTTTACATTTTAATGGCCAACCATAGTTTTTTGGTTACCCTTTGTCTAAAGTTTCATACTCATTCTTCCCTCCCCACTCTCCCTTAGATTCAGCAGCCCTGCAGGGAGCACGTCCTTGGCAAAGGCAGAAAGTCGGGCTGCCTGTGACTGCCACATTAGGAATGTGCCACCGTGGCACGGCAGCAGCCTGCAGAGGATGAAGGGTTTGTGAGTGCTGGTCCTTCATACACCCTTCAACTGGCTCTGCATCCCGCTGAGAGGAGATAACTCTGTGCAGCAGGGCCAGAAGGATTTTGGGATCCCAAGGGACTTAGAGTCCCACGCGAATCTGTCATCTCAGAGATTCCTTTGTTTAAAACCCTACATGTTTGCGTACATCAGTACTCTGTTCATCAGTACTCCGCTTTTAAAAAAGAAAAGTGCAGGAAAACCAGTGAAATGGACTGAAGCGATGGGCAGAACCCCCAGGGATCGTTAGGTCGGATCCAGCTGTGCTTTGCTGTGCTGCAGCAGGAGCAGCAGAGGGAGCACAAGCTAACACATCATTCCTTTACCAAGAGCTGTACTGTCATCACTGATGACATTTTGCTCGATGGATGAAGATCAAGAATGAAAAAAAACCCCAGCCTAGTGAGTTTGCCACAGGATAGGAGGATAATATCCCCTATATTAAATGCGGAGGGGTTGCAAATGGAAACGTATCCTATTACGGCTTCTGTTTTAAATTTTATGCTCTCTGTGAAGCTCCAGGTTGCATGATGTCAGTGCAGTTTCATGCCAGGCTGCAGCTGAGGGAAGATCGATGCTGTGTGGTTTTGGAGTGCTGTGGTGCTGTCCTGCCTTGCCTTGTGGTGTTCTCCTGATAGACCTGAAGCAGCAGATTAATAGTTTTAGGTATTGAAAAGGAAAACGATGATGGCAAACAACTGGCCGAGTTGTCTTTGGTGGGTGAGATTAGAGTCATGAGCTGGTCAGGTTCTTTCAGCACACTGAAGCCTGACCTGGCCTCCAGGCAGGATTTAAAGCAGAGCTCCATTTTCGTTGAGTTTACAATCATGCTCAAAGAATAAACATCTTTTCCTTGAAGTCCATTGTGTCCTTTCAACCCTGGGCAGCGTAGGCTCTCTTTGTCCATGCAGTCCTTGCCCTCCTTGTCCATGCAGTCCTTGCCATCACGCCAGGGCTTTCAGAGTGGATTGTCATCAGCAATGTCACCGGCTCTTATTTGTCACTGTTGTCTTAACCCTTAGGCGTGCAATTTTGTCAGTTGTTTTCCCCGTAATCAAAACTTTGGACAGCATTGGATTTCTTCCTGCCAGTTCCCAAAGCAAAGTCCCAAATAAGGTCAAAGAGGAGAGATATATTATATTTTCTTTCCCCTCTGGGAGTTTTAATAAACCAAATGCAGGCTTTAGTTTTTTCCTTTAGATTAGAGATTGCCAATAGCAAATCTTTGCTTTGTTGAGTTATTCAGCAGAAGTAAAGGTTACTGAAACGTGCACAGATAGATGGCTGGAGACCCAGAGTGATAACTTCAGAAAGCCCTGGCAGCGCTGGGGGCAGGAGCCGTTTTGGTCTCAGAGAACAGAATTGTCTTTGTGTAGCTAAAATAAAAGCAGTGGTGTGCTTTGACAAATTCACCCTTTGCACCTTGCTGTTTTATTCAGCAGTCTGCTTTGTTTCTGAGGCCACTGCTGACTGTACACTGGAGATAGGCACGGGGTGCTAAGAGTCCGGAGGTTATCTGAGCAGGTCAGGCAGCAAGGGCATTGTTTTCCAGGAACACTTGTCCAACACGCAGTTGCACAATGCTCAGAAGTTGGATGCACACATGGTGGCCTTTAAAGTATTCATTGCCTGTGAAATTAATTACCAGCTCCATAGATTTTTAATGTGTAATTTGCTTGATAGCTGCTTTTAAATATCTTCTGGAAGTGGCTGTTTATTCTCTTAAGTATTGATTTTTGGGTTTCGGAGAAGATTCCCTGGTGTATCTCATTCATAGTTCTCCTGTGAATCTCCACAAAGATCAGCTGGGTACTGAGCATGGAAGCTGCTCTACACAAATTTATTTAGGGTTGGTTTTCTGTGGTGTACTGCTGCCCAGGAGCCCATCTCCCATGGCCATGATGAAGGGATTAGTCAATGAATAGCATCAGCCTGAAAGAGACCACCACAACGTCCAGCCTGATCCCTGGCTTTCACAGGCTACAGGGCTCCTCTGCTTATTAAAATGTGTCCCAGAGATACCTCATCTTTTCTAAAAAGCTATTTGCCTCCAGCACAAGTAGGAAAACCTTGCCTGGTTTTATTCATATCAGTTATTTTCCTTATGGGCAGTTTCATAGTAGGTTAGAACAAGATGAGATCCAGTTACAGACTCATTTGCGTGAAGAATCTGCTTAGAAAAACATTGCAAGTCTAGTGCAAGACCTCTGACATTGAATATCTGCTACAAAACATGGCAACCTGTTATAGTCTGTGTTTTTACGTGACTCCCTTTCATTTACCAGAAGCAGGAAACTAAAAATAGGAAGCCACAAATTGACATCACCATGGCCTTTGCTGTTGCCAACCATTGGTAGAAAGGTGACTTTTTCCAGTGTTGGTCCTTTACCCATCATACCCTTAAACACAGTAGTTTTAAGGAAAACCTCCAGATGCTGATGTTGGGGAGGCAGATTTTAGTTTTCTCCTTTATATAATGATGTTGGCTGTATGAATATAATTTGTCATGACTTGGTTTAGCTTTAGCCAGCTGTTTTTTATTGAAGAGCTGATCTTGTTTCACCAGCAGGAGAGCTCAGAAGTGAGAGAAGTAGCACCCAAAGAGCAAAATTCTAGCATCATCTGTAAACTTCCAACACTGCCTGGTTTTGCTTCTAACCTTTCCTGTTTGTTTAATATAGAAGCTGGAGATTAATCTGTGGCATTTTTGTGTGAGTGAGCTGTGAAGGTAGTTCTCCTCATATGTGCTCCTGTCTTACCAATATCCTGTGTGGGGAGAGAAAAACAGCCATTTGCAACAGAAAACCATTGTAATTTGTGAGTTAGGTTATTTTTTGAGGTAGACAGCACAAAAAGCATTATATGAGCATAACTCACCTGTGCAGATGTAAAAAACCCTCTGAGCTTTGGGACTGCATTTACACAGACGTTTTTGCAATTGAAAGACCTCTCTGTAAATAACGAGGCAATGACAATTGGCTTTGTCACTTCTCATTTCTTTTCATTTTTCTTTTTCTGCCCTGAGGAACAGGGTTTGGCCTCTGGGGCTCTGCTCATGGGCAGTGTTTGGCAGTGTCCCTCCTGGTGCTCCTTAGGGGCGTTAAGTGCTGGTAGGTTGGCCTCTCTGTCAAGGCTGTGGATGCAGGGGACCTATCACAAGAAACAGCAAAGAACTGAACAGTTGTACACCTGGTAGATCCATTTGTTCATTTCCTTAGATCCAGGGAGAGTTTACCCTAATCCAGTGTTCGGTTAGTAAATTCTGCTGAGGCATTGATCCTGTTTTCAAAATCATTTTCCTGGGTCTTGAGGGAAATCAAGATGAGTGTAAGACTACTTGACCTATCAGAGCAGTACTTGAAACAGCACATACCGTGTGGGTTTAAAGAAAAAAAAGTGATATAAGAAGCTAGAAACTTATTTTGTCTCCAGAAGAGCTGGAAGGAGGTGGTTCTCTGCACAATTGATGGAGCTGCACAGTAGAGCTCCCCGCCAAAAAGCATTGTGTGTGCTGGAAGTCAAGATGGGTTCAAGGGAACGTTGGACAATGTATAGAAACCACATCCTGCTCAAAAAATCCTTGAACTGAAAATGGCTGGGAGCTGGGAAGTGTGGGGGGATTTATTCTTACACGTGTTCCAGTGCTTTTTTTATTTCCATGGTTTACACTTGCCTTTTCACTCTTAATTACAGAATAAGGGAACCATTTCAGGCGAAAGAGACCTCCAAGATCACAGAGTCCAACCACTAACCCAGCAGTGCCATGTCTAAACAAACCCAAACCCCAGCAATATGATATATTTTACTTAAGAAATTTTTCTATACATGCTCTTCATAAATTCTTTCACAAATGGTAGCTGTACAGAATTGAAGTTGAGCTCTTCTTACTGCACTAGTGAAGGCCTGAGCAGGTGAACCTTTGGTCTGAGTATGAGCATTCTCATGCTGCTGCATAGCAGTGAAAGCAATGAAAGAATGGCTTCTGCAGCTCCATCTCTTTATTGGACAGCAAAATAAATGTTATTTTGGGCTTGGTGCATCAAGGGAGGGATTGCTTAGTCACTTGGACAACTTTTTAATGGCAAAGCTACTGATGCTTTGTAAAGACATGTCCAGGGAGTTTGTAAAACAGTTCTTAGCATATATATTTCTCAGAGTGCTTGCAGAAGTGCCTGTCTGGGATACCACAGGTACAGTTGATCCTCTCTTTGGGCATGGGGATGAACCAGCTAGCTGATTTCCAGATTTTTCCAGTCTTACTTCTTTTGTGTTTGTAATGCCTTGGCATTGCTTTGAGGACTGCTAATCCTAGCAGGGTTGAATAACTCAGACATACTGAAATTTCAGGCCGAGCCATGGTATAGTACAATTAATAAATTGCAATTCAAGCTGCAGTGCCCTAAAATAGGAACAAATGTGTTCTAAGCTGGAAAATCAATTAAGGTGTTTACAAATGAATTGCTGTCAGTTGCAGGAGGTTCTTTTGTGGTGTGTTACCTTTCTCCCTGCTAATAGCTGTGAGTCCTATAAACCTTCTAGGTAGGTTTAAACAAATAAAGACAAGATGTTTTTTCCCCCTTTTTCCTCTTTTCCAGAAGATTGAAGAAGAAGGAATGGCTTGCTTCCAGCCACTTGTGCTTCTCTAGCAAATACTTACCTGGGATATTCTGGTGGTGTGTTAAGGCACATGCAGCCCAGGGCAGTGCATTGTTCTGGCAAGAACAAGGGTTGCCAAAACCAATATTGAGCTGAGATTTCAGATTCATTCCTTATCCACCGCTGCTTTCTTTATGTCCATCCCTTTTTCAGTCAAGAGGATGTGTCTCAGTCTCAGGAAGGGCTGTGTTTTTCCGGCCCCTGGGTTCATTTCTGAATCTTTTTTTTTTTTTTTTTTTGGTCATCATTTCTGTTAATAATGAAAGCTTCACAAAAATATTTCTTTTTATTTTAATTTATGGTTCTTCAGCTGCTGCATCTGTGCATGGGTAAAAGAGGTTGAATTTTACAGCATTGTGGGAGGTACAACAGAAATTCACGGTTTCAAAAACCTGGGCAGAAGCTGGTTAGCTGGCTGCCTTTCTGAGAGCATCTTCTTCAGTGTAAAATACACCAAGGGTTGTTAAAATATTCATGTACCACTGTAACACTAGGGAAAGCAAAACATCACCCAAAGAAGTCAAAGTGGGGTTAAATAAATAAATAATGCCCATTCAGAAGCCATTGTCATTAAGTAAAGGCTGAGTGAGCCATAGGTTTTATTCAGGTAGCGTGAAGTTTCTTATCAAATCTGTGAAGTCTAAGGTGGGAGAGCTTTCACCTCTTGCTGTCTTTTTTGGTATAAGAATATTAGACCAGTGTGTAGATCAGAGTGTTAATATTGCTTTTAAAGCACAGATTTTGAAACATTCCTTCAGATATGTATACATATATTAGGGAA
>NW_008238452.1:2730969-2743695 GCF_000691975.1 Corvus brachyrhynchos | reverse complement strand
AGCAAATACATTTAAACTTCACAAAGGAAAAAGCCCAACCAAACCTGAGATATTACTTAGTTATTCTTTTTAAATTGTATTTTGGTGTGTTTCTTTGATTAGAAGTTGAAGAAGCTATCTTCCGTCACGTACTCTGTCACCTAAATAGGGTTAATAATTTCAATCTTAGGTAATGATTTGTATTTTTGTGAATGTTTTGTCACATGATGTAACTGAAGCTTGAAATCCTAATGTCCTTTACAGGTGGCATGCCAAAAGAGATGATTAATGTTCTCTGAACTTTACAGATGATAATGTGTCTACCAGAGACAGATTTCATCAAGAGAGTGAAAGGGGTAATTAGAATGAAGGACAGCCTTGCAGAAAGGGGAGACATTTGTTATTAAGAGCCCTATAAAAATATTTCCTTCTGTAAACACAGCTGCCGTATGAAATGTTATTTTAAAATATATTGTGAGTGTCATATAAACGTCTAATTGACAGCTGAGATACTGCAGAATGTAATCTGTGCATGTGGGTCAGGAGAAGAAAGCGATAATTCAATGACGAGACTTTTTTGACACAGTAGTTGCAAGTCCAAACTTTCAGTGTGCTTCTTGCTTACAGATTTAGATAATATTGAACTTTTCTTGTGGGACTTATGTTGTCCAGGATGTGCCTCCTGCCTGTAATGCTGGTTTGCCTGTATAAACCCTCTGATTGTTGGTTGTGGAGGGCAGCAGAGCAGTGTGTCCCTGCATTTTCCCTGCCAAGCCTGGCACAGCTGCCTTCAGTTGGCCATGTGTAGATGGCAGCATTTACCTACTGTGCTATCCTCTTCCAAGACTTCAGGTGATGATCAGTTCTCAGTGCTGCAAAAAATAGTCTTCCAGAAAAAAGGTTGGCTATTTGGGCTAAAAAAGGACAGTGCTGGATTTTGGTGGGTCCTGATGAGAAGCAATGCCCTTGGACCCTGCCTCTGTACCATCATACTGGAAATGGTGATTTTCCTTTCCCAGAAGCAGCATTCCTATTTGTTGGGGTCTCATCTGAATCTCATTGTTTTTTGCAGTGAAAAATCTCTATGAGTGCCCTCCAAACTGTTTTTGCCTATTTGAGATTTGCCTTTTCTTATTAAATGGCTGCTTCCTCATTATTCAAATTTAACTTGAATAAAAAATGTGAGGAATGCATAAATTCTTACATGTCCCTCTGTAGAATTTTTCTTATTTATTTTAAATCTTTTTAAGTAATTGTGTGCATAAGGATTACATCCCCCCCAAAAAAATTTCTCTTGCAATGAAGTCCAGCTTTTGAACAAATCAGATACAGTTTTTTGAAAGTAAACACTGCATGGTACAGAACTTGAATGCAGCACAAGGCAGCCTTTTTCATTTTGCAGCTCTGGGTAAAGTTAAGGAGAATTTTCAAATTTTATTGCTCTTTGCTTTTGACCTAGTCTATCCCTCCACTCTGAACATGCTTATAATCTGTTGAACTGTTATTATTATTGCTCCCATCACCTTGCACTCAATCAAACCATTGCAGGCAGCTCACAGGCAGCAGCTCTTGTGCTTTGGAGCTGGTGAGTTCCTGGGATGTGTCTAATGCTGTGAGAAACACTCCAAACTTGTGATATTGTGGGAAACGTACAGAAAATTAAAAGACTTCTTTTCTTCTCCCAATATCCTGTAAACATAGGCCATCAGAAGTAGCATCCCAGTGCTGCACAGATCCACTTCACACCCATGTGCTCAAAAATATTTCTATTTCACCACTGTAAACCTAGTGGTCAGTTAGTTTGTGGAGCTACCTTGGTTATTTCCACCTTGTGGAACACAGTGTTTAAACTTTTGCCATATTGCTAATGCACACACCCAGGGGAACACCTTTTAGCTTTCAGATTCCTAACCAAGTGTAATAATTGGCATGTTGGCCTGAGAGGAAAAAGCTGAATCCATATATTTCCTGTCTTGCTTGATTCTGTTTTGTTTCTTTGATTTAAAGAATGATTGCAGGAACAGGAGCTAATGCAAACTCTGTTGTTTTTTGATAAATACAGTAATCTTTATTTTCAGACTGTGGTTGTAGGGACACATTTTACTCCAGTGGGCTCAGCCTCCTGGACAACACTTAGGTCAAATGATGAGGAAGCATTCAGTGTGTGCTGGCAAGGATGACAATTCAGTATGCTACCTTCTTCTGTGAACTCAGCTTTAGAATGTACAGACTGCCTCTGCCCCAAGGAGTTTGAAGTATAAATAAAATCAGAGCAGAGTGCACTGTGGAAAGCAGAAAGGAAATACCTAAGATTTAAAAAAAAAAAAAAAAAAAAAAAAAAAAAAAAAAAAAGAAAAATCTTCAACTTACTATTGTTGACTCATATTTCTGGCTATTATATTAAATATAAAATGAGATGAGAGCAAAAACAATACCTGGAAACTCCACAGTGTCCAAAGAGTAGGAGAAATCTCGCTGTACAGGGTTTTAGTATTATAAGATTTTTATAAGAGTCCATGACTTTGCAGGTTCTGTTGCCATAAGGATTGGCAGTGAAGCATAGTAAAGCAATAAAAGGGCAAGGCGTGGAGCCAAATACTTCTGTTTGTAATTGTGGTGCTGATGTGCAGAGCAGCAGGAAGAGCAAATCAAATGCAGATGCTTTTTGTGTGAAGGCTTGACTTTCATTGGTGATAGTGCTCAAGGTGGTGCTGATACTCTCCTATCCCTGGAAAAAGGCTTGCAATGGGGGTCATTTAAAAGGGATGCAGGGAAGTGTCCTGCACGTCATGGATGGTGCCAAGCTGCAGGCTGAAGCTTCACTTTGGTTATCCTGTTTTCTCACTGAAGTCTCTAGCAGGTCTCACCAACCACTGGCAGTCACTGTTCGCCTAAACTGCTTCCTAAACTGTTGTGGTATCAACAGAGAGAAGGTTGTGAGGAACCTGCACGTTTTCCAGCACAGAGGCGGGCAGGACCTCAGGCCTTCAGTGTTCCTGGCAGTGACTTTTCCTGCTTCTTCCTAGACTCTCCTTTGTCCCAGTGCTGCAGCATTTCCTCCTAGATGCTAGCCTAAGTTGTTTTTATTACTGTGTAAGTCCTTTGGTTTTTAGACAATTTATTACCTTTCTCTTTGTGCTGTAAGGCTATTGTAATATAATTTCTCCTCATCTTCATTTCCGAGACTGAATCTCATCTCTTTCAATATCAGTTTGTGGGTCATGTTCAGCGACTGTAGTCATCGTTGCTCCTCTTTTCTGAGTGTTTTCCCTTGGCTCCCCACAGTTCCTGGATTCCTGCACTGGAATTTGATCCAGGGGCTGTAGCTAAGGTGAGCCTGTGAACAGCAGAACAGAAGGCTTCTTTCCCATGCCATACACGTGGCACTCCTGGTTCGTGCCGTGGCATGTGGCTTGCCTTTCCTACATCTGGGGCACGTTGCTGGCCTGTGCTCAGATGGGAAGACCCCCCCTCTCACAGAGAGATGTGACATCTGTGGCTTTTCCCCTGTGGCAAGTGTTTGTTGCTCCCTCGCTGCAGGAAATGAGGTCTGTAGTACACAGTTGGCTGGTTTTTCTCTCCTTGTTGTCTTCTAGGTGCCTGTGAACCCTCTCCTTGGCTGTCTAGGTGGTATCTCTCTCCTTTTGTGTTCCTCTAGAAAAAAGGTGTCACAAAACCTTTTGCTAATGGCTTTGGAATGAGCAGATAATCTTTCCTCCTTACCTCCCTTGCTTCTCCTCCAGGAGTGATCATGACAGGGAATACAGCTCTGGGACATAACTGCTCACCAGAAGGGACACATTAAACAGCTCATAGCTCCCCTGTCAGGAGCATGGGTTGGAAGGTTGCTTGTAAAACATCAGAATATATTGACTGCACGTTGCCCCCAGCGCTGCCTGCCTACTCAGGAAGGATATTGAAGCGTGCACAGAAGAGCAGTAAAAGCTATGAGATGACTGCAGGTAGAGAATAAGGCCAGCAAAGGAAGCCTGTGAGAGTTAGTTAATTTTTCAGAGGTTAGAAGACAGACTCTTTCCTAGTTTGCCTACTTAGATACAGAGAGAGACAGATACTAATGGCAGGGGAATCAAAGTAGCAAGGTTAAGAAAAGGAAATAGGCAGGATTTTGGAAAACTGTACCTTCTGTGGTACCACCACTGCCCCAGTAGCTAGTACAGGAGGGGATGAATTGTGGGTGACGTTGGGAATGATAACTCAGATGACCTGTTCTCCTTTCCCTAAGGAAGTGTCACACCTTTCAAATCCCACAGCACCGCTAGGTGAATAGTCTGCCAAGAAAAGTAATTTTAGGCTCTTCATAAATTAGTAATATTTGATTCATACTTTTGTATAAATACACCCATAATCATGGGAACTCAACCCATTTATAACTGTGCAGCTACAGACAATGGAAGAGACCTCACAGCCTTTTGCAACAAATGGGATATATTAGCATGTGGAAGTTGCACCCCAAATGTGTCACCGCTGCTTCAAGTAGGACAGGAAAGCACAGACAGACAAAAATTACACATCTACAAAAATATTTGGACCTCCTCCACTTGGTTCTCATGTATTTGGCAGAGCTGAGACTGAAACTGAGATAACAGCCCTTGTTTGCCAGGCCTGGAATAATCTCAGTGGACACTGGGAGAGGGAGCAGCCATTCCCAGAGGATGCAGCTCTGCACAGTGCTAGCAGTAGAAGATAAAGAGGTGATCTCTATTAAATACTGACTTTTTTTTCTTACCTTGTGTTTGTTAGCATTCTTCTGAGACTTCTTGTAGGCTTTGAGGATTTCAGTAGCTTTGAGCTTTGAGGTATGTCCCATTTTGAATTCCCACTGAAATTACTCGCTTATCCATCCTTCCTACTGAGATCCCCCCAGAGCTGGCCAAGGCTTGCCCTGAACTAAGTATTTGTGTGACACCTTCAGAAACCTTCTTCCTAAAATATAAGGGAGAGTTAATGCTGACAGCTCTCTTTGTTTTAAAATGTGGTGCTTTTCTTGTCCTGACCATAGATGTTTCATTTTGAGGAGATTTTTACTAAAATACACTTAACAGAACATTTTTGTTAAAGTCCTTGTTTGCAAAACACAATTGCTAGACAATGAATTCTTATGATGAAGCCTCTCCCATGGAGATTGTTCCTTTTGCTAATTCCTGGAAGGCAGCTCTTCAGTTTCACACAAGCCTTTTTGTATTTGAAAACATAAAGCCCTACAGACACCCTTTTAAAACTTTTAAGTTCATATCCACTATGTGAACTTAAAATATTTTTTTTTATTTTTTTGCTTGGCTTGAAGTTGTGAGATGATATCTGGTCATGGTCTTAAGATTCTTGTTGACAGTGCTGAGCAGCTGTACAAAAGCAGATGCAAAGGCTTAAGAGCAGATGCTGTAATTACAGAATTACAGAGGTACTCATTAATTCTTGTTTTTAGATTTACCTCTTTTTTTATGTCTCTCTCTTTTTAAACTGTTCTCTGTAAGTGCCAAGTGTATTTGCCAAAAGTGTCTGCTGAGGATGGCTCACCCTAAAGCACAGCCCTGTATACAATGAAATTTAGGGCTGTATCTGGTAGTAAATGCAGTAATAATCTGATTTTCTCCCCTGTGCATCAGCTCTGTATAAGTTATCTAGGTTACTGGAGCATTTAGCACTTGGCAAGCATTACCTGGCCCTATGCCAAATGAGACACAACTTTCGTTGCTGTGGTGCCTGAGTTGTACAAATAAGCTGCTTTTTAGGCCCACAGGAAGAAAAACACGTCAATTGAAATGGTTAGTCACCTTTCCTTAGTCACATTTGAGAGAAACAAGATGGTATCGTAGCCATTGTGCAGAGTTACACAATTCGAAGGGGCATGTGGTGAGAGTAGCATAAATCTTTTCAGCTGGCATTATTCTGTTGCGTGGTTGCTGTTTTCTGTTTTGTAGCAGGTGACTCACATGATGGACCACTTTCTGGCATAGTTACTGGAGTCAGTAGGATTTACAGCAGCAGGATTTTTGATGTAAGTTAATTATGATTTCAATACTGAAAAATAAGCTCAAGCTAAGGAGAAAAAAAAAATAAAATTAAAGTGCTGCTCTGTTTCTGTGTAGTCTGATGCTGTTATTTGTCAAACTGATTATCGAATATGTGGTGTTAATTGAGTTAGTCTTAATAAGACACATACATGAATGTACCCAAAAACCAGAGGAGCTGAGCTGTCCTTGTACATAAATTAGAAGATCTGATGAGCTACTATTATACAAGTGTGGTACAGGAAGCTTGATTAGAAAGTACTGGTGAGGTCAATGACTGTATAGTATAAAAATCAGTGCAGAATTTGATGTTCTTTGTTGGTTTTGTGATGATTTTATTAGTTCAGCAATGTTATTTATAATGTAGCTGTGTATTAAATTGAAGAGCCACAAATACTGGTGATCATGGTTTGCATGGTTTTACTTTCTAGACCTGCAAAGTACAAAGTTAATAAAAAAACAACATATACTAAGCCCAAGAACTAAAAGTTTAATGTTCATCAAGCTTGTGCTGAAAGGCAGTGAATAAATATGATTTTGAAGCTACTTGCATATTTTAAATGACCCTCTGTGCAAAGAAAGTAGTGATAATGTACTTTGTAAGCTGCTTTTTAAAGCTGTTCTGATGTCCGTGGTGTTTTACCGGGGGTTGCTAGAAACATAGGAAAAGACTTTTGTCTAAGATAAATGGAAGAAGGATGTCTTCATAAGTGTCAAACTACTTCAGGTCAGTGGAAAATTGTTTTGGGAGTCCTATTTGCATTTCTGCTGGTTGTTAGGTACACGTTCATCAGTCTGAAAAACAGGAAATGGATTGCGGCAGCAGGTCAGGATTTACCAGAGGTGCCAAGAGGTGCTCATGTGTCCTGGGCATGGGGATGTCCAGGATACCTGGAGACCCCAAAACACTGAAGGAATGTTGGAGCAGTTGGGGCCCTCTGGCACATTCAGGGCCACCTCTGCTTGGTTTTGCCCCTCCAAGCTGTGCTATCGGTCTGGGCTTGCAAAGTCATATTGGGAGGCTTATTCTGCTTTGTCAGGTTTTTCTTTGTAAGATTTTTTTTTTTTTTTTTTTGCTTTTTCTTTTTTTTCTCTAAGGGCTAAGATGGGGGAAGCTTTGGGGCCGACATAGGGTGTAATTATCAAAGGCCTCAATTGTATTGCTCTCTGAAGTCAGCAGATCATAGTCTGGGCTTGCAAAGTCATATTGGGAGGCTTATTCTGCTTTGTAAGGTTTTTCTTTGTAAGATTTTTTTTTTTTTTTTTTGCTTTTACTTGTTTTTCTCTAAGGGCTAAGATGGGAGAAGCTGTAGAGCCGACATAGGGTGTAATTATCAAAGGCCTCAATTGTATTGCTCTCTGAAGTCAGCAGATCATGGGGGAAATGAAAGGGGGTTTTGCTCAGCCTGGCTCCCTCCAGCTGTGGGTCAGAGCCAGTTTGCAGCGAGGGCTCTGTGGGCAGGATGGATTTGGGGAGGAGAGGTGGCTCTGTAGCTCAGGCATGGTCACAACAAGGCCATTTGGAGCTGCTCCCCCATCCAAGCATAACATTGGTATCAAGCCCAGAGAAATAAAAGGATTCCCTGTGCTTTTGTTGCCCCGTACACCAGAGCTGGATATAAAGTGAATCACAACATAGTTTTGGTTGGAAGGAACCATAAAGATTGTGGACAGGGACCCCTTCCACTAGACCAGGTTGCCCCAAGCCCTGTCCAACCTGGCCTTAGACACTTCCAGGGATGGGGCAGCCACAGCTTCTCTGGGCAGTCCAGGGCCTCACCACCCTCACAGCAGAGTTTCTTTTCTGTAGCGTTTATTAATACAAGGCAGACTGTAGGTTCTGGCAGTCTAGACAGAACCATAATGTTTCTTCTGGCTTTTCTCATTAATTTTGACAGATTTGAGGGGTTTGCATTTCTGCACAAAGAGGTTTCAATTAACCCTTCTAACTTGCTTGTATTGTAGGCTCATTTAAATTCACTCAGCAGTGTTTGCCAAGTACCTTAGTCTGTGCTGTATAGATGTGCAAAGAAAGGCATTGACCTTGCTGGAGTCTCTTGGGATTTGTTTTGGGGTAACTGAAAACAGAATGCAAATCCAGCCATCAGTTAGCATTGTTACAAATATTCCCCCTTCATTTCTTTTTACTGTTGTTATTTGAACCTGAATTACTGTAATCATAACCTGTAACTTTCTCCCCAAAGCATATTGCAAATATTTACAGCATTTTGCATATTATTTCATGTCAGGGAATTGCCATGGCCTGGTTGGAGGGCATCTGTGACTTACTAGGCTTCAAGAGGTGAGAAAGCTGCTGGGTGGTGTTTGGTGATACCTGTGTAAGAAATGCATTTGGAACAATGCACAATTAATAGTTATCAGCAGATGTGTTAAATACACCAGCAACCTATAATTCGTCATTTTGAACAATATCTTCTTTTGAGACAAAACAGGCCATATCCGCAAATGGCACACAGCAGGGAGTGTGTCATTGATTCATAAACCATAAAGGAAAGGTAAATAACAGCTTCTGCTTTTCTGTACTATAGTTTGGTCATAGAAAAGACTGCAAGAGTGACTTAGTTTGCACATGCTTTTTGGGGGCTGAGATTTCTTGCAAGAGGTTTGCTTCCTCCCTTTGTTGTTAGTGACCATATAGCTTTCACATAATGTCACATTCTGACTGAAAGTAAGGAATGATGAGTGCTTAGGCTGGCAGCCAGATCTGCCTTGAACTGCACTGTACCAATCATATCACCTTATATCTCTGTCTCTTATTTCCCCCCCCAGAAGACTGATACATTAATATTTTACTACTGTAAAGATGCCTTTAATCATGTCGGAGAAAGTCTGCTGGAAGTTTGTAGAAGGCAGCTATTGATAAATGCAGAAGATGCTGCTATTAATTTCTCACAAATGCTGATACTTCAAGCAATGTGTTTCTAGATAGGTGTGGATATTTTCAGCTACAGAATGGTTTTAAACAGAGCAGCTGCATCTCTGCTTCCTATGCAATTACTTGTAAGAGAAACAAATCCCGGTAAAGCACACCATGGTGGTTTTGGGGTATAGTGCTGTCCCTGTTGCCCTATCACCATCTGTCCATTATGAAATTATGTTGGTAATTATGTTGTTGTCACCATTAACACAATGAGCTAGGGGAGGCATTTGAGTTGTTGCCATTTTTAAAATTATTCAGGAGTCTTTGCCTGCCTTATTTTTCTTCTTTCCACTGTTTGATGACTTTCTCAGAAATCTTTCAGATTTATTACACTTGTACCTAGACAATACTTTTTTTACAGAAAAGTTTTGCTCTGCCATTCTTCTGTTATACTTAGGAAATAAAAGGAGGTGCATCACACCCTATGGAAGGATCAAACCAGGCTGAGATTCAGGAATCTTAGGTGTGGTGGGGGGGGAGGAAATGGTACAAAAAAAACCCCAGAAACAAAACCCCTCAGCATTGTTTCTTAGACCTCTCCATGATGCCCAGGTTTGTTGCTGTAATTTTCTTACTAAGAGTTAATGAGTGACTTTCTTTGCTTTTTTGTATTAAATTTTGCCGACTCTGTTTCTGTTTTCCTGTCCTTTAATATCATATAACCATTTAACTGTAAGCCATTCAAAGTTTGTCCTCAAAATACTTTTTCTTTTTTCCCAATTGTCTATAAAATTACTGAAATGCTTCAATTGTGAGCATACAATGAATGATCATCCTGTAATCTGTTCCACATGGATAGTGGGCCAGTTTGTACATCCAGTACATTCTTAATCCAGTTAAAACCAGGAAGACTGAGACTGTTGCAACCTACAAGGTCTTTAGAAAAAATGCATTTTAAAAAAAAAATCTCATGCCACATCATAGACACCCTACTGAAGACACAAATCAAAGGAAGGAAAACAAGGGGAAAACGCAAAGAAATTGAGCTTAGGTTCAATCTTCAAAAGACAGAATTATATCTTTTAGTTGTGTATTTAGGGGTTCTGGAACTCTGTGAAGAGTTTCTGAATCTTTTATGGTTACACTTGAACATTCATTCTGATTTGTTTTGTTTTTCCTGTGTTCCTCAGAAGGGAACTCAGCTCTTCTAAAATTCCTCCCATACATTTTAAGTATCCAGAGACTTGTAGTAATGACCAGTGGTGGTAAACTTCCAAAGGATCAAAGATCTGGCACGATCAGGATAATAACTGGAAAACCCAAGTGCTATAATACAAGGGCTAGCTGAGTCACTTCAGTTGGTACATCAGACAGGGACCCGAGCAAGGAAAAGTCCTTTGGTTTCTCCTATTCTTGAAATACCATGGGAACCATTCTCTTGTGGTACATCTGCTTCCTGCCACACTGAAATTAAGATATGCAGAAGTGCCAGTGTATTTCTTTCTCCTTTTTTTTTTTAAGGTTTACTAAGATTATCAGAACTCAAAGTTTTTATGTGATTGAAGGGAGGCTTTAGTTTGGTCAGTCTCTGTGTGGAGCAGATCAAGCAGCCCTCCTGACAGCTGTGTTTGTGTTGCAATTGTCAGCTGCTGGTGATATTTCTGACCCAGTAATCAGGGCTTGCTTAGGACTATCCACGATAAAACCAAGTCAGTGAGAGATTGGCTGTGGCGCAAAGTCGGGTGTTGGGGGAGAGAGATGAAATAGAGGAATATGTCAGGATCTGGGCTGTTAAAAGTTCTCATTATTGATTGTAGCAGCCAGAGAGTGCAACTTCATAGTTTGGTGTAGGTTCTGCATTTAGGGAAGATGTAGTGGATGTTTAGGAACCAATAAAAGTCAAATCTCTGAATTTATGCTCAAATAAAACACTCCATATTCTTTATTAAGGAAGATGACTGTAAGAATCCCACATAAGCACACTGTTCCAGCTATTCCAGCTATTTCTGTGAAAATCTGGGGTTTTTCACTTGATTTCTCTTCAGTGCACAAGGTCATGTATGTAGTTACAGATGTGGTGAAATGATAAATTTCAAAAGGTGAAGGTCTTTTTAAAGACCTTTTAATTAGTCTTTAATGCTTGATTTTCTAAATTTGCTGTGTCAAATCCAAAGTCCAACAGCTGAGGAAGAAAATTCAATAGGTAAGTGAGGGAAACAAATATTGTTGGCTGACATGAAGAATTCTATAAACTGAGTTTCAGCCACCCTTCACATTCCTAGGCCAAAAGATGTATGTTATTCAGCTATTTAGAATATTTTTTGAGGTGAAAGTTTGTAGTTACATATAAATTTGAATCTTCACAGTTTGGTGAAGAACCAATATAGGGCTTTTTCTTTGGCTTCAAGAAGGGCTTTGTTGCAAAACCTCATCACCAGAAACAGCAATTTTTTCAAGAAGAGATAACATAGGCACATTGAATGTAGTTGGGCAGAAAAACTAGATTTTGGAGGCATGCAGGACTTTCTTTTTTGTCCAGGTATAGGAGTTGGTCCAATACCCAGTGCATCAGCCTACTGTTATTGTGTAGGACTTTCTTAATAATTGTAGTAAAGGTTGCACAGGCAAGGTGGACCAAAAAGATAACTGGGGAAAGATATGCCTGAAGATACAGCTGCCAAAATAAAAATTCTGATGTATGGGAGGAAAGTGGATAAAGGAGGGCTGGTGTGCCCAGTGAGCTGAAGTTCTTAACCCTGCCACCGTAGCCTCGACTGTCAGCTGGCTCTGCTGAGGGCAGCCACATGAAAAGGTCCATCTGTGGCCACAGAAAAGAGCCTTTCTGGCCTCAAGTGGCCTGTGGCCGCAGGGAAGGGGCCCTCCCTGACACCAGATGTGAAGCTGCTGCATAAGCCTGCAGTCTGCAAAAGAGGAATATGGTGAGGAAGGCATTTCCCTGAAATTTGTACGAGGATGCAGAAATACTTGGAATTTCTGGCCTCAACAGTTCCTTGCTAGCACCCTGTTGATGCTGTGGGGGAAAAAACCTTTAGGCATTTCTGTAAAATGGCCTTGTACTTCTAAACCTGAAACTGGAAAGTAACACGTTGGCCTTGTGTGTTTTATTGGCTACAGTCTATTTAGATTCTTGTAGGGATTCTTCTCAGAAAGGTGCCACATATAAAACCCTCATAACTGCAAAACATCAGTCAGCATTCAGTCCTGTATCTTTAATTCCCTTCCACTCACAGAAAAAAAATCTGTGCTTTCTTTAGTGTCTCTAGCAATGCTTTTTCTACCATGGCTCTGGGTAAAGAGCTTTTCTTTTGCTGTTTGGGCAGCCTTCAAGTGATGGGGTGGATTTATCATACTGTCCTGATGACTGCATGTGTCTTAAATGTCGCACCTGTAACTTTAATTAGGTGATTTATTTAATTTAGAGGTGTGACATTCCCATTCTTGAACTTCTAATGCTTGCTTGCATTTTCTGACTTTATCCTTTTTTTTTTTTTTCTGGCATGGACTGAAATGTTCTTACCGATTCAATCCATTTCTTATTACATGGCAGTAGACCTCATTTAATTAAATGCAAAGTTATAAACCAAATGGTTCCCAAATGTATACTGCTTTGAGTATTTAAGAAAAAAAATATCCAAAAAGAAAAAAAAAAAAAAACCTCACTAGCAAGTGTTTGCCAAGTGTTTGTGTTGGTTTGGCAGGCATTTGGAGTTGAGTTTGTAACCAGAGGTAGTACTAGATGCAGAAGAAGTAATGTCTTCATGAGAAAGTCACCCCTTTTATCTGGGGAAATGCCATAGGGCCATGTGTGTGTGCATA
>NW_008238452.1:2729796-2730902 GCF_000691975.1 Corvus brachyrhynchos | reverse complement strand
AGCCCAGCTCTGCCTTGGTGCCACTGGATTGCAGTTTCTGGGCAGACCTGGGAGAGGTCCTGGTGTGCTAATTAGGCCTGTTGAAATGGAGTTCAAAATAACTCATTCCTACAATCAATCTGTTTTTTAAACTGTTTGAATATTGACTGAGCTATACATGTTACTCATTAACCAGTACTGACAAAATAACCTGTATTTCATTATGGTTCTGGTGGTGAAGGAAGGGAAAAAAAATAACTGCTTGTGGCATTTCTTATCAGCTTTATCCCTTGTACCAATTTGATGTTTATCTCTCATTTGCTGTGAAGTTGGATCATATTGGGTTTCCATGTTTATGATTCTGTATGTTTTGATGTGTGTTTCAAAGTCAGTGTGCTGTTACTTTGTTAAATTAGCCAAGGTTTGAGTAGGGCTTTCCCTAACCCAGTTTTAATTCCCTCTGTTGCACATGAGACCGTGTCTCTTTTGAGGGAGCAGAAAACGATGTAGTGCTTAAATCACCTTAAAATACTGATTTCGGAAAGAATGAGAATTTTTGCATTGCTTGCTTTGCCTTTAGAAAAAAATTTTTTTTTTTATCTTCTGGCTTGGAAATGTCAATGTCCTGTCCTGGCTGGTGGCCTTCTGCTGGGACAAGATTGTTTCTTTTCAATGTCTTTCATCCGGCCTTTGCAAGAAAAGTTAGATGTAACCACAGTAGGTAACGCATTTCCAGACAATGCCTTATTGTCTGCACAGGCTGGACGCAGAGACCTTGCATACTACTTAGAATCAAGATTAAATTACCAACCTTTTGGGCATTTTTATGTAAAATGCTCTTTATTATGGTTTTTTCATAGCTAAAGCATGAGTCACTTGCAAGCCATAATAGATTTTGGCTATGATGCATGATGAAGTGTTCTGGATGCAGTGAAACATTTAATCAAGACTCCAGGCAGTGCAACTCCTAGTGGTCACCTTAACAGATAGAAAAAAAAAAGGGAGAGAAAACCGAACAATTATGACACCTTTTCTTTAGCACTAGGATTGATATTTGGTAGAGACAACAGAGGGAAGTAGCTTCTTTTTGATTTTTAATTTTAAATGATGGTGAAAGCAGATTTACA
>NW_008238452.1:2727957-2729761 GCF_000691975.1 Corvus brachyrhynchos | reverse complement strand
ATTTTCCATGATGGGGGTGGTGAAACACTGGCACAGGTTGCCCAGACAGGTGGTGGATGTCCCATCCCTGGGAACATTCAGTGCCAGGTTGGATCGGGCTCTGGGCAACCTGATGTAGGTGAAAATGTTCCTGCTCATTGCAGAGAGGCTGGACTAGATGGTCTTTAAAGGTCCTTTCCAACCCAAACTATTCTATGATTCTATGATTTTTCTAATAGTTAAATCACTGAGTTTTTGATCACTCTGATCTCCCAGCATTTTATAGGGATGCTTTATAAAAGGGTCTTGGTTGCAAAACATCAGATCCCCTTACTGAACGTTACATAATACGATATTAACTCCAGGAAAGTTACACAGTGTTAAAATACTAGAGTTAGAGCCCGCAGATTAAAATTACCCAGGAAATGCCAGCACTACATATTAATCATAATAAGATATATAAGGCTCCATGCACATTTGTTTAATGGACAAAGCAAAACATGTTTCCAAAATGCATTGAGCTCTAAGTTTCAAAACAATTTCAAGGCTGGTAATCAGTAGTAATTCCTGATTCTGTGAGGAAAAAGGAAATATTTCTATAATCCTTATTCTAAATTACTGCTGTCTTAGATAGGGTTGATGTTTGCTTTGGGGTGACTGCAGTGGGCAGTGGTGGGGCCTAGGACAGCTTTCACGTCCTGTCTTTCATTAAGCTTGACCTCAGACATCAGAATTAAGTCTTTTAAACCTGGCTTTCTTTAATTTTTTTTTTTTCCCAAACAGTGCCTTTTTAGCACTTTTCCCCCCACATTTTCTCCCCAGCTGCAATCTTCCCCCTGTTAATAGTGGGATTCTTAACAACATTACATTTCTATTTAACAGGTTTGCTGGCCTGCAGCACAAGAGACTAATGTGATTTTTATTGTGCTAGCGTGCGCTGGGATTGTTTGCCTCCTGGAAAATGGGATATTCAGATGCCTCATTCAGCCTCAGTGATTGCCTTGTCCCAAGATATTTTCTTTATAAATGGGCTTTCCATCTTGTTGTGAAAATTGTAAATGTGTGTGATCTGTAGTTCAGGTTTTTCACCTTCCTGAGCTCTGCTATTATTGGGTATTGAAGTAATTTTAAAGAGTAAGTGTTTATTTTTTACCCTCAAACTTACTGTTTCCCAGTGATTTAGAGCAAGCTGGGAAGCTGGTTCCAGATGGGCTATGGGATTTTATCTTATTAGAAATTTTGCTGTAGATATTTTCTAGGAATATATATGTGTGTGTGTGTATATATATATAATTATACTTCTTTTAGAGAGCATTTTTCTTCTTTTCTTTCTGAAAATGCATTTTCAGAAATTCACTGTGCTCTGATGCTTAATCTCCCCATTCCCTTGCCTCTCCAGTTTGGAGGAAGCACACATGCACCAGTCCTCAAGCACTGAGTGTAACCACAACCTCATTAATGTGTGTGGCCAGTGTGATCACTCACGACAATAAAAAAAGGAATCAACACATGCCTGTGTGTTTTCCAGGATTAGGGAAGGATTGTTTGCTGGATGCAGAGGCTGAAGTGATGGAGGCAGGACTAGTGTTGGCCAAGTTCTTGAGTCAGTTACATGGATGGGGTGAATTAATAGTTGTATTCTTTCCTTTTATGATCATGAATGATATTATTTAGAACATTTACCAAGGGAGGGGAAATAAAATCCTTTCACTTTTATTCAGTTCAAATTGATAATGTGCTGCCATGGTCTCCAGCAAGGAAGAAAAAGCTCCTTAATTTTTTTTTAAATGAAGGTGTTCGGGTCCCTCCCCTGCCGTGTAGCCCT
>NW_008238452.1:2721642-2727098 GCF_000691975.1 Corvus brachyrhynchos | reverse complement strand
AAATAAACATCTCTGAAACAGCTAGCAAGAATCTGTCTGTCCATATATATTTCCTTTCCACGGGACTCCTGGTTTGATATATGCGTGTTGCAGGATCCCCACTGCAACATGAAGGATCATCTAATGACTTAAGCATGAACAAAAGTCTTCAGGGTGATTCGTGCCAATGCTGCTCGTAGACTGTTAGATGGTATCTCCTGAGAGAGGCAGTGAACGTCACAGCAGCAAGCAAAGGGAAGAAGAATGACTCAACACCATATAAATTGAAAGAAAAGCTGTTGCCTTTCCACTCTGTTTGATCTTTAATCAAATAGTTGTAGCGTTTGAAGAGGTATCGAACGTGGGAGGCATCTGGGAGTTCCTCCCTTCTCAGATCGTGTTCTATCTATAGATCTCTGATCAAGTGTGTGCCATGGATAGCGTGGCTCCAGGCAAGAATTACTCTTTTGGGACTCCCAACTTAAAGTGGGGAAACTTGCTGCTGCCACGTGAGCTCATTCATGTTTCCTGTGTCATCTTTTTTCCTCCTCTCCTTGTCGTTTGATAGGTAGAAGAACTTCAGAAGACTGTTCTGTCTGTAAACCCTCCTGACTTTGAAGCAGAAGAAAACTAAATGTTAATAACTGTAATAAAACAGAAGGCTAGGGTCTGGCCAAGTGAGCCCATTGGTTTATGGAAGGTGCTATGATTGGTTAGAATTTGGCACGTTGCCTTGCAGGGCAATGTTTTATTTTACATGCCTTTGTAGCTCATAAACCCAGTCACTAAAATAATTTCTTTTTCCAGAATAAAACTCCCATTTTAAGCTTTTTATGTTGAGCATGGAACTTGTCTAGCCTGTTCAGTAATAGTTACCTTGGGTACTAATATTTTTGAAGTGGAATTTGTGGTTTTGCTCTATGAAATGAAACTTCATCTTTTACCAACTGTTTCCTAATCCAACAAATTATTTTGAGTAAGCTTAAGAATAGTTTATGCCCTAAATGCTTTAATAGATCTACGTGCTTTAAAACTTGAGGTCTTTGGTATGATTCCTGTATCTGTTAACAACTGAGGTTTGTCTAAATGGAGAAAGAACTATTTTTCTTACATCTACATTCAGAGTAAATTGAGGCAGAACTGTTTGAGGTGAGTGCTGCCCTGCCTCAATCTGTTCTGAATATGTTTAGGGGGGAAAAAAACCACAAGAGGCTAATTTGAGCAGCAAATAAGAATCCTAACAAGATCAAGGCAATTAATACTTCTTCTGCTTTGAAAATGTCTGTGACAACAGGCTGCAGCAATCGAATTGTCACAGATGAGGATGGGCTGGCCATCTGTAACTGTGGCAGAGGCAGGGCATTATTGTGAGAATGTTATTAAGCCTGGGGAGGAGAAATTTGATTCATGCACAGGGAAATTTGTGGTATTGTTTGGCTTTCTATATTGCTGATCTCTGTGGTTTGCTGTGTGTCCGTGTTTTTGCATCTTAGCTTGAGTCAAACATAAAACAAGCACACAAACAAAACTACTAAAAAAAACCCCACCCAAAGATGGTTTGCATAGAAATTGATATGTAAAATTACTGTGTTTATTTTACAAGGGTTAGTAAATAAACAACATGTACTTGTCTGAAGAATAAGCTCTGAGGGAAAGCTTTGATTTTCAGTCTTTTTTTCTAGATGTATTAAATGTGTGAAGGAAAAGCACTATACTAGAATTTGTACCAAAGTAGAGTAATTTTGTGGAGATTTGCGTGCAAGTGAATTGAACAAAGCTTTCTGATTTTTTTCATTTTCCCTTGAACAATAGAAGTAAGACAGTATTATGAATTTATTAATCAGTTTTTCCAGTCTTAACAGGTTTAGAAGAGTCTGTAACTATTTGTGTTCCCATGGCTTCTGCAGAAATTCAAGGCTTTTCAGAGGAGCAAAGCCCCCATCAGTGCTTGGACCACTGGAGAGAGCAATTAGAGAATTCAAAAGGAGCTTCACTACCTTTGCTGCTTCTGTATTTTATTATATGTGAGTCCTCTGAGTGACAGTCAGAATTTTGGGTCCTGTATTAAAGCAGCTGTTGATACAAACAGGAATCAAGCAGTTGTCAGATGGAAAGTTGCAGAAGTTTTTGTTGCATAGTGCAGTACTTTGAGTGCTCTCAGATGGTTGGTTTGTATCTGTCTTGCATCCTAGATTTGCACTGAATGACGAGTTTGAGGTCAGGGAAGAATGTTTCCCATTTTGGATAAATTTGGAGAAGGGGGTGGTGATTATCCCTTTCCGTGTAGCCTGGGCATGTTGCTTCCTGCAGTTCTACAGGCATTAGCATGTAATGGTTCCTTGCTTCCAAGGTTTGGATAAATCCCTTCAGCTCCCTTGTTTTCCATCCTGTGGTGTATTTGAGGTTTCAGGCCTTTGGTTTCCTAGATATTTATTCCTGTACTTGCTGCTCTCACTGGTGGGTGGTTTGCCATCAGTGTGAGCTGAGAGCACAGCACATGATCTGTAGACCCTTTGAACATGACTCTGTGGTGCAAACAGCTGGTGTTACCCCCAGGACCACCTTGTCTTGCCTTCGTTAAGTCCGAGGCAGAATTACACTTAATTTTTAATTGGTAGCATATGATGTTAATCAAACCATGTATTTCCTAAAGTGACACACATTGACATCTATATGCAAATGTGAAGTGGGATTAGAAAGATGCAGTTGGTTGGGAAAAGGTTTAGTTTAGATTTTGATTAAAGCTTTGTGGAATTTTCTTTTTCTTCTTTCTTTTTCACAGTAGAGATGTGATAAGATACGCTGCAATCTTCCAGTGCCATGTGGCAGTGCAAGATTTTTGTGGTTGTGGTTCTCCTGTGGGCTTCTGCTTCGTGTTGGAACTTGTGGAATAATTTCAAAGTGAAATTAATTTCTGAGCTCCTGGACATTCAGTTTACATCAGATCTCATTCAGGATCTATGCTCTCTTAAATGAAATGTAACAGACTCTTGTTTTGGGGAAAATGTGACATTTTTTCTCAAATCTTTCTCAAAGATGTCTTAGACCAGGCTGGATGGGCCCTGAGCAAACTGGTCTGGTGAGTGGCATCCTTGGCCATGGTGGGGGGGGGGTTGGAACTACATCATCTTTTAGGTCCCTTCTAGCCCTCAACATTCTCTGATTCCATGATTACTTCAGTGACATTTCTGCAAATAGGTCCATCCAAGGATCTTATTCCCTAGTTCTGTGTGTAAGCTGAAGTAAAAAGATAGCTGTAGATGCAGATGTTAATTAGACTTAGCCAATGGTGAATAATGAAGCAATACACATTATATAAGCCCTGTGGATAAGTAATAAATCATGGTACAAATGCTCTTAAAAAATGTTGTGTTCTTTTCTAAAAAATTCTCATTCTTATTTGAGAATTTCTTATTTTTATACCATCTAAAGCACGTCTTCTGTATAAAATACAGTTTCTTTGTTTCCTAGTGAACTGATTTGTCAGATTAAAATTGCCTCTTTTATTCTTCTCCTTTTTTTCAGTCCTCTGGAATCTGACTTTATAATTAATTTATTTGTCCCCCAATACTTAGCCATCTTATTCTTGGATCCTCACTATTTTGCATCATTCAAGCTGTAGGTGATGCACAGCTCCTATCCCCAACCCCCCAGAAGTTGTTACATATTTTTCATATGAAAGGATAATCTCTCATCATGGAAATGGGTTCTGGTGGTGAAACTTCACCCGCAGCTGAAGCATTAGCTGTGAATGACATGTATGGTAGGAATAAATGAACTGCAGAGCTGTGCAGCTGCTTTACCTTGAAACCCTGTCTGAGGAACTGCTGCACTTTGGGGAGGAAAGCAGGAAGAGTGTGCTGTGCCAGTCCATGGGCAAGGAGGGCTGGCAAAATCCTTCATCTGTCATTTCTACCACTTCCCTCCCATTTCTGTGATTAATTGTCACCCAGATGCAGCATTCTCCTTGAAAACCAGCCTGGGCTGGTTTGTTCTCTGAAAGTTTGTGTCTGGTGAGGTGGTTGTCAATCACTGCTCATGGTGCTCTGCTCAGCACTCCTCGTGCTTCTGTTATATCCCTGTTGTCAGGGATATAAATTTAATGACAAAACCTTCTGGGTTAATCTGTCTCAGGCTGTGAATTGTCTTGTGTACCACTTGTGAATGGCCAAAGGGATTAAATAGGGGATAAATAAATAATGGTCTTCTATAAAAGACCACTGTTTTGTCTCCCCTTCCAGCAGATACAGCTACTATATTAATATTACACTAATAATAATATTAATGTAACATTTCCTCTGGTTTTTGGATCATCCTGGTGATCAGGTCAGAAGAGCTTGGCAATTGGTGGTCCCTATGAAAACAGAACAGAGAAGAAAATCTTATGACGGGGGACTAGAAACAGTTGAAATCATAGACTTCGGATCACCAGCAATGTCTGTGTTAGGTATATACAGAGCGACCCAATCCATATATTTTCATCTAAGTGTAGGAAGAGTCCTTCTGGATAAGGGCATAGGAGATTCTGTAGTGTAAATAATATTTTGTCTGTCAAGTTAGGTACCTTCTTTAAGTTATCCACACCTTTACCTTTCACCTTTCTCTTTTCCTTGGTAAGACTTCTTTCAGCTACTCATTTTCTCCTTAGTGGGTCTTCAGAGTTTGGTGACTGTTCAATATTTTGGGTCCAAAACCTTACATTTTTTTTCATGATCAATCTAAAACAGCTGTGTCTTCTTTTTCTACTTCGGAATATCACATTCCAGACCCAGCAACAAGAGAAAACGTAGCTCTGCATCTTTTTGAATTAGCATCAGCAGGGCAGCAATCTTGCTTATGAAAAACTGGGGATAAAGATCACGAAACAACCTTTCAGGAACTATCATTCTTACTTGGAAAAGCATACAAATATGGCATGTGAAAAGAACATTTGTTGAGTTTTGGATAGGCAAGGAGAGTAGATGCTAGTGGGTGCTCCTTAAGTAACGTTTATGTTTGCAATTAGAGGGGAGTTTTGCGAGAGAGAGAAAAGCAGATTATTTGTTATAAAATATATTAAGTGCAAGGGTGTTTTTTCCCCTCTCGGAACGGAGAGTTGCCAATATATAAACATTTCAGAGAGAATTTTACACCACCTCATCTTCATGTCAGGCAGCATTTAATGGTTGAACGATCTCCTGCCCCAGCACTTGGCAGTTATTCTCCAGGGGCTGACTTTGAGGATTACAATGACAGCCTATCAGTGGATCTTTTCCAATATAAACTAGACTAGGACCATTTAAAATCAGTTGCTATCAACAAGTCAAATTAACTTTATTTGTGTTAGAGGTTTTCCTAGGAGTATTTTATAACAGCGTGGAATTTTAATATCCGGACGGGCTTTTCCTATTGTTGGTGTGATTTGGGAATGTGCTAATTCATGTGATTAAGAGCAATTTACCTGATGTCTTTCAGAATTATCTGTTTAGTAACATGCA
>NW_008238452.1:2689084-2721616 GCF_000691975.1 Corvus brachyrhynchos | reverse complement strand
CTTTTTACAGGTAGAAATAACACTTCAGGATATCAATGACAACCCACCAGTATTCCCCACAGACATGCTTGATCTGACAGTAGAGGAGAATATAGGAGATGGATCCAAAATACTGCAGCTGACAGCCATGGATGCTGATGAGGTAGGAGCATGGTTTCAGTTTTGAATGTTGGTACTAGAAGTGCCATTCTGGACATGTTTTTACCTGTTCCCTTCATCCCTTTGTGTGAGCTTGGCCTTAGGAATCATGGCAGTCATTCACAAAATTCTGTCCAGTATCATGGAGGTCTAAACCAGATTTGAAACCAAGATGATGTAGTTGAGCCCAGTTCCAAAGTGTGCAATAAAATTATTCTGAGACAAGCCTTGGAGAACAAGAAAAATTCTGATAATGCCTGCTTTCCCTTTGACTAGACCTAACAAAGATCAGTATTATCCCTTCCAAATGAATGTTTTATTTTACCAAAAAGAGGGGAAAAGAAATAATGCTTAAATGTGTGCTCTGTCCATGAACCTGTTTGCAAAATAGTTATGCCCACTTAGATTCATTACTAGGAGAATGATGCAACTAAGGTGCTATGAATAACTTAAAATGCTGTTGATGCATTCATTTATTTTAGAAACTTAGTTACAAAAATGTTAATCATGTTATTTTTGTTTACTTGAACAGTTTCTTTCCATGAGGGAAAGGCCTAAAAAGTCAATATACTCGTGCAAAAAGTTTGTGTTATCGTTAAAATATAAAGTAACACTTGAAAACAACAAGCAGCAGTTCTTGTTTTCAAATAATAGGGCAATTCAACCTCCTCAAGAGAATTTTATTCCTGGCCTTTTTTGTGTTAGCTTGGTTAGTCTTCCTGTGATTGTTAATTGGTGTACTTAATCTTACTACTACAAAGGGAACCACAGGAACACCCCCGGGAATGGTTCTAATGTGATTGTAAATATTTTGGTTTTCTCTTTATTTTCCAGTAGTAGCCTGATATACGGACAAAACCCAGGATTTTGGAAAGGTGCACATCTGTAACAAAAATTTTAGCTGTTTGCCTTTATTTTAGGAAGCAGTAAATACTGAACTACCACTCTCTGATGTGGTATGGCAAATATATGTAAGATTATAGCAGTATCTTATGCTCCAGCCTCTTTTTAACCATTCCTGAACTGCACCTAATCTGTTACCCATTCTGAAGTACTCCATCCAGTGGAAAGGGATTTGTTACCCTAGAGAGAAATCAGTCAGTCTTTTTCTCAAAAGGAATGATTTCAATTTCCCTACCAGAATATTTGTAACTCAAACTCTTTACAAAGAGCCCAAGTTTTCCTAGTGATGTGCAGTTTAGGGTCAAGATACCTTTTTATTCCCCGTCCCCCTTTTTGAAGTTGAGGGCACAGTATAAACCAGTATCACACATGGCTGTGGTTTTAGCTGCGCTGTGTTAGGACTCTGGGTGGTCAAACACAGGGTGAAGAATGCGGTCACCTCTGAAAATTCTCATGAGATGTGCTGGCTAAGCCACACAATTGGAGGAAAGCGTGTTGACAGCCCCTAGGCACACCTGAGCACATAGCTGAAGCACTGCATGCAGCTCTTCAGGGCTGGGCACCTGTAGAAGCCTGTTTTCTTTCTAAATTTCCTTTTATCAGTTAGCTTAGTCTGGCTCTTTGAAACAACACCCCAGAGAGAAAGTTTGGCACGGGGCACTCTGGTGAGGTCAGGTAACTACTGCTTGTCTCTCCTCTCGCAAATAGGAGCAGGTGTTTATCTCTGTTAATTTGCTTTTTTAGGCAGGAGTATTTGAAACAGCCATAGAATTCCTTTCTGCCTGTTCTCTTTGATCTGCTGTTCATTGCACAAGTGCCACTGGCGTGTCAGCAGCAGGTTTCAGCTGTGAAACCTGAGCTCTGGCCTGGCACCAGAGGAGGGCACAATAAATACCTGCTTGCATTTCCAGGCACCATCAGCACACAGGGTTTAGGTACTGTATCTGGTGTTAGAGGCTACCAAACCTTCAGTATCCTTAAGCCTGTCTTGGAAAAAGAAGTACATGACATTTTTCTATGTAACGTTATTTTTTCTTAATTTTCCTTTCAACCAAAATGCTCAAAGTCCACATGAATGCTTTTTTTTTTCCTCCCCCAACAACAAATGAAATTTTTTGACCCAAAAGCAAATGCTTTTGACTTGCAGCACAACCCAAGAAATCAGAACTGTGATTTTAATGATGTGTGATTTATCACTTTGGGGCTTTTTATTTAGGGGGGTAAATATATATCCATGCAGAAACTGACCTTTGAGGGCTGCTGCAAGCACGGCCTCCATGAGTTTCTCCTGACCATGAGCTGTGGCCCTTGCCATGCGTGGCGGCTGGAAGAGCTGCCACATGGCTGCCTCAGGTCTTCCCTCCTTTCATTCCTCCTTCCCTCCCTCTCCTGCTTGCTCCATGCCATCTCCAGAGAGCAAGAAAGGCAGAGCTGATCCCACCCACTGCCAGAGATTAAATTAAATCTTCAGACATAAAAGAAGAATAAACATTGATCCTTATTAAGATGTCACGCTGCTCGGCGATGCTGGCTTGAAACTAAAACAGGTAACAGAGGTTTTTGGTATCGACTGGATGAAATCCTTTTACGAACAGTGGAGCACAAAGTATCTGGGTAATCTCATCATTTCATGTCCCACAAATAAAAACTGTGTGCATATGTGTCTTTACTGTGGGACTGAAGCAGGGACTGGGCAGGAAGGCTGTTTATTAAAGGAAACTGGAAAAATAATCTCCAAGTGCAGTTACTGGAACGATCCTTGTCTTACTGCAAGTTATGATGTGGTTTTCCTGGCAAATGATGTGATTTGACCACTTCTGTTCTGACTTAGGGAGCCAATGCCCTGGTCACATACACCATTATCAGCGGTGCAGATGATAGCTTCCACATTGATCCTGAGTCAGGGGAGCTGATAGCCACCAAGCGCCTGGACCGGGAGCGCCGCTCCAAGTACTCCCTGCTGGTCCGTGCTGACGATGGCCTGCAGTCCTCGGACATGAGGATAAACATCACTGTCAGCGACGTTAATGACCACATCCCCAAGTTCTCCAGGCCAGTCTACTCCTTTGACATCCCAGAAGATGCCACTCCAGGTAAACAGGAAATGGAAATACCACCACTGACCTCTCAAGTGGTTGTTTTCTTCTTTTTAAGGTGGTTTCATATGCAAGAGTGTTTTCTTGCTTAAAAGGTGGGTTATAAACTAGAAAATATTTAGATTGAAAAGAGTTTTCAAGTACTGTGCTCTATTATATGACTCCAGGTGAAAAATGAATATTACTTCCAAGATTTTATACAGATTGCTAGTAGAAAAGCAGTATCTGCCAGTAGCATCTCAGAAGCTTATTGTAAAACATGAATAAACCAAGGAGATGCAAATGACATGGTGATAGCTTTTAAGCTTTTATTAGGGCTTTCATAAGCATGGGAGTCTCAGTTTGGAATAACCAAGATCACCCCTGTGCCTCAAACTTTTGCACTCTGTCCCACAGTCCCTGTCCAAAAATTTGGTGGTGGTTTGCATTAAAGGTTTACAGAGTAATCAGCTGTGCCTCAGGAATCTGATCTGGAAGTAATTGAGATGTCTCTACAGCACAGAGTGCTTTGGTTGCTGATCCCCAGCCGTTCTCTCTTTTCTCTCAGAGCCTTGAGTCTTCTGTTCTAGCAGGAACGACCCTGGAAAAGGCAAGCCTGATTCCCTCCACATTAAAATGAGACTTCTCTCGTTAATCATTTTTAGGGTGTACATTAGTGCTTTATACCCAGCTTAGCAGTGATGGATGCTGAAGGAACAAATAGGCTGATTTTCTGTTAAAGTACTGCATCTTCTCCTGTTCTATTCTCCAGAAGTCCTGGAGCAGCTGGCAGGCTCACCCAGAGGGGAAGGGCCCTGATGTTTCCCCTTCGAGGTTCCACTTTCTATCCCAGACAGTAATCCCCATTCCTCTTGTTAAAGGAACATTAGAGCTTGAGCTAATCAATGGGGTGTGAAAGATACCACTGTATCCAGCTGGATTAAAGGGGGTTATAGCACTCTTCTTTGTTCTGATGATATAAGCAGTTTTCATTGCTTGAAAATAGTTAACTGTGCTGCACGTAGTTCATCTGGTTCCAGGGAAAGGAAATTTAATGATTTATTTTCTTGGAAATGAGCTGATCTTAATTATAATTAGTGTTCGAAATACTAAAAAGTGACACTTAATTTCCAAACTCTAATAGGTCAGTCATGCGAGGGCAGCTATGCAGAAATGAAAACACTGGCACAAATTCACAGGGCGTTGAATTTCAGAAAACAGCGGAGAACGGACCCCTATAAGGTTTCTAGTTTTCTAACCGCAGTTACCCTGCAAAGGCACTGTTTCAAAAAGCAGAGCTGGGATATGTGGTATGTACTCATATTTTGGTTTCTGCATTTGGAAAGAAATATCTAGAAGGTTCCAGAACTTGTGATTGTCTGCATCAAAGAGAGGGTCCTTTGAGTCATAGAAAGACAATACCTAGCAGGAGAAAAGATATTTTTGCCCCTATTGATGTCTAATCTGCCTAAAGATAAAAAACCATTCCTGGCCATTGCTTATGGTGTTTGAGTAGCCCTTTAAAGCAACAATATGTTGTCCCTTTCAGCTTTGAAAAAACTTTTGCAATGGTTATTCACACAGTGTTGAGGCTTGAATTTCTCTTGGAGGACATCTCTCATCTGTGGATCTGCTTGATGGTGAGCTGGCTCTGGGCAGCCCAGGGAGCTGCCTGTTGCAAGTGCCTGATGGTGCTCTGCTGTTGTGCCATGCAGGTTCCTTGGTAGCAGCCATTCTTGCCACTGATGATGACTCGGGTGTCAACGGGGAGATCACGTACACTGTAAGCGAGGATGATGAAGAGGGAATCTTCTTCCTGAATCCTGTCACCGGGGTCTTCAACCTGACCCGAGCCCTGGACTACGAAGCACAGCAGTACTACATCCTCACTGTCCGTGCTGAGGATGGGGGAGGCCAGTCCACGGCCATCAGGGTGTACTTCAACATCCTGGACGTCAATGACAACGTGCCCGTGTTCAGCATGGCCTCCTACAGCACTTCCTTGATGGAGAACCTGCCCCCGGGATCCGCCATCCTCAACTTCAGCGTCGCTGATGCCGATGATGGTAGGAGTTCCCTCACACTCTGTATCTGTGATCATAAAGCTGTCTTTCACCTTAGCAACCTATTAGAAGACTTCCTAAAGAGGGAAAATTAGGACTACCCGTAAGTCGCTGCTCTCATATGCTTAAATTCACACTTAAAGTAGACCTAAGTCTGGCAACTCTTTTTCTGAAAGTTCATTGTAAGTTCTAAAGAGGGTTGTGGTAATATCAGATGTTATCTGCAGCCATCATAAACGTACTGTAACTTGTAAGTCTATCATGAAGACAATTGTCATCTACAAGGTATTGATAGTGGAGGTTAAAAAAACTTGTTGAAAGGGATCTTGGGAAAACTTCTCATTAAAATAAGCTTTAATCTTGGGATTGTTTATGGCATCCAGAAGGTGTTAATGTGTTGGAGTGTAAAAGGTATGATTTTTATAGCTTGCTTAACCATTTTGCCATACAGTTTGTACCCAAGCAAGAATAATTATAGAAGATGACCATAAAATATGTAAACATCATTCCATCGTGTACCGCATTTTCTGAAGTGTCCACAGACATTACCCAGTGTGACTTAATGCAAAACTCTTCATTCATAACACTCACAGTGACTTTACAGGTGAAGGTTATTTTTGTGACATGTTGAGCAAGCTTGTCTCCTCTCAACTTGACAGGGGCTCAGCGGAGCCCACGGAAGTGTCTCGCACTGAAATGTCCTTCAAGGACAAAGCCACCTACATGCTTCGAGGAATCCCTGTTTGTGCACCTAAATTGACTGACCCTATCAAGATTACTCAGTAAAGCAGTTTTTCCTCAGGAAATACTGAGTTGCTGAACTCCAACATTTTTGTGGGGAGATAAATTTTGTGCTGATGGATGGAACTTTCCATGGTAAAAATTGCGTAACTGGTTTTGAGATCAAACTCAGGAAAGGAGAAGAGATTCCATAAGATAAGCCAACAAATCAGAAGTCAAAACTTTGTGATACTGGCTGTTCTTGCATTAATCTCTCTTTCACCACACTTGGTAAGGCTTTTATTTTATGTAAACTAAACATAAGTTGGAGGAGGAACTTGTGCTTGTGTCATGCATTTCCAGGGAAGGGATTGTTCCTTCAGACTTGTAGATAAATGGGTTTGTGTCCATCTCCTCCTTTGTTTCTTACTTTCCTGTCAAGACTACAACACTTGGTTTCAAATCCTTTTGGAAGTTAATTTCACTTCACCCTTATGGGTCTGTTTTCCTTTTCTCTTGCACCTCATACATTAATTTCCATCTGTGCACAGTGGATGGGAACTATATCATAGCACTGACATATCAATTCACATTCATCACACACTCAGTTATCAAGGAGGCAAATGAGCATTTGAGGAGCAATGCAATGAGAAGTCAGATATCTTGCTTTTTATGTTTTCTGGCACACTTGCTTTTCTAGCAGGCTGGATTTAAAATTAATAGGGCAGAAATATCATTTCAAGAGCGTGCCAGGTTGAGTTCTCCCATAAGACTGTAACTTAAGCAAATGTTATGATCTATTGTTGTTTCTGTTTCAAGCTCAGACTTGTTATCTTGTGTTGTCTTATATTTATCTAGAGCACTGAAATAGCTAGTGCTAGTATTATACTCTTCTCCATGTGCTCACAGATAATGCACTCAATACAAATACAATTTCATTGATTATTTATGTTACATGATCCCATAGTTTAAAGGAGCTCTGAAAAGACATTGTTTTATAATGAGGCATGGCTGTTGTTTTAGGAGAAACACTGATAAAGGACAGAAATATGGTGATAGTGAAACTGCTTCAATTTTCGTTTTCTTGTTCAGCACACCCCTTGGGAAACAGCAGCTGTTTAGCTGAGCTTGGACTGTTTCATGTACAGATCCATAGTAAATATCAGCTACAGCTCTTGGATATTTAACAATGTAGTAATATAATAATATATGCTAAAGAACTCAGTTACCATAAAGACATTCATTTTGAGATTCAGATTTTATTTTTTTCAAAGAATTAACAGGAAAAATATCTGAGGAAAGCACACACACATTTGTCAGTTTGTTAAAAAGTATGGTAAGGCATTCCCCCAGGCAAAGCTGGTGTAATTTCTCAGCTAAACTCCTCAGATATTTATAGAATGGCAGAGGCGAAGTAGTTTTGTTGGGTCTTTTTTTAGTCTCATTAGTAAATAAATAAAAATAGAAACAAAACCCTTTAGAGTGTTATCGTGAAATTGGTGACTCCATGTCTGTCTTTTCAGTGTTTTATCAGATTAAGCATCAGATTAAATAAACCTAAAGTTCAACAAAGAGGATGTCTATACAGTCTCCCTAAGAAAAGCCCAGTTCCAAACCTTGGAAGGGGGGATGGACGAGGTGCACAATGCCAGCTTGGCATGCTGTTAAAAAAAAGAATAGTTGCCTAAGTGGCCTTCCTGGCTCCACTGATATTTAGGCAAATCTTCTGTTCCACAGTTTAATTTATATTAGTATTACCAGCATGGAAACCCATGAGAATACAGGACAAAGAATGAAAGGTTCATGGAGGTGATAAGGAAGAGCAAACTAATTTTTTCTTAGGAATGAACACCATAAAAACACTGGGGTGGGAGGGGGTGGAGGAAATAGAGTATTTTTTAAAGTAATTTTCTTTTGCAGGACCCAAATCCTACCCATCTCCAAAAATCAACAAAAATCTTGAATTGCCAGAAAGTACTTTACTGAAATCAAGACTTTTATGCATGTAATTAGTCATTTGAAAATAGAACTGAACAAAAATCAGAGTAGCATTAAACTTTCACCATCCTTCACTTGATCAAAGTAATGGAGAAACACTAATATCTGGCAGATAAATGTATTAATGTTTTAAATTGCATTCAAATATTTTGTCTTTCATGTTTCATTCTATTCATTTTATAATTTAACTCCTACAAGAGGAAAAAGAGAGGGAAAGATGGCAATTAGAGTAGCCACATGTAAGACTAGATTTCTCAAGTCTGAGCATAATAAACAGCAGAGATTAATAAGTCTAATGCAGGAATAATTTTATTATCAAAGCAATTCACTCGGAGAGAAAAGAGCTTCTGAGTAAAAATGACAAAATGCACAGCAATCAGTGAAATGGGCAGCTTGGTTTCTTTGCATGAACAAGCTAGTTTGAGGGGTAAATTAGTAGCTAATGGTTGGTTAATTTACTGACCCTAAACACAGTCTTGAATATGCAAAACAAGAAAAAAATTTTAAATTAATTAAAATAGGAGTAAGATAGAGGAGAAGAAACTTGTCTCACAATTGGATGTTCCCAATAATTAGTTGTTCAGAGTGAACTGTGGAATCGAAGCAATAACACACATTGTTTCTTACGTGGAACATGTAAGGATATTTCACAGCCCTGTCCAGGTTCAGGATGTATTTCCCTTACTGGAATGATAAATCTCTCCCCTGACCATAATTGCTAGTTACGTTTTGATCATGAGATGAGTGAGGGCTGTTCATCTGATATTTTGGAATACCATGCCATATATGGGAAGCATACCTTTCCCCACTATTCACTCTTGGCTTACTCCAGCTAGGCTTGGGAGTTTCTGCTTGTGGCTTTTTTAATTGAGTGGAAGAATTCATGAAATAATTACATTAATAATAATGTTGCTTGGTTGAACTGGGAATAATGGAGGAAACCAGATGTTCAATGAGCAGCAGAACTACTAAGTCTTGGTTTCTGAAGGAAAACCCTTCAAATCCTTTATCCCCAACCATTTTAGATGGGGAAAAATTACTCGTGGTGCCACCGTGCAGCTCCTGATGAATGAAATGCAGAGATGAACCCTGCCAGACATTCCCTCTGCGGCCTCTCCAGTTAACATACTCCCTCTCTCTTTCATGAATATTACCATGTCAGAAAATAATCATTTCAAAGGCTTCTTCTCCACTCTGAAACTTGCCTGAAATGAGCAGATGGATTCAAAAATGGTGATGAGGAGGCTGAACACTTCACGTGGTTGTATAGGAACCACGTGGTTCATTTCCATAGGAAAATGAAGGAAAATTTCCTGTGGAAACAAGGCTAGAAATATTGATACCTAGGTCAGTGGGATGAATTCATATTATCTACCTTTCTTCTCCCTCCCCAACCAGGCCCCAACTCTCAGCTGTCCTTCAGCATCGCGTCCGGGGACAGCGCGGGGCAGTTCAGCATCGACAACAGCGGCGTGTTGAGCATCCGGCAGCCTCTGGATCGGGAAAGCCAGTCCTTCTACAGCCTCGTCGTGCAAGTCCATGACATGGCCCCCCTCCCAGCCTCCAGGTACACCAGCACAGCCCAAGTTTCGATCATCCTGCTCGATGTGAACGACAGCCCTCCGAGCTTTATCTCCCCTAAGCTGACCTACGTCCCGGAGAACACGCCCATAGATACGGTGGTGTTCAAAGCACAGGCGACTGATCCCGACAGTGGTCCCAACAGCTACATCGAGTACAGCCTGCTCCGGCCTCTGGGAAACAAGTTCAGCATCGGCACTATCGATGGGGAAGTGAGGCTCACTGGAGAGCTCGACAGAGAGGCCGTGGCCAACTACACCTTGACTGTGGTAGCCACAGACAAGGGCCAGCCATCCCTTTCTTCGTCTACGGATGTGGTGGTGATAGTCCTGGACATTAATGACAACAACCCGCTCTTTGCCCAAAAGCTGTACAAGGTAGAGGTGTCAGAAAATACTTTGACAGGGACGGATTTAATCCAGGTGTTGGCTACAGATGCAGATGAAGGGACAAACGGGCAGGTCCGCTACGCCATCGTGAGCGGAGATGCCAACAGTGAGTTTCGGATCGATTCTGTGACAGGGGTGATAACTGTGGCCAAGCCTTTGGATAGAGAGAAGAAGCCCTCCTACACACTGACTGTTCAGTCATCTGACCGCGGGAGCAGCCCCAGGACCGATACCACAACAGTCAGTATTGTTCTGAAGGACGTCAATGATTTCATTCCCACATTTGAGCTTTCTCCCTACTCTGTGAATGTCCCCGAGAATTTGGAGACGCTCCCAAAAGTTATTCTGCAGGTAGGTACATTCAGCAGTAAATGTGTGTCTCTGACAATTAGTGGCATGCCTACATGGTATTAATGCCCAGTGTCCTTCCTCCAAAATTAAAAAGGGGCAAAACATGGAAAAGCTGCCTCTTGGCTTTAATTGAACTTGCAGTCATTGTTGGCTTGTTTTCCTTTTTTGTTTGTATGGGTGCATTTTTTCTGACCAAAAGTTAATAATATGCTTTGGAGTTCTGTTTGTGTTTTCCCTACCTATCCTCACGCCTCCACTGGGACTCTAAGAGTCTGCTCTATCTCTCATCTCATTCTCAACTTCCATGCAACAAATCTATCAATCTAGTCACTGCCTACATGGGATGAGGCTGTGTGCCAAATATTGATAGAGAACTAGACGGATTCTGACAGCAGGACATGCAGTGCTTGCTCTCATACAGAGCTTAGCCTATACAGGTCATTTGTGGTTTTCACAGAGCCCCAACACAGTTTTTCTGTATTTATGCTCAAGAAAAATAGGTAATCAGCTATTTAATATTTTCAAACTATGTTTTTTAAATCCACCATCACTGTGTTAAGTTTTTTTTTACAATTACAGCTCATTTATACTTGTAGCATTTGCATTAATTCAACCCATTAATTTGGATTATTATCACAGAGAATGTTTCCTCTATCCCAGTATAATTTTCCAGACCTCCTGCGCTCATCAGGTCTTTGATATCTCTTCTGTTTGCATTGCTTGTGTAGGTTGTAGCAAGGGATGATGACCAAGGGCTGAACAGCAAGCTGACTTACATGCTGGTGGCTGGCAATGAAGAGGAAGCCTTCACTCTCTCGGGCAGCGGAGAGCTGCGCCTGGTGCGGAGCCTGGACCGGGAGGCCAAGGAGCAGTACCTGCTCCTGGTCACGGCTGCTGATGCAGGTGAGGCAACTAAAAACTCTCTTCTGCTGAGGTCACATGGAAAACAGTGCATTCTGGGCAAAAACATAAATGTTTTCATGGTGGTGGTCTGAAACTTTAGTGGATGGAGATTGTGTAGCCGTGTTGAATGGAGATTTCTGTGAGGAGAGCTGGGCTTACCTGATGTCAAAGGGAATTTGGTTTCTGGAAATCAGGATTTTATGTCCGGTTTTCTGCTGTTAGTAGTACTCACTACAGATTTAGGTAGGTGGATTTTTGCCCTGCAGTAGTAAGTGGTCCTACCTAAGTCATAAGAACTTCATGCATGACTAAAAATACCAGTTCAAACGGCAATAAAACCCTATATAATGTTGGCATCACAAATGTGCAGAGGTCACACCTGTGGCCAGAAAACAGCTATGGACTACCCAGTTAATCTTACTGAAATCCTAGCCCTGAAAAGTAACAAGAATTTGCATTTCAGTATTTTAATTTTCTGCTTTGCTCAGCATCCAGTCGTATGTTTGCTCCACAGTACCAAATGTATTCCAAGTTTTTTTCATTTTAAAACAGGACGTGAAGTCTTGTTATGAAGATTAATTACACTTTCACTTGAGGTGTCCAAGCACAAAAGTTTGGTTTCAGATTTTGGTGTGAGTATTATTAACAAAGACATCCTGCATCATACTTTGGACTGATCTCCGGTCTCCCATGGTTTGATGGATTTAATTCACTGCAGAACTTGTTCCTGCTTTCTAGCAGTAAAAATAGAACCAAACCCGACTTGCTGACAAGTGAATACAGTTTTGTTTTCTGCCATGCTGTGTGCAGTATCTTGTGCCAGTGACAATAGCTATGGCTTATATTTTCCTATTGCAGCAGTGCTCAGGTATTCCACAGTCTGAGCACAGCCGAAGCTGCAAAACACAATTTTAGGGCTTGAGGTATCATTTGTCTTGTACTTTGGCTAGAGATGCTGTGTGCTTTATGGTTTTTACACTGGCTTTCCATTACTCTGTAGCCTCGAACTGCTCACTTGTGACTTGGACTCGCTTGAATGTCCTCATGTTCCTTCCGAAGCTGAGGCTGGATTTGTCTTGATGTCTCTTTGGTCTCTCAGTCCAAGCTGGCAGAAGTCAGTGAGGGCTGTACAGAACAAAGTACCCAAAGACTAAACTGATAAAAGGGGTGTCATGCAGCCAGCAATTATTGTCCTTCTTGGAAGAGGGAGGGGAGCAGTACTCAGCTGTACCCTGCTCCTAGCACTGTGTGTAAGCCAAGAGTTTGACCAGAGCACAGGCTTTTCCTAGACTCTGGTCCCTAAAGAAAAATACAAAATCTAGGAGCTTTAACCAACAGTTAAATCCAGCAGTCCCAAATGAAAATATTTACTTGTGTTGGGAGATCTCCGAGTTTCAGGTAATCCAGGGAGATGTTAATACATGAAGTGTGCATAGGACCTTTGCCATAAGTGGCTGACAAGAACAGCAGCATGTTTTATGAGTTCCTGTGTTTAAACATGTAGATATCACACTGATTAAACACTGTTTGAAACTTCCTTTTTAAATTTGCTATGTTCTTGTAAAGCTAACGCACAAGTTCCCATGCCCTCCTGCTAGTGTTAAAATGTACTAGCAAGTGTGTTCAGCAGTAACTTTAAGCTAAATGTAACTGCTCTGCTGTGTTTAAGTTTACAGCCTGACTAATCCACAGCTGGTGTGATTTGGGGTAATTTTCAGCCAGGCTGGTGAATAGCATTAGCTATCATCTTCTGGTTGCACTGAATACTTGTTCTGAATTCATACCAGCTAAGAATACATTGAAAACTATGCTAGCCACGATTTATCTAAGACATCACAGGAAAATAGAAGTCTTCCTTAGAAGTCAGTGGCAAAACTTAACTTGATTTCATGGAAGTGGGATGTGAACTGTAGGCATGGTAGATATCCAGGTGGTACCACACTGGCTGCTGCTAGTCAGTGCCTGCTTCTTTAAATGAGGTATTTCTTGCCATGCTGGCAAAAAGATGGGAATAACACAATCTTGAAATGGATCATAAAAGTGTTTGGAGTATTTATGTTCTTGAGCAGCTGCTACATGTTTATAAAAGAAACTCTCACAGGTGTGTCCAGCTCTTTGCCTAACATAACCATTTCTTTTGAGTCTCTCAGTTTGTGTTTGTTTGATAATTCCTAGAAAGAAGGATTTTGCATACAGATCATTTATCCAGAAATATACATGCAAAACAGGTAGGGAAGCTGTGCCTGACAAAGTGTTGGAGAAAGCAGACTTGTCTGAAATTGTCCACATCCATGTTATATTTGAAAATGAGTCATGGAAAAGGTATTGTCCTTTGCACTTTGAGGTTGGCTTTTAATAGCTGTAATAAACAGTCTTTCAAGTAGTCTTTAGCAGCCCAAAGAACAGTCTTGCCATATATGGTGCATCTGATTTAAGGTTTGGGGGTTTTTTTACAGATAAAAATCATGGTACACATCCAGATGCAGTTAACTCTGGAAAAGTCCATCAAGAGCAAAATTCTGTCTGTCCAGCCCTCTTCCCAGTTTTCTTAGGGTCTGCATCTGAATTTTTATAGGCTGCACTGACTGGTTTAAAGTATTCAGAGATGATATCCTGCTCCTATAGAAGTCTATGCCAGCTCTTCCTGTTCTTTCCAGGAAGCAGACACAAATACATACTTAGAAGCACTGTTAGACATAAGAACTAATGGATTCCCAACTTAGTTTTGGCTGTTTTCCTGGTATCCTTATCCGTAATCAAGGATTTCTTGCTTTTCTTATGTTTATTTTCACTTCATCAAGTCGTGACTGTGGATTCTTGCAGTGTTACCTTAGCCTGTGTAAGGGGAAGTTGCTGGAAGAAGGATGACTTGTAATTTTTCATTATTTTTATCTTGAAGTGTCCATCCAATGCACCTTTATAGGTTTTACAGCATGTTTTGGCAGCAGGTACACCGAGTATAACAGCAAGGGAAGGATTAGGAGGTGGTAAAGTGTGGAGCCAGCAGGGCTGCATGGGATACAGTGCCTGTGCCTTCAGGGATCTCTGTGCTCTTTCACCGCACACAGGCATGCTCTTCCAGAGCCCAGATCTTAGTCCTGGGCACGTGACAAGAACTGTGAGTAGTGAAGAGCTCAGCTGCTCATAAGCACTGGGGACAGGTCAGGTGGGGGACCACTGGTGGGACCACGTGCACCAGCAGTGGAAATCCGGGCGGTTGTTGAAGAAATGCTTTCCCAAGCAAGAGCTCCCCTCAGGCCCAGGGAAGTCAGTCATGATATATGCACTGTCCTGGCTCTGGCCCAACTATTCCTTGGCCTTGGCTGCTAATCCTCCGCCTGGTCCTCAGGGTGGATCATGGGTTGGTGCAGAGTCTTCCCTCTGTGCTAGGAAAGGGAAGAGACTGACAAAACAACTTCTGGCGCTCAGCTCAGTGATTTGTGTCCATGCAGCCTGCCTCGTGCCCAGTTTCCATAGGACAGTCTGCACAAAGGGTTTTGATTCCTACCTTGGATTATCATCACTCTTCCCTCACTTCTGCACTTCCACTGTGCTCTCACTCCGGCTGGGTCTCGGATACTAGACTGCCACTCCAGGCAGGGGGGGATTTATGAGGACACGCAAAGCATCCATCACTGGGAACATTCAGCATCTTCCAGAGCTGTACACCTGTGGCTTTGGTCGAGAAATAAAACATAATTCAACCCCGAAGCTTAGCCATCCCACTTTAGAGACCCTCTTGCAGCACAAGCTCTAAGACCAGACTGCATGAATTATAAATAGAGCGACAGGCAAGGTGATGGACTGTGGAATAACAGGAGAGTGTTTAGATTGCAGATGCTGCCCCAGAATGTCTGCTAACATAAACGCCAAGAAACCTACATGCAACTATTTGAATGTGTCTTCACGGGTCTGCTTCTACCACATAAATCTGTTCTGCTATGCTCTACCTTTCTTCATGGCAAAATGGTTGGGAAAAGAGACTTGCTACTTTTTGTTTTTTCACCCCATCTGGTGGGGATGCAGCACTAGGTAAACATTCAACTCTGGCAGCATGACAAGAACTGGTGCAGCTGCTTTTATCATCCCTGTCTTTAACTCTTTGAGCAATTTTCTGGACAAATGTTAGCATTCCAACAGTCCTCCTCCTCTTATTTATTGATTGCAGGGATGTGGAATAGCACATCTGGAAACCTACTCACTGCCTGGGACTACTGTCCAAATAAACTGCAGCCACCATCTCTTGATTGGGTTGGTCAGAATGCCATATTGCCACAATGAAACCAAAATCAAGTTGTGATGTTTCTAATTAGAAGCTGTGTTCCTGTGTTTTGGGGTTTTTAAAATTTTATTTTCTTAAATAATCTATTTATTGATTTAGATAAATAGTCACTAAAGAAATGAATCAGTGGACTGATTATTATATTTAGTTAGCTGCTCTTTGTATACATCCTTGGCCTGGATGAAAAACAACCTTGTGTTTTTTCTTTAGAAAATGATGGTCCCTGACTTATGCATTGTTTCCTTCAAGGATGTAGAAGGGCAACCAAGCAGAGAGGTTATATACTTCTCAGGAATTCTCTTCTGAGCTAGGCTTTTGGTTCCCTTCAATCCTAAAATCAAGTGAAAGATGACAGTGCAGTTGTGTTGTTTTTTTAACACATTTCAAGATATTTCCCAGTTTGGGGTAACAACAGAAGGACAGCTGTATTTTCTAGTAATGTTGCGAAAGTCTTAAGGCTCAACATTGTGTGAGATTTAAGTGGCTGGGCTTAAAGACATTTGTACTCATCCTGTTTCCTTAGCAGACACTGTATTTCTACCTAACACAGAGTCTACAGTGTGAAAAGATGTTGCCTGAAAAGAATGAATATTATTTTTAGAACAAATTTAGCTATTTTTAAATTTTGGTGCTGTCAAAACAAACAAGTAACTCACTTCAGCCAGAGATGTCCTGTTTGCCAGACTTTCTGTGCAATGTTTGCTGAGGCTTTGGTGAGCTAAATGGAGCTGATGTCTGCTCACCTTGGTGCTTATCAGTTGACAGAAGGATTGCTCTCTTCTGTGGCCTTGTTTTATAGCCACAGCTGTTTCAAAATGAATATTGGGTTCTGTCCCAGCTCTGTTTATTTCCTTGTCTTTATGGAAGTTCTTCCTTGTGTCAGTGCTGTCTGCTCTAGTCTAGTTTTAGTGGTTTTCTATTTCACAGGCTTTATTTTTTTTGCTCTTTTAATACTGGTACTAAAACTATTGTTGTGGTAGTTCTGCATGATTTTTTAATTTATTTCTAAATGGCACCGTAGGAGAACTGAAATGGCAACATTCGTCAATGAGTTCGTAGTGTTCATAGTGTCTTACCATCATCCAAAATCAGGAGACAAGAGAATTGAGAGTGGCATTTTGTGTGTGTGGGAATCTAATAGCAGGGTCTTGCCCTATCACAGAGCCTAGAAACTGTTAGCCCTGTGACATTTTTCTCTAGAAGACAAAAGCTCCAAAAACTATTTAGGAAGAGAGTTTGTGGCAGAGTCAGTCCAATATTCCCTAAGGAATTACTGTCAGGGAAGAGAGCATATCAGTGTCTATAGGATTTGACACATTTCCTCCCCAAAGGAGATGAGGGCTTTAGCCCATTCCCTCAGAGAACCGCCCCATGAGATGCACAACACAGCCCCAGCATGCCATTTGCTGGATTTCGTCCTCTTTTTGGACTTAAACCTTCATTATTAGATCAATATTTTCAAAATAGCCCAGCAAGAGTCTCTGGGCTAAATCCAAGCATATAAGTTCTCTGGGGTGGGCTGCAGGAGAGACATTCAGGTTGGCAAAGGGCTCAGACTGACCAGCTCAAGCTGAAATATCTGTGAAAACAATGAAAGATTTTCACTCAGATTAACATAATGCACAGCACTTCATTTTCAAACCAACTCAAACTAGTTTCAGGGGGAAAAAAATCCAGGTATATCTCTTCAAAAAAAAAAAAAGATTCAGGCTCGTTTATTTAAACTGGAAAAGAAGCTAGAACATAATGCTTAATATGTAAAAATTTTCAGGTTAGAAAGAATTGTCTGTTTTTCGGTTTTCAAGCTGTAACACTTTCTCTCTTACCTCTTCATTCATCCATCTTGCTCTGATTAGTTTGGAACTTCTACATCTAAATTAATTTTAAATTGTTGTTCTGCTTACATCACTTACCTGTGAAATTCTATTTCATATCTGCTAATGAGATCTCTGGATGTAATCTGTTTTGCAGAAGAATACTTAGAGTAGTTCTTAAGCAGTTTATCAGCCTTTGACAAATACTAAGATTTTTCCAGCCTTGGTGATCTTAAACTGTTTTTTTAAATTAAACATTACACCTTATAAATTGTAAGTCTGCTAGCTCAATCATCAAATACAAAGCTACAGTTTCAGGAAGCCTTAATTGCAAGGATAAAACAAGGAAAACATGCACATATTGCCTGAACACTTAGCCTGCTGGTTAATCTTCTCTATTTATACAGGGTGTTTTTAAAGCGTAATTCAAAATTGTGCATTACAGGAATTTCACTGTGGGATATTCAGGAGTCACAAGCCGTCAAAAATTGCCTTAGTCAGCAGTTCCTGCAGGAGCCAGCTTCTCTGTTTCTTCTGTTTACAGCAATAACTTATAACAAGGAGGAGTAATTTGGTGGTTTTAAGGAAATATTTTTTTAATGGCTCTGCCTTTCTTCTGAGTTGCAGTTCCACTTTCTTTCAATCTCACTTAGGTCGCCAGAGGCCGTGGGTGGGGCACATGGACATGCCCACTCTCCCAGCACCGCCTTCCTTGCGGGCACAGGGAGATCATAAAATGATTTGGGATGGAAGTGACCTTGAACCTCATCGAATTCCAACCTTCTGCCACAGTCAGGGGCACGTTCCATTAGACCAGGTCACTCCAAGCCCCATCCAAACTGGCCTGGGACCCTTCCAGGGACGGGGCAGCCACAACTTCCCTGGGCAGCCTGTGCTAGGGCCTCACCACCCTCACAGGGAACAATTTCTTCCTTGCACCCTTACAACCAGTCATATGCCATGATTTTTATGAACATTAAGTTCTGCGTTTTCCTTAATTGTTCTTGTTTTGAACCATTTGGTTGCTCTGGAAATAAATGCGCTTCTGGCTAAGAAATGTGCAGTACGTACATGTGAGATTGTCAAACGTGAAGTTGTGCTAAATATATATTATACTTTATTGCATGTGTTTCCTTCTCAGTCAGTGTCTGTGTTCCTGTAGGTCTGTAACAGTGCTCCAGCTTTTTTTTTACCTCTCTGGGTTAACAGCTGCAGGAAACTGCTCCTGATCAGAGGAGGAGAACAGGGATAGGGAAATGTGCACATACACCAGAGGCCTTAAAACTGCCCCTCTGTGTCCCTTTCTTACAACAGCATGTTAAATCAATCATAATGTGTTGTTGCCCCTGTTCTGAAGCCCCAAAGCTTAATGAATTCATAGGATGTAGTCAGTCAGGAATTTTGGTATCCAAATTTAAAACCCATGTGGATAAAACCAGATGAGAGATCCCATTGTGCATCACCATTTTGGGACTAAGTTTTCTTTTGCACTCTCAAAACGAGTGTGAGTATCTGTGTTTGTGCAGAAGCATCAGCCTAAGCATGGCTGGACATGTTGTTGCTTGAACAAGGTTGGACTCTGATCCAGTGATTAATTTATTATTTTGTTTTCACTTTTGATGTTCTCAAATTTAGTTTCGTTTGCTCCCAGTTTATTTAGGCTGCTAGATGGGGGATGATACTGACTTTTCTAATACCTGATGTAGTACAGAGAGTCCCTTTTTCTTTATTTTTTTTTCTTGTTAGATAATCCCTGCAAAAGTACAGATCTGTCCCAGCTATCAATCTATTCCCTTGGGTTTTGAAGTACAAGTTCTGTTAAATCAAATTTGACACACTCAGAAATGTTGAAAATTTGAGTCTCCTGCATGGTCTCATTCACCACGGTCACCAGCTGACCTGACTGAGAGTACAGCTTCTAACTTTTTAATATCTTTTATTAGCCACTTACTTGAGCTTTTGTCTCAAAATAATCTAGGCTCACCAGTTTTTTTAAGACTTAGCATGACAGCCTGTGGTGAAAAATTGAGTAAGAAGAAAACAAAGCACAGTCAACATACCCAGCCAGGACAAATATTTGTGGTGCAATCTTGTAAAAAGAGCTGCTGCTTTTTCTCATTTCACATACGCAGTTTCTTCTTTGTTCTTGGAAAAGAAGTTAAAGTCGTCCATGTTCCAAATCAAGGTTCATGTGCACTAGGAATGCAAAGTGTAATGCAGGCTTGTTGCATTTTCACTTAATCTAGCTCCATATTTATTTTAGGACTCACCAGTTGAGGGAGGCTCAGCACGCTCTGCATTTAAATGCATTTAGAAAGATTGGCCACTTTATTGTGAGAAAGGCCTTGTTTACTTGAGTGTAAAAGTTAATTCTCTGTGATAACACATACAAGTCCTAGTCCTGGGACTCATTCACAGTGTTTGACTGGAGAAGTGAAATCCGCTTTGTTGCAAAGCAACACATTTCAGTGAGGCAAAAATTCCATTTCTGTTAAATCGCTTTCCAATTTTCAGCATAATGATGTGTTTAATTTACCACAAAACATGGTAAACTGCCTGCAGTATGAGTCTTGATTAGCCATTTAGATTCATTTTATTTCATTTTAATCCTTTTTTTCTTTCATTTTAGTGAAATGTATCTGTGGCTTTTTTGCTTAAGTTTACTGTTAGTTTTCTAGCACGTGATTTAGATATCTTAGTGCTGGCAAAAACTTTTGAGTTCCTGCTTTCTGAAAGGAATGATGGTTTTACTATCTGCTGTGCTAAACCATGGTGCAGACAGGACCTAGAAGCCATTAAGGCTTCAAACAATATGTGGATGGTGTGCTGGACACATTCTCCTATTTCTAATTTTTGCTGTGAGCCAAACAGCACCATGCAGCCGAGATAATTTCCAATAGCATCATCTTTTCCTGAGCTTTCTTAAAGAACCTAAATGGCTTTGCAAGTTTCCTTCCATGGTTTTTTTTCTTGCTGCTCCAGTGCACTAAGTGCTCTGATCATTCCTCACTCACCCAGATGTGGTATGGAGAGGTGAACATGTACCAGAGCAGACACTGCCATGTGTTTGGGGATTCCAGGGAGCCCAAACAGCTTCCCTTTCCCATTCCCCAGGACAAGGGACAAGCACATAGGGTGCTGTGGATAGACCAAGGCAAAAGTGAAAGTAGCCTTTAGGTGCATCCCTTGTGGGTGACTTTGTGGGTTCAAAGCATCAGCATAAGTGGGGGGAATGAGTGGTTTATGATGAGTTCATCCAGAAAGGTGTATTGTCCTCTCTTTGCTGATTATCCAGCATTTGAGAAATAGAGATTGTCAGGTAAATTGTATTTCTCCCCACGGTCACCTTCCTGCATTTTGTTTCCTTTCTTCTACTTGTATTGATGCACAGAGCCATTATTTTTCATCGCACCTCTCCTGGACAGGGAGAGGAAAAAATTGAGAGGGCTTGTTACCATTTCTAAAGTGACAAATTGCAAATATCATCATATTTTTTTGTGGTGATCAGCTGCAAGCAAGCATAGGTGAATGGAGCAGAAAACCTGCTTGTAGTTCTTTGCCACCTTGCTGGGACAAGAGAGATCGTGCCCCGTGCCCCTGCCTGACCCACATTCCCCATGGCTGTTTCTTCCTGTCACTTCCTCCACTGTCTCTTGCAGAGAGGAGAGCCACAGCCCAGTGCTGGCCGATCCCAAGGTGGCCTCTCATAACCTCTCTCTGTAACTCATCCTCCGCCACGGGCCCCCAAGGAGCAGGCTCCCAAGGTCTGCTCCTTCTCTTCATCCCCAGACACATGTTTACTTGCAGATGTAAGCAAAAAAGATGAAATTTTTGGGAGAGCGTCCGTGGGAAGCAGTTTTCCCCCTGAACTCAGTGTTACTATTTTGACACTATCCCAGGTTAATCTCTGTTTCAACAGTGACGTGTGTGGACGTCTGTGGGACCGTCTGCTTAGTGTATATGTACAGCTGCCACCTAGAAAATAAACTGTGCAGTTCACAGAAACAGACCTCAGCACACAGAGATGGGAAATTCAGAATAATAATGATAATACATGAATAGCACCATCTTATAAATTTTAAAGATTTGATACTCACTGAACAGGAACAGCCAACTTGATCTCTCCCATTTAGTTCACATAGTCAATTTTATGTTCTCTGGTTATTCATCATTTGATGGTTCCTTCACTCCTCAATCCTTCTAGAAAACTTTTTTTCCAACATGGATATTCTAAGCCTCTGTGAGACATGGTATTTTGGGATTTGGGAAGAAACCTGCTAGTTGTATAACACCAGAGAAATACTCTAAATGAGGAGTGTCTGACAAAGAAATAGTTGCTGCTTCTTCCGAAACATAGCCAGGCTATCATGAAAAATCACAGAAATTTTTAATGGAAGTTCACTGAGGGAAAAGTGTATGTTTGTGGCTTTAGCCCTCAGGGCTGTTTTTAAAAGTACTCAGAGGCTTGTGTGGCTGTGTACAGCAATTTTAGATAGGTTGTAACATGTCTGGTTTATTAGGAAAGGTTTGGGGTCATCTTGTGAGTCTGGCTAATATTGCAGAATTTACACTGAATTTACTGCCCTTATTTATGCAAAATATTAAGAGCAGTTTGAATAAAATAGGGGTGATGCTCTACCATAATATGAATAACTGACTTGGGGGAGATTTGCTATTGAAGCAAAACTAAGAAATCTGGGAACTCAGCCTGACCATGGAAACTACTTCTCTCACCACAAATATGACATGTACATTTTATGAAACCTGCTTATTACCAAGGGCCAAATTCTGTGGTCCTTATGCAAGCACAGCTTTCACTGGAAGTTCACTGAGGACGGTAGAATTTGGCCCCGAGCTATTTCTTTTCCATATGAAATTACTTCATTTGTAATTTCCTCTTCTTACATTTCTCAGTAACTGCAGAAATGTGAGCTAGTAGTTTAATTTCAACTGAGTAAAAGCTTTGAGGACTCTCAGTGAAATTGCAACTTTATCTTTCGGTGTAACAGAATAAAGGAGTAAATTTGTGGACGTGATATTTTACTTAGAGGGAAAAAAAGCATATTTGGGTAAGTACACAGACAGGAAACCAATGTAAATTTCCATCTAAGTAAGAAGAGAAAGTTTTGGGGTTTTGAACTGAGGAGCAGTGACTTGGGATGTTACAAACAGCTGAATTAATATTGGACTTCTGGGATGTCTCTGTGAGCACTCTGCAGCCACAAGCTAGTGTTGATGAGGTCTGGGTTACTAATGTTACCCCAGCTAATTTTGTTAGTGCACTGCTCAGCCTTGGCTGGTACAGTCCCTTCTCTGAGGCTGACACAAATGAGCCCATACTGCACTGCATGGTGCCTTGGACACACTTCCAGGGAGGAAGGGGAATTGGAGAATAAGGGATTGGGGTATGAGGCAAAGGTTGGGATCTAAAGGCGCTGCCACCTCTGTTCATTTTTGTGACTGAACCCATGGAGTGAATTTTCTGGCCTTGGCTTTGACTTAGCAAATATGTTTAAAACAGCGAGTTTCAGGTTTTAGCTGTGAGCTAACTTTCTTTTCCAGGCTGAATTGCATTACTGATGCTCTTTGAATGTGACTTACCCAAGATTAATTTCTGAATTATATATAAATTGTTTAATCAGCTGCAAAACTTTACAACTTTCAACCTTTCATTTCATTAGCTGCAAGATGAATGTCAATAAAATGCGTTTGGAAGGCCAGAGCTTGATGACACATGCAGCAAACGCCACTGAGGACTCTCTTTCGTTTAATGCAGTAATAATAAACACTTCACAGGCAATATTTCAGCAATCAAGAACACTTTTGCAGGCTTTTCTATCTATATGTGTTTGGCTAAATGACAAAATCGTGAGTTAAAAAAAAAAAGGCTAAAAAATGAGTCAGACTTATTGCCTTAATGTAACTTTCCTGGCTGAAAGCGTATTAATTGGCAGAGTGAATTACCTCAGACTAGAGCTGAGAAAGGCCTCTATTGTGTGATGTGAAACCTATACTCCTTGGCTTGCACGTTCTTTCCTCGGCGTTGTGATCCTTCCCCTCTGATCAGCAGCCTCCAAACCCAGCCTTGTGAGATTTATAACACCTTTCAATTGGAAGCTCTGTCATTCAGCCCATTTGGGCATTAGACCACGTTACTGTGAAGCATTTTGTGGTGAAAAATCCTCCTTCCCGTGCAGAGGCTGCTCCCAGCTTCTTCCCGCAGTGCAGTGCAGTGCTTCTTCAGCCTTCAAGGGTTAACATGTGGGAAAATGGGTTGTTATTTCTCCTTTTATATAAGAACTTTGTGTTTGGAGCCCTTGCCAGGAGCAGATGAGACCCAAGAGCAGAGCCTGCCTCCTTCCCAGCCCTAAGGTTGAGCTCCAGCAATAACCTTGGATAGCAGTGACCCAATCATCTGCCGGGCTGGAAGGACTGGGGCGGTCACACGGGGCAGCCTGCGTTCCATCAAGTGACAGCTCCGTGTAATATGCCTGCCTCACGGCAAGGACTCCACCAGCCTCTGGCCCAAAGCATTTCATTATCATTGCTTTTTTCCCAGTCCAGCAAATGCTGAATTGTTGTATCTGAGATGGAAGGGGAAAGCAATGCAGGCTTGGGTAAAACAGGCATGGTCATCATCTGTCTCTTGAGTAAAAGGGGCCATAACTTAAGTGTTTTATGCTCTGCTATCACTTTTTCCTTCTCCTTCCTGTGTATTCAAAGAAAGGAATAATCCCTTTTTTCCAGGGGACCCTCAGTGAAGAATTTGGTTAGCAGGAGATGTTGCTGATTCTTGGCTGAAAAGAAGTGTAATGAATGGACTGGCAAAACTAACATGAACTTGTAAAAGTCTCCATTGTCTTTTTTTGCATTTGACAAAGGAAAAGCTTAAGAGGGCAAATACTGAGAGATTGCACATGAATAAACATGCTACTTGATGCTCGTTGCTGCTCATCAGAGTTAAGTTTAGAATAACAAGGAGGATGAAAGCCCTGGGTTAAATAAGTTCAGCCTGATTTCTCGTAAGCCAGTATCCCATTGAAGCAAGCATTATTTGCTGCTATAGATGGTCGCTTCTATGGAGAAAATGAGTCTGAACAGGGCTGGAGACTCATTGCAGCCTTCTCACCCACTCCCAGAAGGTCTCCCCAGGTCAGGGCTGTGACTGGCAGTGAAAAAGCCACATGGAAAGTTGGGTTTTGCCACTGTTTCCACTCCATTTGTTTTGCGGACAAATAAATTGAGGGCTGGAGTCTTCACGGCTGTCAGAGTGCCACCTTTGAAGGTCTTCTCGCAGAGAAATAGCAAAGTCAACCACATCTCCAAATTGGTCCTAATTGTTACAGGAAGGCTTTCTGAGCAGTTCCAAGACCATCTTTTTCCACTGAGCTTGTATTACAAAATATTTCTGGAATTAAATGGAGCAAGAGAAATAATATTTTTTTTTTTTGTTTTCTTTGTCTTTCACTGCTTGTACTTTATGTCAAGACGACTTTGAAACAAACCTGACCCTGTCCTCTGTGTTGAGCTGCCTGTCTTGCTCTGTGAACTGTGACATGCTCAAGCGCTCGGCTCTAAATCAGGGCTGGCAGACCTCCGATTAGCATGCTGGTGTTTGTAACCTCTAGCACTTTGTATCCCCCCTTTCCTGCAGGATCTCCTGCCCTCACTGGCACTGGAACCGTTGCTGTCACAGTGGATGATGTCAATGACAATGTCCCCACGTTTGCCTTTAACGTGTATTTTGCCACTGTTCCGGAGGATGCTCCCACGGGGACAGATATTTTGCTTGTAAACTCCTCAGATGCTGATGCTTCTACAAATGCTGTTATTAGGTAGGTCGATTACTGTTGCTCCGTGGAATACTGCCTCATATCTTGCCTGAAGTTTTCTTTTTCCCCAGTGTCCATCACCAACGTGCCTTAAAGCTGTAAGACAAAATAGAACAGCTTTATGTGTGTAACTAAATTACTTGGGCAAATCTGTCTTTTTGTTGTTCATAGGCTTTTAGAGTTATATTAAGGACAAATAGAGTTGTGGAGTTACTTTATTTTTTTACTGAGTGAAAAGCAAGCCAGTTTAACTTGCACCTGCACCCACTACCTGCCATGTTACTGCATTCACACCTTTTCATGAAGTGAGCAATTTTCACTGCAAGCCAGCATGTTCCTTTAGTAAATTTTTGGTCAGTTAATGTCTTCAGTTTAACATGAAAATCACACAAAGATAGGCATAAAGTTTGTCATTCAGAAAACCAGTAAAGAGTTAGAATTTGGCATTTTTGCACTAAATGCCAAAGGGTTTTCAGGGCTCAGTTGATGGAACTTCACTGGTCACTGGGCTGAACACTGGCCATTCCCAGTTCCACAGACAAGAGTAATGAAGATGCTGAGTGGCAGTGACAAGCTGAAGATTATCCACTGAGGACAGATACATTGTGAATGGAATGCAAAGCAAATTTTCTATTAGTTCTTAATCTTACCACATTTAACTATTGTGGCTGCAAACATCACTGTTTCCAAACTCACAAAGCAGGATATAAAAGTAGCTTCTTTATTTACCTTTTGTTAGTACCTCAGTTCCTTCTTCAAAGAGCACAGGAATACCTCTGTGTCACTTTTTTTTAAAGGAAGAAAAATAAAACAGAACTATGTTATGGCAAAGCAATGTCTATAAAATACTGAAATATTTTCTTTCCAACTAGCTACAAGCCAAAAATAGAAGCTTGACGTTTAGACATCTTTAGATATTTGAAAATCATCCACAATTTAAATTTATTAAATTGTGAAACAATGAAGCTTTTAATTCTATTCACTCTTAGTCTAAAAAACTATTTCTGGCACAAGCTCCTTTAGAAAAAAAGAATTTCATGCAAATCATGAATGACTGTAATGATTACGTCCCATAATCAGAAATTATCAGAGTGCTCTTGGATTTCTTTAGTGTGGTTAAATTGCTTTAATATCTCTGCCATTAGTCTTTTGTCATTCACTCAGTACCTCATCATAGAATTAGTTGATAATTTTTTTTTCCCTTCATAAGTAGCTATTAAAAATTGTTTTCAGGTTTTGTTTTACACTCTTTAGGCTCAGGAACAGACTTTGTTTTTCTTGGACAGAACTTGTCCAGATTCAGCATTTAAAGTAGATCTTAAAATATGACTGGTATTACAAAACTGGTGAAAGCCAGAAGGACCAGAACATGCAAGGTCATCTTGTCAGAGGTGTTGAGCACTCAGAACTTCTTTTCAGTCTTGTTAAAGTCTGTTTCAAAATTAAACCTTTGGTTTCCGAAAGGGATATTTAAAATCCTTGGCTAACATTTTCACTTAAAGTCAAAAAATGTGCTGTGTTTTGAAAGAAGTTAATCTTCTGGAAAACTGTCACCTGTCCATATGTGCCAACTCTTCTTCTCTTGTTTCTGGTGATAACCTGTGAAGTCATTAAAGGAGGGCGATGGAGTTGTAAATGGCAAGGCACACTTGAGCAGTCTTGTTAAATATAGCAGACATAAGAGTCAAAAGGCCAGATTTTAAGTGTTTGGATCAAATTCCTTTTATGCCACTTGTCACCATTAGAGTTTCAAGGGGTTTTTGGTTTTTATTTTGTTTAGGTTTTTTGTGTTTATTCTGGATTTTTTGCAGTTATGTTGAGACACATTTACATTGTCCAGTTGGTTTACATGCAGATATAATTCAAATAATCTTATGACAAATACAATATGTCTTTATTATTTCCTTTAAAAAAAAAAAATCATGGTATCTTGCCAGTGCTAACATTTGAGCCACTACATAAATGTGGAAACACAGAAGAGAAAGTTTCTGTCTCTGCAACACCTCACGCAGGGTTAAATCACTGCAAAGCACGGATGAAATGTGCCTGTGCTGCTGCCGTTTAGGCAGATTTAAGTGGTGCTTTAGGCTTTGTGCACATTCTTTCTATTCTAGATGCACATTGCTATGGCTGGAGAATAACTGCATATGGCCCTCACATTATATCATAATTAAGCAATTAAAGTGTGCTCATGGCATTGTGTAGAGATTAATGACTGAGCAGGAGAAGTTGCCACAGCTTATTACACAGGCTGGCTCTCAATCCTGTTGGTGCAGCTTCTGGGCTGTGTTATTATTGCTGTCATAACCTGCTCTGGTCTTAAAGAGGTGAAGATAGGAATATTAATCTCTTTCATTAAAGGCACTTTCTTCTGAATCTTTCACAGAATTACCTAAAAAAGCTGCTACTGTGCTCTACCAGAGGAGCAATGCTAACCACAGCTGTGTTGGGTTATAATATTGAACATGAGAATTGTTCATTTTAGCCAGTTTTTGTTTCCATTGTTTTCTCAAAAATCCATTATACAAATTATTTAAAAAGGTAATATTAACCAAGTACCTTTAAAAATATACCTTTGAGATTCATTCTGTGTGAACACAAGCTGGATAAGCATTCCAAGAGAAGGGACAAACTCAGTGTGGTAAGGAGCCAGAGGTAGCCCGTACGACGTGCTGCAGTGAGCAGAGTCAGTTCTTATCAAATCACACAGGGATGTGTGCGCACACATACACCCACCAAGAGTCAAACTCTGGTGCCAATTAGTCTCTGTTATCAGAGCTCTCTGGTTATTAATTTGCTATGAATTACTGTAAATTAACATTGAAATCTTGAATAGCAAAACTTAGCATCAGGAAACAATATGGATATTAAATCCTCATTTCATTTTGTAAAACTGTCGTCCTTTTGTTTCAGAAAACAGTACTTTTTCTAGTTATATTCTGCAGATTCAGTTAAGAGGTACATCAGCCTTTTGGAGTAACACTTAATGCGGGGAAATTAATGCCCAGGGAAATCAGCCCTAGAGGATGCCTCCAGTAGGCAGTTTTAAGAGTATGTCTGATGGTATCTTCAAATATCCAAAGGCTCAGTCAGCTACTCATGTATTAGAAATCTATGTGTGTTAAACAACTATGCTTGGAAATATCGTTTATGTCGTTTATGACAGGCTTTGAAATACGAAAAACAGTGGGGACAGGTGGAAAGTCAGAAAAAAATCTGACTGTATTGATACCCATCAGCATGGTGGTCTGAAGAGTATAGAAAATGGTTATTATCTTAAGGCAGCAGGCTGCCTTTTGAAATACTAATCCAATTTTTCTTCCGTGGTTTTCCTTTCAAACAGCTACAGGCTTACGGGCGGCAATTCGCAATTCACCATCAACCCTTCTACGGGACAGATCATCACCAGTGCGCTCCTCGATCGAGAGGCGAGGGAGAACTACACCCTGGTGGTGGTGGCGAGCGACGGGGGCTTCCCCAGGGCTCTCTCCAGTTCCACCAGCGTGCTCGTGTCCGTGGCCGACGTGAACGACAACCCACCCAAATTCCAGCACCACCCCTACGTCACCCACGTCCCATCGCCCGCTGCTTCAGGTAACCTGGTCACGGGTAGTGCTTAGCATAAAAGCGCTTCCATAAACAGAGAATCACGGAATGGTTTGGATTGGAAGGGACCTTAAAGATCATCTAGCACCAACCCACCTGCCATGGGACATCTTCCACTAAATTAGATTGCTCTAAGTCCCATCTCAACTTGGCCTGTAACACTTCCAGGGATGGGTCATCCACAGCTTCTCCGGGCAACATCTTAATGAAATGCAAATCTGTGCCACCAGAAATGTTTGAGATGTTCCTCTGCAGCTGTTCTCCTGGTATTATCTTTGTGTTCCATGGGAATGAGGAAAAACAAACCTGAATTTACCATCCACAATTTAGCAGGCTTTTTCTACTCTGTTCCTCCCATCCAAATTCAATTACGTTCCTGTAGTTACGTAAAGTAGACATACTGTAAATGAGCACCCACTCAAAAACGTGATTATTTTGCCAGGGTTAGGAAGACAATGGCCTGTTTTTATTTTTGAAAGTCTCCTCTGAGCAATTCTTAAAGAGGATTTTGACAACCTCTTCCAAAAATTCAGTATCTGTGTCAGATGTTAAATATGTTGCCTTTCCTTGAGCCAAGTGGTGAAGTAAAATAAAATAAAAGTAAATCCAAGGAGCAATCTTCCTTTTGTGGAGCCTACATCCAAATTAAAGTTACTTCACTCAACACAGGAGTTAATTTCTGATTCAGTTCATGATTCATGTTTTCACATGCATACACATACATGGATATGTGATGCCTACAGAGAGGATTCCATGACAAATGGTTTACAAAACAAGTTTTCTTCTAACAGAAAAAAAGGCTTATTTCCATGCCTTGGATTTTGTCTCTAAATTTTAAACAACTGCAAATACTTCTCCTTTTCATGGAAGAATAGATTTGTTTACAATTCTTCCCTGTTTCCAGAACAACATTATGAAATTGTTTTATTATTGCCTTGGTGAAACTTCGTGTAATCTGACTAGGGCACAGTGACTTTGTCTGGCTGGTTTTGGGGTGTTCCTTTAAATTCTTTTCACGAGGAGTACACATAGGTTGACCTGATGTTTTCTGGCAATATCTTTTTGGGTGCTTTTTTGAATAAAATCTTGTACAACTAGAAACCTAAGCTATGTTTACTTTGTTTTTAACCTAGCAAAAACCTAGGGATGCATCCACCTTTTTATTTACAAGTTTCTTTTCTTTCTGGTATTTTTTAATGAAGTTTAAAAGGGGAAACTAGTAATAATAATAATATAATTTGAATAAGCGAAGCAAAAAGTCTTCATTTCTTCCTGTCCCATTTCTCACATGGATTTGAATACTGTTCTTGTCTAAATATTCCTGCCCCTGGAGTACAAATCACTGCACATGACAAATAGTGACATGAAGTATAGTTTTAAGGGATGCTGTCAAAGCCATTCCTGCCTGTAAATGATTTTCCCTTAAGAGGTTGGAAATGGCATGATTTTGTACAAAACTGGGTATTTTCTAAATTTTAGTAACAATAAAACATCAACAGTGTTCTGCAAATTGTTTGAACAGTGTCAAATTTGAAAGACGTGCCGCGCATTAGATCTGTAAAGTCCGGTGAGGAAGAATGCCCTTGGTTCTCCTTGCAGATGGGCAAATACAGAGGTCAATGCAAATGGTGCCCATCAGTCAAGCTTATTGTGAAGCATAAATTCAAAAGACCTGAAAAGTCTGAGTATAATCATGTTATTGTACTAGTGCGCAATAGTTTTGTATTTATATTTTTCCCCTTTCTCAGAGGACCGGTGTGCTTTTAAAAATGCAGTCCTCTTAGTTACTGTCCTTGGAATACTCTTAGAAAACTAGAAGTAAACTAGAAGTCCTGTGGAGAAAGGAGCAGTACCTGGGGAATAGGAAGAGAAGGGACTGCAAGGGATATGGTGGGTGTGTAGAGTAAATGTCCATGGGGACTGTCTGTTCACTTACATAACCTTAATAGTCCTTGAATTCCAGGGTGGAGTTTTTTCATGGATAAATAAGCTAAGAGTAATTTTAAAAATCAAAATAGCATTCAATCTTAGTGGATTTGTGGCTTTTATACTGTGAATGTTCTAGAAGTAGGCTTCCAAAAGGCTGCAGGTCCAGTTCCCAGTGCAGTTACTGAGATCTGTACGTCCGTCTCTCTGAATGCAGTGTCCTAGTTTCCAGCTCCACATAGTTTGGCTGCATGCATGTCTTGTGGACTCGCAAACTCACCTGCCCCTTGCTGAACTCAGCATCTTGTGAAAAAAGCAGTTAATCTCAGGGCAGCGTAAGTAAGAGCATGCTGCTCCAGGATGCGCTTCCGAGTGAAAACCTGGTGTCACGTTTCTCACAGTCAGTGCGTTCATTAAAGGACTGACCTACCTTTGTTCTCCATTTCAGGCTCATTCGTGTTTGCTGTGACCGTCACCGATGCAGATGCTGGCTCCAATGCCGAGCTCCATTATTCCCTCATGGGGAAGAACTCTGAGAAGTTCCACATTGATCCAGCAAGGGGGGCAATCCTGGCTGCAAAACCACTGGTGGGAGAGTCCGAAGTCACCATTTCTGTCCACGTGAGGGATGGCGGCCGGTACCCCAAGACAGACTCTACCACAGTCACCGTGAGGTTTGTGGACAAAGCCGAATTTCCTCGTGTTCAGGCAGATCAGGAGACCTTCACATTTCCTGAAAACCAAGCAGTTGGGACGCTTGTCACCACGGTCTCTGGATCTTCAGCCAGAGGAGGCTCTTTGTCCTACTACATCGCCAGCGGTAACCTGGGCAGCACCTTCCTGGTGGACCAGGTGACAGGACAGCTTTCTGTTGGGCAAGCTTTAGATTTTGAAGCCATCCAGAAATACGTGGTGTGGATTGAGGCCAGAGACATGGGCTTTCCCCCCTTTTCCTCATACAAGAAATTGGAAGTGTCAGTGATTGATGTCAATGATAACGCGCCAGAGTTTGAGCAAGATCCCTTCATTGCAGAAATAGCCGAGAACCTGTCCCCAAGGAAGATACTGACGGTGGCTGCTGTCGACAGAGACAGTGGCCTAAATGGACAGCTAAATTATGAAATAATCGAGGGCAATACTGAAAATAGTTTCAGTATCAATCGAGCCACTGGTGAGATCAGAAGCATCAGGCCCTTGGACAGGGAGAAACTGTCTCAGTACACACTAACCATAAAAGCTTCGGATAAAGGCACTCCGCTCCAGAGCACGACTGTCAAAGTTATCATTAATATTTTAGATGAAAATGACAATGCTCCAAGGTTTTCCCAGATATTCAGTGCTTCTGTTCCTGAAAACGCACCTCTGGGTTTTACAGTAACCCGAGTCACAACGTCAGATGAGGACATCGGGGTGAATGCAGTGAGCAGGTACTCCATAAGGGATACGAGTCTCCCATTTACCATAAATCCCAGCACTGGGGACATCACCATCAGCAGACCACTGAACAGGGAGGACACTGACCGCTACAGAATCAGGGTCTCTGCCCATGACTCTGGGTGGACGGTGAGCACAGATGTCACCATATTTGTCACGGATGTCAATGACAACGCCCCACGATTTATAAAACCGTCCTATTATCTGGAGTGTCCTGAGCTTCCTGGGATTGGGCTAAAGGTTACCCAGGTTTCAGCCACTGATCCAGATGAAGGGTCCAATGGCCAAGTCTTCTACTTCATAAAATCCCAGTCCGAGTTCTTCCGCATTAACGCAACCACGGGGGAGATTTTCAACAAGCAGTATTTAAGGTACCAAAACTCCAGCGGTTCCAGCAATGTCAACATCAACAGGCACAGCTTCGTCGTGACATCATCAGACCGGGGCAGTCCTCCTTTAGTGAGCGAGACCACTGTCACCATAAACATAGTAGACAGCAATGACAATGCACCGCTCT
>NW_008238452.1:2663905-2689069 GCF_000691975.1 Corvus brachyrhynchos | reverse complement strand
ATATTTTATTCCTGTTACTAAGAACGTGAGGGTTGGCACAAACTTAATTAAAGTCACTGCAGTGGATGACAAGGACTTTGGCTTGAATTCTGAAGTGGAGTACTTCATCTCTGATGAGAGCAAAACTAATAAATTCAGACTGGACAGGAGTACAGGCTGGATTTCTGTGTCGTCTTCACTAATGGCTGATTTGAACAAAAACCTCCTGTTTAAAGTAAAAGCCAAGGACAAGGGTAATCCCCCACTCTCATCTGAGGTAGCTGTTGAAATCGTAGTGACAGAAGAAAATTACCATACACCTGAGTTTTCCCAAAGCCGTATGAGTGTTACTATCCCGGAGAGTCATTCTGTTGGAACAGTGGTCAGAACGGTGTCAGCACGAGACAGAGATGCTGCTATGAACGGATTGATCAGATACAATATTTCCTCTGGAAATGAAGCTGGAATCTTTGCTATTAATACAACCACTGGTACACTGACGCTAGCCAAACCACTTGATTTTGAGTTACACCAAAAGCACGAGCTGGTTGTTACTGCCACAGATGGAGGATGGGTGTCCAGAACAGGCTACTGCAGTGTCACTGTTAATGTCATTGATGTCAATGATAACTCGCCCACGTTCAGCCCTGAGGACTACTTTCCCACCGTGTTAGAAAACGCCCCCAGTGGGACAACTGTTATTTGTTTAAACGCCACTGATGCTGACTCCGGATCTAACGCTGTGATTGCATATGCCATTCAGTCCTCAGACAGCGACCTCTTTGTCATTGATCCCAACACGGGAACCATCACCACCCAGGGATTTTTAGATTACGAAACAAAGCAGAGTTACCATTTAACAGTAAAGGCTTTTAATGTTCCAGATGAAGAGAGGTGCAGCTTTGCTACTGTCAACATCCAGTTAGAAGGGACAAATGAATATGTGCCCCGTTTTGTGTCCAAGCTTTATTATTTCGAGGTTTCAGAGGCAGCCTCCAAAGGTACTGTTGTAGGTGAAGTTTTTGCAAGTGATCGTGATATGGGAATTGATGGAGAAGTCCACTACCTCATCTTCGGCAACAGCAGAAAGAAGGGCTTCCAGGTAGATGAGAAAAGTGGCCAGATCTATGTTTCAGGACCTCTTGACAGAGAAAAAGAAGAACGAATCTCTTTGAAAGTCCTTGCAAAAAATTTGGGGAGTATTCGTGGTGCAGATATAGATGAAGTAACTGTTAATATCACAATCCTGGATGCCAACGACCCTCCTGTTTTTACCTTGGGAACCTACAATATACAAATTAGCGAGGGTGTTCCTCCAGGCACCCACGTCACATTCGTCAGTGCCTTTGATTCAGATTCTGTCCCCAGCTGGAGCAGGTTTTCCTATTTCATCGGGTCTGGCAATGAGAACAGCGCCTTTTCCATCAACCCACAGACGGGACAGGTGACGGTCACTGCAGAGCTGGATCGAGAAACGCTGCCTGTCTACAACCTGTCTGTGCTGGCCATCGATTCGGGAACACCGTCTGCAACAGGCAGTGCCTCTCTATTAGTAACTTTGGAAGATATCAACGACAATGGCCCTACCTTGTCCACCAGCCAAGGAGAAGTCCAGGAGAATAACCATGCTGGAACTCTGGTGATGATGCTTCAGTCATCAGATCCTGATCTCCCTCCCAACCAAGGTCCTTTCACATATTACTTGCTCAGCACTGGCCCTGCCACCAGCTACTTCAGCCTCAGCACCACTGGTGTCCTGACAACGACGAGGGAGATTGACAGGGAGCAAATCAGTGATTTCTACCTCTCAGTGATTACGAGAGACTCTGGCATTCCTCAGATGTCTTCCACAGGAACTGTGCATATCAAGGTAATAGACCAAAACGACAACCCATCTCAGCCCAGAACAGTGGAAATCTTTGTTCATTATTATGGCAACCTCTTCCCAGGTGGAATTTTGGGCAATGTAAAGCCACAGGATCCAGATGTGCTAGACAGCTTCCAATGCTCCCTCACCTCAGGAGTCACCAGCCTCTTCAGCATTCCTGGGGGCACCTGTGAGCTGCACTCGCAGGCGAGGTCCACAGATGGCACGTTTGACCTGGCTGTCCTCAGCAATGATGGGCTACACGGCGCTGTCACCAGCAGCGTCCGGATTTTCTTCACGGGCTTCAGCAATACCACCATCGACAACAGCATCCTCCTTCGCCTGAGCGCCCACAGCGTGCGCGACTTCCTCACCAACCACTACCTGCACTTCCTGCGCATCGCCAGCTCCCAGCTGACGGGGCTGGGCACGGCCATCCAGCTCTACGGGCTGTACGAGGACAGCAACCACACCTTCCTGATGGCAGCCGTCAAGCGCGGCAACAACCAGTACGTGAACCCCAGCGGCGTGGCCACCTTCTTCGAGAGCATCAAGGACGTTCTCTTCCGCCAGAGTGGGGTGCGGGTCGAGGCTGTGGACCATGACTGGTGCCTGCAGAGCCCCTGCCAGAACGGAGGGAGCTGCCTGAGGAGGCTGGCGGTGAGCCCGGCCCTGAGGACCCACGAGAGCGTCCCTGTCATCATCGTGGCCAACGAGCCCCTGCGGCCCTTCCTGTGCAGGTGCCTGCCAGGGTACGATGGGAGCCTGTGCGAGACCGACATCGACGAGTGCCTCCCGTCCCCCTGCCACAACGATGGCACTTGCCACAACCTGGTGGGGGGCTTCTCCTGCAGCTGCCCGGAGGGTTTCACTGGCATGGCTTGTGAGAGGGACATCAACGAGTGCCTTTCCAACCCCTGCAAAAATGGTGCTGCCTGCCAGAACTTCCCAGGAAGCTTCAACTGCGTTTGTAAAACCGGGTACACAGGTACGCTTTTACTCCTCTATACCTTACAGTCCAGGAAAGATGGCGAGAGTGTGGAGATGTGCCTTCTTAGCCCAAACTTGTCTGAATCCAAGCATCCCCAGTAGATGAAGATGTCATGCAAAATGAGGTATTCATAGTGTGAAAACTCAGAAGATCAGGTGCCCTCAATATTATTTTATTTTAGGTCTGTCCCCAGGCAAATCTCACTTACCTGATTTGCATTAGAACAGAAAGATTTTTACAAGAGCTATTTAAATTTATTAAATGTGTAGAAACGATTCCAATGCTCAAGTATGATTTTTCTGTACATGTTATTGTTATGCATATTGTGGGAGCATTTCAAGTCTGTTAGAAGTGTGCCAAGCAAGAAAATCAGCCTCTGCCCCAAATTACTTGCAGGACAGAAAACAGATGAAGGATATGGGAAAAAGCAGAATTCAGGCAAAATGGCCAACCTCTCTGTTCTGTTCTGTATTTTGTCCCTTTGTCATTTATTTTTTTTCATTAAGCACAGAAATGTCTGCAGCATTCCTACCCCTTCTGAGTATTTTTTCTCTAATATTTATTACACATTCAAACACAGCAGCATTGCAACCCTAGAAAAGCAGGCTGGTCTTTGCTTCTGCCATGAGTAGGATATTTAAGGAAGGTCTGAACAATTTTAACCAGTGCTTATAGCCACCTTTTATAGAAATCAGAAAAAAAAAATCCAACCTGAGGAGATTAGGTAAGGCTTTCATTGCCTTTTCTAAGAAGTATTTCTATATTGCCTATGCCCCAGGGCAGCCTAGCTCAGCACAGCTGTGTCCATTCTGGTGTGGGACTTGCCACCACCACAGCTCACCGGTAACCCATGGAGGGATTGGGGGATCCATTGTTCCTTTGAGTTTTTTTCTTACACCAGATCAGTGCAGGAGAGTATGGAGGAGAAAGTTAATTAATCTCAAAGTAAAGGTTTAACTACTTAAATTTAAATCACAGCTGCAGCAGTGAGTGCATATTCAGTGCAATATCAAGGACCCTGATGAGATCTTTCGCGTGAACCTCACAAATGTGCTCTTGAGCCTCAGGTCAGGAGCAATTGTTGTTAATTGACAAGCAGTTCTAATTAAGTTACCAGTCCAGGATTTTATTTCATGTTGCATTAGTACATCAAATTATTTTGCCAGGAGCATGGCAAAATAATTCTAGGGCACCTATGCCCTGTAACTCTTGCGGTCATTAGCACCAGAGAGTAAATGGGCATATGTTTGCTGTTGCAGTGAAGCAAAACACTTCATTAACTCTAGCAAGCAAACTACAGTGTATGCCTCTAGACTGTAATTTGAAACATTTATGAAACATCCAGTGGATTTCTTCTGGTATTAAAGCTCATACTTTAATGCTCAACCCTTATGTCAGCTAAAAATCGAGCTCTGCATGTGACAAGCTCAAAAAAAAGATGAGTATTTTTACTAAGAGAATGTGATGAGATACTCTTAGAGTTTGAAGTGTTGGATTTCTTTCATGCCATGAATTAAATGTGGCATCTGATAGGAGCTTTCTTAAACTCCTTGTCAACACAAATAACCTTAAAATAGACTGCCACTGAGGCAGACGTTTCTATTTGGAAGTCAGATGTTGTTTAATCAGTTGGCCATTGCAGAATCAAGAGTTATTAAAGTGTCCTGAGATTAATTGATCAAGACAGAAAACAAATGGCACCAGTGTAATTAAAAGACAAAATATCTTTGGAGTTTAATATCAACACAGCTTATTAGATAAGATCACAATTAACACACAGTATATTTAGACATTTTATATCTGCAAAAGCATATTTGAAATTCTGCAAATTAAATATTCAATAGGCTCTGCAAACAAATGTCAGTGTACTGATTGTTTGAGAATGCTTGACATAGAGGCTATTATGTCACTATTATACTGCCATCAGAAAGAGAACACAGCTGCCTGGACTCTTAATTTGCATTCATATGTGATCAAAGATAGCCACAGTGGATGTAAAAATAAAGTCTCAAACTGTTTCTTCATGAATATAAGCCTTGAGTGCTTCAACAACAACAAAAAAGAGGCATCCAAAATAGTGAATTTCTAATTCAGTTTGCCATATATACATAGCTTTGCTGCTTCTGTTGGAATGAAAATACAGTCTCATAATTGAATTTGCATGCTTGGTAATAAAATAATATTTACATGGTACTGCATGCAAGTAGAAATTAGTGTTTTCTGAGACAGATGCTCTGTTCACTGTAAATTAGAGTACATGAGCTGCAGACCTTTATAATGGTGTACCTGAAAACGGAGTCTTGCTTTTCTTTGATTTATTATGTTTTGTCAGCTGCATTTCACTTCATCATGCTGCAAAAGGTAATGTCATTCTTTTCACTGGATAGGATTATAAAGACTGATTACCTCAGAGCATCATTAGGGTTTAAACAATCTGTTATAATTATATCTCTTAATGATGAACAGGTTTTGTTTTTAAAATAATCACTTTCTGGAGGGAATATGCTTGGTGATTTACAGTAGTTGTCTGCCCTTCCTTTGAACCCTTCATTTCCTGTTTTCCAGGATTCATTAAGATGAAGGAATGTAGGTTTGTGAAGTTGTTTCAAATGCAAGATTAGAATATTAGAACAACCACTTTAAAAGATGGACACAGAGAACCACAAAAAACTAAAACTCTCAAATCAGCTGAAATCTTAACTGAAGAGCATTGAGCTGGTATCTGTTCCTGTTACATTTTTCAATTTAAAAAGTCTGAGGAACTTACATTTTTGCATAAGCTCATGCCTGTGATAGCATCAGCTGGAGGTGATGAATGATAAATATTGAATGCTGTCTGTTACCAATTATCCAGCATTCTCCTAATTTTCATGGTCTTCAGAAAAAGATCTTTCTGATGCAGAAGTGAATACCTTGCATCTTTCAGAATTTCAGCTGAGAATTGATCTATAAACTCAGCAAACTGCAGTTTTCATCAAGGCCAGCTTGGATGGGATTTTGAGCAACTTGGTCAAGTGAAAGGTGTCCCTGCCCATGGCAGGGGATTGGAACAAGATGGCTTTTAAAGCCCTTTCCAACCCAAACCATTCTATGATTCTATAATTCTGTTATTCTGAACACACTTCTGTTGGTTTCAAGAACTCTTCAGACAATAGTTAAGCATGAAGAAAATGCTGTTATTCACTGGTTAAAGTAAGTGCAGCTGAAATAAACATCCATATTCTCTTGCCGACTCAGCAAATGTGCCAGCTTTACTGTTAGCTGAGAAAAAGAAGAGTATTTAGTTAGATTGAACTGCAAAAATCTGAGTAAGCCTTATTATCTGCACTTGATTTTTGTGAAAACTAAGCAACATCACTGAGCTATTTTAAGCATGTCTGTCTCACTCTTGCTGTGTGCTCTCCTTCATAAGTCAAAGATCTCTACTACGGACCATAAATTGAAAACAAAGAAAGCAGCAAAATCTCACATAAAAAGTTAGCTCATCCTTCAGTCATGCCCATTAGAGAATAAAACATAAATAAATACCCCCAAAGCATAATTAGATTCAGACACTGGAAAAGTTTCCTGGATTTATGGTGCATCTACAAGTGACGTATTAACCACAGGAATCCTCCAGCGCTCCATTTCCATCCTGCTTGCAGTCACACATGGAGAGCTGCTGCTCACATGGAAGAGCTGCTTGCAAACTGTAGGTTAAACTGAAAAGTAGAAGAGAGGGGAAAAAAAAAAGGAGGTTTTCTTCACTAGGTGACTCAAGTTGTGAAACTCTGAAAAAGGTAGCAGAGTTCATAAAGCACAGTCCTGATTTTCTACACTTCTAAGCACCAGTAACCTCTAAGGACTTGCTATTGTGCATTCCTGTCATGGGAGATGTAAAATTAAAAGATATATGTGCCATACAAGAATGGACACCCTCTGTGCAAGCTCATGTTGTACTTTTAACTTAAACATATACATATGGCGTAAGAAATAAAATAATTCATTATCAGTGCAAAAACAAGCATTAAGGCAGTCTTAGCCCTTGCTTTGTGCATATATCCTGGCTGAGATGAAGTTAGGAGAAGTCTGGAAGACTGTGGCTGGTTTTGTGAGGTTTTTGCATTGAAGCAGGGAGGACAATCGTAACAATACTTTGAAGTTTTTGCTGAGCATAGGCAGTGCAGGCTGACACTGCTGGCAAAAAGAAGACAGGCTCCAAGAGTGAGATGTAGTGGAAGTGTTGCTAAACTCATCAAAGCCAAGCAATGAAAACCTTAGAAATGAGGACCAGTATTTTTGTAGTTAATGTTTCCATACAAAGAAAATTTTAGTTTTGTACAAAGAATCCCTGTGTCCATATTTGGCATCTGTTAAAATCTTCACTTTTTCTCTTGGTTCCCTTCCTTGCTGAAATGAATTACATGATTTCAGTTTGTTCTCTGGCAATGATGTGTACCACATGTGACAATGTCTGCTTAGGAAAGGACTGTATGCAGAGTAGCTTGTTCTAGGTCCAGAGGACTGTGGTCTCTCTGAGTCAGGAAGGAGGTTGTAATTGATGAGGAAAAATAAGAAAAATCATATAATGTACAATAGCAGGCTGTGTTCAGCACAACCTGCCTGTACAGGGTCCAGCAAGGGTTATCTGTATCTGCTTTGCACTCATGAGTATATTGCATTCAATAGGGAGGGAAAAAAGATACCTTTTTACAGCTTTTTAGTTCATTGTTGCCTTTAATTTCATGATCTCTCTTTTATAGACCCTTTTATAGACTTTAATAAAATAAATAATAAAGTTCAGTTAAATTAAAACAACAGTCCACCCGTACCTATAATCACAATGAGACACTTGAAAAGTAACATTGCTTTCTCTGGGCCACAGATTATGCCTGTGACAGGGCTGGGAGCAGCCCAGCATCCTGTCTTGTGATTCCTCTCTCCATCCCACAGCCAGTCCCTGGCACCCTCTCTCCTGGCCATGTGTTCAGCGTCGGTTCATAACCTCATTACCTACAACACCAGCCTGACTTTCCTAGTGCCCTGAATAGTCTGACCTGGAAATTGCTTTTGTTCCCTCATCACAGGGAAAACGTGTGACTCCACTGTCAACTACTGTGAGTGCAACCCCTGTTTCAATGGTGGGTCCTGCCAAAGCGGGCTGGAGGGGTATTTCTGCCACTGTCCTTTCGGTGAGTACTCTTCTCCTCCTTTCCTCTTCATCTCCCCTTTCCCTATTCATATTTCTATTTAGTTTTACCTGCATAAATGATTTCTGGTTTGAAAATGATTCAAGGTTTGGAAAAACTGGAGGTTTAATTAACTTATTCTTCTTTAAAAGAAAATTTAAAAAGCGATGCGGTCACTACCAATATTTTATTTGTCATTCCTGGTAGCAGCTCCTTTCTCCCTCACACAAAAACATAACAAGATCCAGCCTAAAAATTAGAAAGAGTCTTTCTAGTGATATAGGTGGATAGATAGATACATGTGGATACAAAAATGCTGTTAGCAAGGAATTTTCCTGCTTCTTTCTAAGGCTCTGAGAGACTTTTCTCTCTCAGGAAGATAGTTGCAAAGTTCTGTAAACTATGAACACCTGGGACCTTGCAGAACCTTGTTTATGGTACAGTAGAGAAATATTTTGACAATGGATGTTTTAGGATTTTAGCCAATCAACTCAGAGTTTGGCTGATCCTTTGTCCAATTAGACTATGAAGAAAAAAGTCTATAAAAGAGTTTGTAAAATAATTAAATAGATCAATCTTGCTGCACCATTCCTGCCTGCTGGATCTCTCTCCTCTCCTCCCTACGGCTGCAGGATACAGTAATAGATACGTATAACTAACCAAAAGTAAGAATGGATGCTTGAAATCTTTAGATCCACGACCATTGACTTCCTAAAGAAGAAGCTTAGCTCAACCACAGCTGGATCAGGGCTAAAGTACCTTCACCACCAAGAATATCCAAAGTTCAGTGTGAAGGAAAAGGAATGATGATAACAAAGCTCTCCTGATGAGTAACAGGCCCTTTTAGGAGAGCTGAAGAGTAAGACCATTGTAAATAACATCAGTATTTTACATCAGAGAAGCATATAGTAGTGCCAAAATAGTTTCATAATTTTTAGAATTTAATTATCCCAGATTTGGTTTGTGGAATGAACCCAAAAAAAACATAGAACAACATGGATATTTTAAGGTATCATGACACAATTGCAACAAGATTGATTTTGAATACAGATTAATCCAAAATTGTCATTGCTCATATGGAAAAGTATGAAAGTAAACGTAACAGATTAATAAAGAAACCAGAAATGTACAGAAATCATCTACAATGTTTTAAGGTTGTTGAAAACCCTCTCACAAAAGTATCATTCTCAGTATGCATTTGTAACTAATGCTGAATAAGTTTTTCTAATAACATATGGAATAATTTCTCTATTCCCTTTTATTTCCTTTACTGTACATTTACTCAGGGTTTATTAATTTCCCTTACAGACATAGTCCATTGTAAATGTAACTAATATTCATAAATAAAATCAGGGTTTTTTCCTTATTGTCACTGCAGTGAAAGAAAAATCAAGGGAAATTATGTGACAGAGATCTGTAAAAAACATGTAGAATGCACCAAAATATTCATATCAGTAAAACCATGAAAAGGCATAATGTTTTAATCATACATGCTTATTTCTTAAGTATGAAAAATGAACCACCCAGTGAGAAACAGTTGAGATAACAGCCACAGAGCGAAAAATAAACTCAACTTGCACATTTATTTCCATAACTGGATTAATAAATGCCTGATGATAATTAACAACCATGTCTTGACAGAGCTGTCAAACTGGCTTGTTTTGGTGTTTTCCAAAGAAGTCATAGAGCTCAATGAAATGTTTTTCAATAGATGTATCTATTTGTAACTTATCCTTTGTAACTTGAATTTTTAACTTTAAATACCATGTACCTCAGCACTTGGCTGTGTGTTTTTAATTTTACACCAGAGGTTCCTTAAGGAGCCTGTGCATCACAGCCATGTCGAGTGCACATCGATACTTTGCTCCTGGGAGAATGCACGGTGAGGGAAAAACTCGCCAATCCCAGATTTTGCTTTTCATTTTGCAGGTGTTTTTGGGAATCACTGCGAGCTGAACAGTTATGGATTTGAGGAGCTGTCCTACATGGAGTTCCCCAGTATGGATCCCAACAATAATTACATCTATATAAAGTTTGCCACTATAAAGAGTAACGCCTTGCTGTTGTATAACCACGACAACCAAACTGGAGAGCGGGCAGAATTCCTGGCCCTGGAAATAGCAGAAGGGAGGTTGAGGTTCTCCTACAACCTGGGCAGTGGCACATACAAGCTCACCACAGCCAAGAAGGTGTCTGATGGACAATTCCACACCGTCATTGCCCGCCGGGCTGGAATGGTAAGGAACGCTAAAATGAGCATTTGAGGCAAGTTCAGCCAAATCACTTTGGCTTCCAGGGGAACTCAGAGAAATGTAAATCAGTGACATTGGGTTTGCTAGCAGAAAGTCCAACTTTGGGAAAAACCTCCTTCATTTCTGTCTTATTCCAACTGACTCAAAGCCCTATGGTGGTTTGTTTAGTACGATGATGATAAAGTATAATGAAAAAAACATGTGCAAAATGCCCCCATACTCTCAATGTGAAAAATGAGAGCCAGGAATAATTAATGACATAGATGACTACGCACGGGGCTAATTAACTGGTGTAGATTACAGGGATGATTATCAGGGAATGCTAATTAACCACAGTAATTGCAAAATGCCTCAAAATAATTTTTCTCAACGTTTGGAGAATAGAAGTGGACAAACTTAAAATTCCAGGCATCCTTGACCTTCTTGAGCTAATTCAGAGATTTTACCAATCTCATCAGACTGGGAGCCTGGTTTTCCTCTGTAGCATACATGTAAAGAGTTAAAAGGTGCTACATTAAGAGAATTTTTTTGAGGAGAAGGAGGGAAGTTAATTCTCTCTTTGTCTCCCAGAATGCATCTGAGGTGAGGAACTCTGCCAAAAACTGGGACAACTGATTACCATATGCCTGGCACTCTGACCCCTCTCCTGCCTTCATTTTTTTCTCCAGTAAATGTTTTCTATTCCTCTTCTCTCATTTTTTAATAATATTTCCGAAGCAGAACATAAACCAAATGCTCTTTGAATCCAAGCCAAGTTTTTTGACTCCACAATGTTTGAGTTAGAAATGAAACTAAATCTATTTGCCATCCATAATCAGTAACTATTGCCCAACAGTTCCCTTCTCAGGCAGAAATGGCCAGCATACTTGGAATTCCATATTCTTCCCATGTTTGAAATTAAAGTAATGGAACAGTAATATGTGGTGGGGTTCCCCATTTGGGTTTGTGTATTTCAAGCTAGAAGCAATGAAAGGAATAAAAGCAATAACTCTTCTACCCAGTGTGTCTCCCCTCTAGTCCTTGAGCCTGGAACTCCAGTTCATAGTGCAAGATCTGATATCTCCATTTGTTCTGCGTGTTGGTCTCTTCTCCCAAGTTAACCAGCAACAGGACAAGAGGAAATGGCCTCAAGTTGCAGCAGGGGAGGTTTAGATTGAGTATTAGGAAAGCTTCCCCAGAAGGGTCGTCAATGCCTGGAACAGGCCACCCAGGGAAATGGTTGAGTCACCATCCCTGGAGGTATTAAAAAGATGTGTAGATGTGGCAGCTGGGGACATGGTTTAGTGGTGGCCTTGATAGTGCTTGCGAGTGGTTGGATTCTTAGAGATCTTTTCCATCATAAAGGATTCTATGGTTCTGTGAAATCCCCTCTTCAGCTGGATTTCCAAATCCAATTTGTGTGTGTTCGTAGGACTTACATATCCAAATAAGATGAAAGGTAATTGTGATGTTGAGCAATGACTTTGATTTAATGTTACTTGATATCAGATATCAATTTGCATCTTGCAAATTTAATAATGTACATCACAGCTTCTTAAGCCCAAAGGTGCACCTTAATTTTGAGATGTACCAGGTTCCCATTTTAGTAACTAAAGTAGAATGTTACTTCTATAAATAAGATTTAAATGGCTAAGTATAGGGGCACACAGTAAAAGTTACAACAAATAAATGAAGTACACTGAAGAAAAAAAAAACAGGGAAAGAAAATGTTTTACTTGTCAGTGTGCCAGAGGACTATAGAAGAAGAGAGAACGTAAAAAGGGCTATTTATAGAAAATTTCAGCTATGAATGCTTCAGGCTGAAAGTAAACATTTAAGACAACCTATACCTTTATGTGAATTTTTTTTGCTTGTTTTGTTTTTAATGTTTAAACCTTTTCAGTAATGTTTACAAACAGTATGTGAAGAGAATTGCCTTTGTCTTAGATATTTCTGCTACAGGAAAAATGTTTCCCAGGTGTCCAAAACTGTATAAAATAGGCCCCCTTCAGGATTCCAAATCTGTCATTTCCTACAGCACAGTGGGATTTTATCGGAAACTGGTAAAATCATTAAGTTGTCACTCCTGAGCTATTGCAGAGTGACAGGATAGAAAGGCTCATAATGTGGCAAGGTAACTGTAGAGTAATGCTTAAGTAACAAGCAGGAACATTTGACTAACATTAGAAAATAGATTGTATGAACTCTGGTCCAAGTAAAATATATTCTCAAATATCCAGCCCTTCAGCTGGGGTTGGAGCTTGGCTTGCAGAGCACATAGCAATGTAAGTTAGGGAGATTATGCTGATTGAGCTAAGAACAAAAAACTCATTTCAGTTTTTGTTGTTGATGTTCTGAAGGAAAATATGTATGCATGTGGTGGCATACAGAGCAGCCAGCTTATTATTCTTCCTCTGAATTGTTTCATTTACACAGGGCTATAATCTGCCTTGGAACTGCAGACTGACATTTCTTGGGAGAAGCACTTTGCTCATTTGTATGGAAAGAAATTCAAGATAAGCTCTCATTAAAAATAGCAAATTGAACAATTTAATCGTACTGAAGGGCATGATTTAGGACTAAGAACTCTGAATTTATTTGGTCAATACAGTGTGTCAGCTTGCAGCATGTATTTGGAACTAGCATGGACAATCTGTGGGGAGTTCAACAGGCTGTTGTTAGCAAACTTATTTGCAGGCAGTAGAAAAAACCTCTGCAGAGTAATGATGTACTGATAGCCAGTGCTGCTTGCTCAGCTCCCATAGAGTAATCTAAATCAAAATATAAACCCAGGCACTTTTAAAGGTGGCGTTTGATTTAAATTTGCTGTAAAACTGTACCACACATCTAGCTGAAACATGAGGAGATGCACATTGTGGAGATTATGTTTATTTTTCTGAAAATTTGTTTTAAAGAATAACTAACCTTCAGGGTTGGTTGGTTTTTTTTTTTCTTTCAGCGCATCTGTTATTAATAAATCACTGTGGGGACAATTCTTTGCTAAATAAGGAATAAAATAAAAACTTCTTTTTAAATCAGCAGGAGTTATTTCATGATTTTAGGGACAACTTTGGTTAGACTTTTATACATTACACATAGAAGTGCCATGAGTAGCTTTAGTGTAAATAAGTTGGATGGGTAGTCACAGAATCACAGAATGGTTTGGGTTGGAAGGAACCTGAAAGATCATCTGGTTCCAGCCCCCCTGCTGTGGGCAGGAACACCTTCCACTAGACCAGGTTGAGGCAACCTCGTTGTCTGGGACTTGATGGCTTGGGGATAAAAATAATAATAGTAATAATAACGAGTAAGACAGCTGTAAGTACTGATAATGCCTGGCACTTCTCTAAACATCAGCTCAGTCACACTCTCGGTGTCCAGATGCTTCTCCATTATCAAAGTTGAGATCCCTCATGACCTCTTAGTCAAGGGGTTACTTTAAGCAGGTCCATTTGGTTACTTTTTGAGTTTTATTAAGTGGTTGGATATTATTTATTACTGGTAATCTCAGTGTTCCTACTCCCAGGATTATTATTTTTTAACTAGTAATCTAACTGTTTGTACTCCCAGCTTTTGTAACATGCTTCTTATCAAGCTCACTATGTTTAAAGTCATGGTCAAGGCCGTGAAAGAACACCCTTTGTGATTGGAGGGAGCAAGTTTTTGCTCAGATTATCTGAACCATATCAGGAATAGGATACAGTACAAGCCAAAATAACTGCGCTTTCAAGGAGTAAAGCAAACAAATATGAAAGAAATCCTCCCCAAATGTGAAAAACTGGTGTTTAACTGCTTCTGTGTATGAAGCAGACAGTTGGCTCCACACCTGTTCTTACCCATACCTTGGTGGTGTCCTCGCTGTGCTGGTGGAGTATGGAGTTGAGCAGTGGCTCTGAAGCACCCTGCAATCCTGAGTGACATCATAATATACAAGTACTCCCTTCTAGACAAGTCCTTGATATGATACACTTAAGCATAGCTAGTTCATGTGGCTGGGGACTAAAGCCTTGTAACATTCAGCATATTTGTGTGCATGCCTTTTGCAGGCAGCATCCCTGACGGTGGATTCCTGCTCTGAGGATCAGGAGCCAGGCTACTGCACTGTTAGCAACGTTGCTGTTTCAACTGACTGGTAAATATTTCTTTATTTTTGTGGGGTTACTTTGGGGTTTGGGTGGGATTTTTCTGGAGTCAAATTAAAAGTAAAATTAAAAAGAAATCTCCCTGTAAAGCCAGAGAAAGTTGGAGTAATGATAAGGCTCCCAAGAGTCAGTTTCTCCCATCTTTGCGGAAGCAAACTGGGTTTTATACGTGTGCTGCTACTTGTTAGGTCAGGCTGCATTTCTGCATGGAACTGGATCATAACAAGGAGTTTGCTCAGAAATCCGCAGTTCCTGACACCATCTCTGTCCCCAGGCTCTGGTGGCAGTCCAGAAATGCATGGCCATGAGTAGCCTGTACTGTGGTGTAAATGAGGATATGATCTATTGCCTAATGGTTTGAGGTCATGTATTTATTTAAATTGCACCTTTCATTTCTCATAAAGACATAGGAAATAAAATCACCTTATTACTGCTGTCTTTAAAAAAAATACTGAGTAATTACTTTGACATTGTTTTCAGGTGTTTTCTGTTACAGTTTTGAGTTCATAAACAGTGTCCAGTAAAGAAAACAAACTTTATTCTGTATTTACTGTAACTAACTCAGTAGCCTTTGGGTTGCATCTTTGGAGATAACAATAACTTTAATCCCAATCACTTTGGCTAATTTCTTACAATAATCACAATCATGTTTCCTGCCACACAGGGTTTCTCTGCCAGCGGAGGTATTATATCTTAGCAAAACAATGAGTCTGTCTTCCTGCTGTTTAAGTATCACCTAATATCTAAATTATAGTTGGGTACAAAGCCTTATTCTTTGTGATCTCAAGCACACTGCTCAGTCAAGTGAATAGAAATTTTGACACGCAAACTGAATGTTAATTTAGAGTCATACCCACTACAACTGTTCAAGTGCTATTGATCTCTCTGTCTCCCCTTCTAAATGTAAAATACCAATTTGGGAAGAGGAATTTTAGCTGCAGGCTGTAGCTGATGGTTGCAGTTCCTGTGCTGTCATCACTATCCTAATGTCTGGTACTGATTAGTTATTTTTCTCTTTTACAGGACACTCGATGTACAACCAAATCGAGTTACTGTAGGTGGTATCAGGTCCGTAGAGCCCATCCTTCAGAGGAGAGGACAGGTGGAAAGCCATGATTTTGTGGGCTGCATAATGGAGTTTGCAGTCAACGGACGTCCCCTGGAGCCCAGCCAGGCTTTGGCAGCTCAAGGAATCTTAGATCAGTACGTCTGCTATATATGGGATCAAATGGACCCCGTTTGCAATAAAGGAAGCTGTCATGAATGCTGTTCCATTCAGACACCAATAGATATTTCATGTTAGAAAAAAATTACTTTAAAACCTACTGTAAAATGAGAAAAATGTAGGAAGAAAGTGAATTTGGGTGGCAGGTTCACTAAAGATTACAGAGTCTTCAAAAAAGCAGCATCATTACATTTCTACTGTCTATGATTATTCAAGTTGCTTTGCAGGCTGAAATTGAGTAGCCGCTGTTCTTGGGTTTCTTTATAAATTCCACCTGGGTTTGACTATACTCATACTGTTTGCTAACCCTCTACTCCCTTTTATTTCCTCTTAATCCACCATGTCTGTTCTCTCACTTTGCCTCTCAAGTGTCACAGAATTTCCCTCATATCCTCCGAGTGATCTTTCAGACATGCTGAACTATTTGATTCTATTGTTTTTTCCACCTCAGTATTTGAAGTCACAGTTGTAGCAATAATGTCAGTCTTCCATCCAGATTTCCTATTCACGCTTCCTCTCTCAACCCCCATGTTTGCCCTGCTCATTGTAAGGCAAAGGCTCTGGCAGTCTGCAGCATAAAAAAATGCCTAAAAAAGTTTCATCTCCCTTGCATAACAGATAATGGGAGTTTGGCTGTCTCTGAATTCCTTCCTCTTTTGTAAGACTGTCATAACTTGATGCTGAAAATTGGGATCTGCTTAGAAACTTGAGCTGTCTACAGAGGTTCTTAGAATCGCACATTGGTTTTGGGTTGGAATGGACCTTAAAGATCCTTTTGCTAGACCAGGTTGCTCAGAGTCCCATCCAACTGGCCCTGAACACTTCCAGGGATGGGAAGAAGAGCCATTTTTGAATCTCTGAGGGGTAGAAAGGCAGTACCATTTAAACACAGGATGCTTCCCAGCATGTTTGCTCTGCTTATTTGTGTGCACATCCTTCAGCATCTACTCATCTGATTTCTTTCAGGTGTCCCAGACTGGAAGGTGCCTGCACAACCAGCCCCTGCCAACATGGTGGCACTTGTGTGGATCAGTGGTCGTGGCAGCAGTGTCACTGCAAGGATGGACTGACAGGAAAGCACTGTGAAAAATGTGAGGAGGAGGTTTCACTGTCTTTAACACACATCTAACTGTGGCTCAGCCAAAGGCCATTAAGAGTTTCTTTTCATGGCCATGGGATAATGAATTCTGTAAAATAATGAAAGTAAGCACCATGTTGCCTCTTAAGCAGTTTAAAAGTCCACAATGGACTGTTGTCCTTTCATGAGCTAAAAATGGCAACAACTTAAATACATAATATTTTCTGGTCTGTATATCACATTTCTGGTAACTTGCACTCATTTAAAGTCCTGCTTCCCAATAACATATAATCCATAACTAAAATAAAGGTATCCCATAGGAGGGATTTGTCTGCTATGGGGAGGTAAGAGGGTAAGTGAAAACCCCTTCACGTAAACACTGAGTTCATGTGCTTATGGCTTCTCCAAACTGAAGTCCTTTTCATCAAATTTACTGTGGATTATATGCAAGAAAATATTGTAAATGTAAATGAAAACAAGGCATTTACGCTCGGGGGTGATTAACTCTCATAGGAGTAGCCCTGTAAATCAATACAGGATTGTCCAGGAGAGCAAAGTGATTTATTTACGTGTAGTTGTAGTATAATGACTGGGCTTTGTTTTTTTACATGTCCCATTATTGTTTAGCTGATTTATATGCTTTTATTGCACCAGTTTACAAAAGAATTTAGCCATAATTTTAACAGCATCTGGTAGTCAATGCTCTGCCTTTTTTATTCACTTTTTTTTTATGCCATAACAAATAGAAAGTCATTATCTCTGCCCTGAAGAGCTTAGAGTTCAATATATCATGAAACCCTGCTTGCAGTAATGGAAACAGTAACATCCCTGAGAAGGAATTACAGTTCTGAGAGCCAAATTTTTTTCTCTACTCCCTCACTTGTTCCCTAGTGAGTTTTAATTTACTATTGACTGATAGCAGCAGTAAATTACTCGCATACTCCCACTCTCAAACACACGTTCTGGTGGAAGCCAAAGAACAGAGGGGCTGCAATTGCCATTCACTCCTGCTCCCCCAATGACCTGCTCTGAACTTGATCTCTGCTCCGAGGGAAAGCGGTCGCGGTTAGGTAGAGATGATGGCTGGAGCTGTGATGAGCTGCATGCTCAATGCTTCCCTGTTCTTGTCCCAGATATTACTGCTGACACGGCCCTGTCACTGGAAGGCAAGGGACGGCTCGACTACCACATGAGCCCCAACAAGAAGCGGGACTACCTGATGAGACTTGGGGCTCGGGGCGCTGGCGAGGGCCCCCCCAGCGTGGAGCGCTTGGAAGTGAAGTTCAGGACAAGGAGTGAGAACGGAGTTTTACTCCACGTCCAAGAAAGCAGCAACTTCACTACCGTGAAGGTAAGATTACAGCTAATGCCGAGTTGGATTTGATTGGACTGCCTATGTGCAGTGATCAAAATCGCGTTTTTCCATTACTCTTGCTGTTTCCTTTATAAAATAGTAGGTCTTTAACTGAACCTAGGCACTGCTCCAGTATCATTCATCTTCTCAGCAATTCCCTTCCTATTTGCCAAGGTATCAGAAGATCTTGATGGTTTTGTATCTAATCAGTTTTGTCTAGACTCCAAATAGTGACTGCTTTAAGGCGGTGAGAACGGTGCTCATTGCCATGGTTATTATCATCATTACACTTTACAGAACAAATCATTTTGTTATTGGCCTTTTATCTCTGATTTTTTGAGCCTTGAACCCAGACGCTCCTTAAGCTAGCAAATGATTGCCAAAAGGTTTTCATTAATTCCTACCAACATGGCTCAAGCTTATCAAACTAGGAAGTGAGGGATAACTTGAATTCATGAGCTTACTCACAGACTGGTGTCAATATCAAATTATTTTGGCATACATAGCTGAATTAATGATTCAAATGCCACACTGCTTTGGGGTTTTTTGTTGTTTCTTCTTTCCTCAAAGAGCTTATTGCTGCAGGAGTTACCTTTCTCAAGAGAAAGCGACGGTTCGGTTCCTGGCGATGACTCAGTCCATTTACTCATAACTCTAAATGAGTACAGCAGTGATGTTGGCAAGCCCCTTTATTGGATTGGTGTAAGCTCCAAGTTTCCTTGACTGCTGCAAGGCTTTCCAAGTTTTTCTTCCCTGACTTTTAGAGAAATTCATACAGAAATTCACACTTTCTAAGCTTCAGCCCCATGGATATTCTCCACCTGCCTAGTCAAGAGTTACAAAGCTTTCCTGACACACCGGCTGCATTTAAGAAGCAAGTCTGCACTACTTCCCTGGCATATGTTTTTACCACATCATTTCATAGGAAGTTTCTGCCTCGCTCATATTAGCAGATAAGATCTCATTATTTTGACTTCTGGAGAGAAAAAACTTTTTTCTTCCCCCTAGCAGAATTTGCTAGGTGATCTCTCCAAGCATTATTGAAAAAAAAAAAAAAGAGAGAGAACTAATTGCCTTTCCTGGCTAGAAGCACTGGTGCTGTGTTTATGCAAACACTCATGTTATTGTTAATATTGGTGAAGTTATACAAGCAAGCAGAGGGTGTCAAGTCCCAGCCCCAGCTGTGCAAGGGCAGAGAGCAGAGGTTTGCCTAGTACCAGATGCAGAAGTTTGAGGAAGGAGAGGTAACATCAGCATGCCGGTTGTTGCCAAGCAGTTCCCAGGTGATGCTAGTTAGTAAAACTGTAGTAATTTAACTGTAGCTAGTACAGTATAGCCTCTGCACTGCTCCTCATTCCCAGAGTATATATCATGATGAGTATTTCCCTCAGTGGTGGCCCGAGATGCCAGTGAAGCCAACCCAGCAAAGTTCTTCTTGTCATCTCCATCTGCTCCCAGTGCAGAAGTTGGGCTTTAGGGACCTGTCGTAACAATTCTTGTCAGTCTCTAAAACAGACAATTTTATAACTTGATTTTTGGGTCTTTTGATATGCTTGTTATCCAAAGTATTAGCATTCAGAGAAAACCTGCCATGTGTTTTTAATATTAAACTGTGCTAGGGAAAAGCTATGAGTCCTGTGTCTACTTTCATGCCTTCACATTTTTTCCTCTTGTAGCTAATTGGTTTTGGTGTAGCTGGGATTGGGGTAAAACTAGAGAATCTCAGACCCACTCAGACTGTGAGCAGTTGAGTCACTAAATGATGGATCTAAACTTCCCCCAAAGAACCCAAGAGGGGGCTTTATGATATAAAGGCATCCTTAATCCATGAAAGATAGAAAATATTTCAGGTTACATTAAATAATGGTCAAATTCAGATGGAAAATGCTTCCTCCAAAATCCACAACAAGGAAGAAGGTGAATGATTCCTTTTCACGAAGGCTCTTCGTCACAGCTTATTTTCCTACAAGTGCATATTGCAAGTAATTCAGTTAGAAGAAATGGGATAAATACGGCAGGTTAAAGGTGAAATTGCCTGTCTTGTCTTGCTCTGTCTGGAAATGTCATCTACAATCAGATTAAATTAGCATAAATGGAGCTCTAAGATCTCTGAATTGTACGGGTGGAGGATGTGGATTACATGTTACCTACATGAGCTAACAGATCTCTGTGTGAGGGTGGTGAGGCCCTGGCACAGGTTGCCCAGAGAAGCTGGGGATACCCCAACCCTGGAAGTTCTCAAGGCCAGGTTGGATGGGGCATTAAACAACCTGATCTAGTGGAAGGTGTCCCTGCCCATGGCAGAGGGGCTGGAACTGGATGATCTTTAAGGCCCCTTGGAGCCCAAACCATTCCATGGTCCTATGCATATATCAAGTTGTAGGAATTAATCAGAACATAACCATTTTAAATGACATCCCATTTGATGAGCTATAAATCTGTAAAGGCTAGTGCTCAGTTCTAAGACAAATGGAAACCAATTTGTTCAGTAAATGAGACTCGGAATATTAGTAAAGTTGAATCAGCCCTGTAGTTAGGAATATGTTTGCTTTAGTGGTTCACTCTTTTCATTATATTCTACTTGTCAGTTGCTCAGCCATTTAAATAAAACCCAGAAATTCGTGTTACTCAATACTGTCAGCATCAGCCTTTGTTTCAAATTTAGAAACATGTTCTGCTTCAAGGCACCAAGAAGAATATTCCTTATCTTTTCCTGGTTGAAGCAGTCATGGACCAGTCTTGTCTCTGGAAATTTTCTTTTCCAAATTCCCCTAGTATGTTATTTATTGAGTCTGTTAGCATTAGTCACGTGCAGTTTTAAAGAAACAGAGAAATAGGGTTAAAGAATCATAAATCAGTATGGAAAAGTATCTGACAGGTAAAGTTGCTGACAGGTGAATAATTCTACAGTTCTTTTTTAAGGTGGAATTAAAAATTTCAATTCCATGCTCAGTCTTCCCTTAAGCTTGGAGGGTATTGTCTGGCATGGTGTTTTCCTTTCTGTTTACATAAAGACCAAAATACAAGGCAGTATTTTTTATGGGGCATTAAAGACAGAGTAAGACATAACAAACCACTTACAGGTTGTAGACATAAATATATGTATATATTTGTCTCAGTCAACCTTTTTATAAGTGGTTATGGGAAATGGTGTTTAATATGTTTTAATAGTCTGTGTGGCTGCATTTGTAAATGTGGGATTTTCCTTGGGCTGTGTGATAGTTTAGACACATGCCACTTTGTGTTTTATCAGTAACAAAAGCATCTTGTCTCCGAGGGCAGCTTTATCGAACAATACACTTTCAAAGAGTCCAAATTACTGCCTTCAGAAATGAAGTGGATGCACATATTAACCATTGTATCCTCCATCCAAATGGAATACGTGCTAGATGCATTCATTCAGGCTGCTGCCAAGACACGAGCATGGTCTTACAGCCTTATTAAAGCTGGAGTGTCTGAACAAAGTCCTCAGCTTGCATCACCGGAGAAGCAAATCCAGAACATTTAACAGTTTCTGGAAACGAGAGCAGCATTCTTGTAGCCGGTGTGTCACCTCGCAGTTCTTCCCAGGTGAACCTTATTTTTCCTGGAACAAAGGATGCAAGGCTTTGAGAGCTTTCAGCAAACCTGGGGCTTTGACCTTTCCTGGACTCTGCCTGTGCACGTCCCGCACGCTCGTGGTACGGATCTCGGACTGCCCGAGCCGCGGTGGGGAACACGGGACGGAGAGCACTTGTTCTGTTTAATAGGTGTGACCAAACGTGCAGAGCACAGAAGGAAACTTGCAGCAAGTTTCAGAGCCATCCTACGTGAGCTTACACAAGTCTGTACACCCTCAGGAGGTCAGCTGACATACCCAAATTCATGCAGGATTTGAGAAACCAGCAAGGTTGGATGTTGGGGATTCTTTTTAAGCTCCTACATCTTAAATGCAGAATTTGTACTAATCTCATTTTGGGATCGTAATAAGAGGTTTGAAATCCCGCATCTCATGATTCAGTAGAATTGTGAGGCATCATTCTTAAGAGAAAAAGCCAAAATATTCTTCCTTTTTTCCCCTAGCAGTTCACAAGTTTTAAAGCAGTTTGCTCAAGAAAGCACTAGTTGAAAATTCTTACAAAATCATGCACTTTGCAACTCTTCAGAAAGTTTTCCGAAATACAACTGGTTTTCTGCAAAATACCAATTAACAGAGAAAGCAGATATGAAATGGGACTCTTGCTCAAGCCCTGCCATGCCTTATGCATTCCTACTGTGTTGTAATAAAAACTGGATGCAATTTTCTTGGGCAAGGACAACATCTGTTCACTCTGCAAAGCATTTTCCACACTTGCATTGAAGAAGGAGGAAGAATTATTCTTTCTCTGATTAAAATGTGTTGTCATGTGCATGCCCTATAGCTGGCTTCTCAATAGGATTAGCCAGGGAATGAGTGGGTGGCAGCTCTCTAAGATGCAGTTTTTCTGCAGAAGTTTCTACAATGTGATGTATTTAATTCTGGCCAAATTTTTAGTACTAAATAATTAATGCCTTTTTAGTACAAAGCAATTATTTGGGGAAAAATATACCCACCCTAGCTTTCTGTTACACCAGAGCTACATGTTACTGTAGCTGTACTGAGTAGGCATCACACTGGCTATGTTGTGTAGGAGTTGTTACGGGACACCATCTTAAAATTACACATCCTGTGTTCTTCTGACCAGATAAAAGGTGGGAAGGTGCACTACATATCCGATGCTGGAGTTGCTGGGAAAGTGGAAAGGAACATCCCTGAGGTGTATGCTGCAGATGGCCAGTGGCACTCGGTCCTCCTGGAGAAGAACGGCTCTGCCACCGTCCTGTCGGTGGACAGGACTCACAGCCGGGACATTCTCCATGCCACACAAGACTTCGGGGGGCTGAATGTCCTCACCATTTCTCTAGGAGGAATTCCATCCAGCCAACCCTTCAAGAGCACAGTTGCAGGTAATTTTAATTTTTTTTTTTTTAATAGAGTGCACATAAGCAGATTTGAACAGAGTCTCTGTTTGCTTTAAGGTTGCCCAAACTGCTTATCAGTAATTAGTATATATCCATCCTTTGCAAATTGAATGAGCAAGGATTACAGACCTTGTTCCTTTAGTACACACTGCAGGCTTGTTGTTTCCAAAAGCAGGCACTCCATCTGCAGGGCTTCTTTGAGACAGGGAGGTTGCTTGTCTGTACATCAGTTGTTATATTTTTGTTCCCCTAATGGAGAAGAAAGGATCTATTCTTTACCTGAGTCAGAATGTGGAAAATCAAAGCAAATCTTTCATTTGGGCAAAAATGCTAAACAAAAACCTTACAGGGATTTGGTAAGTACTGAAGGATTTAGCCTGTTATTAATATGATTAAAATATTTTATGCAACTCCAACTTCCTCCTGCTTTATCCTGCTCTCAAATGAAAAACAGGATTTATTTCTGAGCAACAGAAACCAAGAACAGTAAGGAATCACCCTCTGACTGATGTCTAGCTGCTAAGAAGTAAATCAGTCTCCCTTAAGAGTTAAAGTTACTGTCTCAAACCCTGGCAAAAGAAGTAGATAACACATATTTGATACAATTTCCCAAGTGCTAAGTAAAGATGGAAGTGATTTTTAGCTGCAAAATGTGAGATACTCCAGACAATACAGATGTATTTTTCACATATTTTATACTGAAAAATCTTCCTTGCTTCATGAATTGTGACCAGACAAAGTATTTTTGAGTGGAGCAAGTTCACACTTTACACTAGTGTATTGTGAATATGTATGAAATGTGGTACGAAATCATGTGGATGCTGTGCTGACCTTTATCCTTTTTACACGTATGTTTTATGAGCAGCGTGTACATGGAAAAAGCAGAGGCTTGTAGGAAAACTGGAACAAGGAAAATTGAGGACACTAACCTCTCACCACTGCCCAATGCTGTGGCAGACAAATTAGAAATGTCTGGCTTCCATTAAGCACACACAGTCCAAAAGCTCTTATTCATATGATTTTGTTTTATTTTATTTTAATATTGGGTTACATTGTGTAGGACATACCAAGGATTTACAAGGCGCTGGTATAAAACTCTTCATGAACTCAAGAGTCAAAAATATCTGCAGTGCTGTTAAAGGCAGACAACACACGAGGGTGACAGGGCTGTGAAGTTGGTGTGTCCAATAAAGTTTCCAAATCCAGGTAGATGTGACAAATTCCCCCTTGCTGTTTATCACATCACTACTGCAAGGAACCACCACACATGCAGCAAGGTGATCATCACTTTTGCCTGGACTCCCACCTGAACCTAAATCTTCAGCTCTGAGGATTATAAACCTTTAATACCATCTCGTACAACTCGAGTGGATTTGCTATTTCATGACAGAGTGGTATCCATCTCTTGTACCATTTTGCCACAGCTCCAAGCAAGGATCACTGTAAGGTTGCACTACCTCAAAACCCTTCCGGAAAGGATTTAGTCTGGGGAACACAGAGAATTATTAGGCTGGTAAAAGACTGGATTTTCCTGTGACCTCACTCAACCACTGCACAGAGCCTGGGGATAATTCCATCTCCCTGGGCTCTCACAGCACTAAAACTTGTTGTAGGGTAGAACTGGAACCGAGATATGGGAAGTTTGGGAAAAGGCCACTCAAGATTCAGGGATATAAAAGCATTGTCGTGAATTTAGGAGATGGTAAGACAAGAGAAGACTTAGCAGTAGCATGATAGGCAAACTCAAATAATGTTTGGTGCTAGCACAGCCAAGCCAGCTGCCCACAGGTTTCTCTGTGGAAATGATAAGAAGTTTTAGAAATATGGGAAGATGTGGATACAAAAGCATTTCAGTATATTGAATGAAGTCGTTAGAAGGCATATTTATTCAAATTCAATTTAAAGACATTAAGTACTGTTAGAATAGATGTTTCCCTATAGCAACCATGTGAACTCTTGGCCTATATACTGAACAGCGGAGCCTGTACTGTGCTGTTGACAGTGCATACTCAGCCTTCAGCCCCCAACATGACTGTCCCTCTTTCTCCTAGGCTTCGACGGCTGCATTTCCTACATCAAGTACGGCGGCGAGAGCCTTCCCTTCGCCGGCAAGCACAGCCTCGCCACGCTGTCCAAGACAGACCCCTCG
>NW_008238452.1:2561170-2663703 GCF_000691975.1 Corvus brachyrhynchos | reverse complement strand
ACGTGTGCCTGCCGTCGCCGCACCCCACCGAGCTGTCCCTGCCGCTCTGGGCCGTGCCGGCCATCGTGGGCAGCTGCGCCACGCTGCTGGCGCTGCTGGTGCTCAGCCTCATCCTCTGCAACCAGTGCCGGGGGAAGAAGGCAAAGGGGCCGAAGGAGGAGAAGAAAACAAAGCAGAAGAAGAAAAAAGGCAGCGAGAATGTGGCGTTTGATGACCCTGACAACATCCCGCCCTATGGTGATGACATGACTGTCAGGAAGCAGCCCGAGGGGAACCCGAAACCTGATATCATCGAAAGGGAAAACCCTTACCTCATCTACGACGAGACGGACATCCCACACACCACGGAGACGATCCCCAGCGCCCCTCTGGCCTCCCCCGAGCCCGAGATCGAGCACTACGACATCGACAACGCCAGCAGCATCGCCCCCTCCGACGCCGACATCATCCAGCACTACAAGCAGTTCCGGAGCCACACTCCCAAGTTCTCCATCCAGAGGCACAGCCCGCTGGGCTTCGCGCGGCAGTCCCCCATGCCCCTGGGCGCCAGCAGCCTGACCTACCAGCCCGCCTACGGGCAGGGCTTGAGGACAACGTCCCTAAGCCACTCGGCGTGCCCCACTCCCAACCCCCTGTCTCGGCACAGCCCCGCACCCTTCTCCAAATCCTCGACGTTCTACAGGCACAGCCCGGCCAGGGAGCTGCACCTCGCCATCAGGGAAGGGAGCCCGCTGGAGATGCACGGCGATGTCTGCCAGCCCGGCATCTTCAACTACGCCACTCGGCTGGGGAGGAGAAGCAAGAGCCCACAGACCATGGCGAGCCACAGCTCCCGCCCGGGAAGCCGCCTGAAGCAGCCCATAGGGCAGATCCCGCTGGAGACGTCTCCTCCGGTGGGGCTGTCCATCGAAGAGGTGGAGAGACTGAACACCCCTCGCCCCAGGAACCCCAGCATCTGCAGCGCAGACCACGGCCGCTCCTCTTCGGAGGAGGACTGCCGGAGGCCTCTGTCCCGGACGAGGAACCCGGCCGACGGCATTCCCGCTCCCGAGTCCTCCTCCGACAGCGACTCGCACGAGTCCTTCACCTGCTCCGAGATGGAGTACGACCGGGATAAGCCCGTGGCGTACACCTCCAGGATGCCCAAGTTATCCCAGGTCAACGAGTCCGACGCGGACGACGAGGACAACTACGGCTCCAGGCTGAAGCCCCGGCGGTACCCGGGGCGCCGCGGCGAGGGCGGGCCCGTGGGGGCACAGGCAGCCGGCGCCGGGGAGAGCTCCCTGCCCGGGAAGCTGGGGCAGCAAGCGGGAAGCTTCAACTGGGACAACCTCTTGAACTGGGGCCCGGGCTTTGGGCATTATGTGGATGTTTTCAAAGATTTGGCATCGCTTCCTGAAAAAACAGCAGCAGCAGCAGCAGTGAGTGAAGACAGCAAAGGTGGTACAGCGAAGCCTGTTCCCAAGGAAGGGGAGGCAGAACAGTATGTATAGGCTTTGTCTCCTGGTATTGCCACAGTGCAAAGCCGCAGGGCCTGCTCAAACCATTATATGGTTGTAGAAAAGCCAAGGTCAGCATCTGAACCCCAGGCCAGTCTGGTTGGAGGAGACTTTAAAAATAATAACCATTATGCTGCTGAAAGAGACTTAAGACATTTTTAATTTAATTATGCTTGGATGAATTTATTTCTCCTGCATGCATTGTATTTGCAAACCAGATATTCGGCATGCAGCCTTTGGAAAGGGTTTCCTATTTACCATTGTTTGGTTCGTGATTCTTAAATTAATAATGCTTTGTTCTGAAAATGAACTAATTTTTTGTTCCAGTTGTGAAGGATGTGCATATTGTCTCCAGCTACTAACATGTTTTACGATGCAAGAGTACTGAGGATTTCATTTTCCTTAAGAAGCGCATGGAAGTAAGATGGTGAATGAAGGAATTACAGTAGTGAGGTGTCTCAGAAAATGTAGTTACCATATCCTGCAGTTGCTCACATGTGACTTTATGGATGAAATCAGCTTGAATAATTGCTGGCAACAGTGCTTGCTGTAAGTCTTATTCCATACAAGAGGTGCTAGAAGCAGCTCAAGCCAGTCAGCACTTTAGGATTTTTTTTTTTTCTTTTCAGTTTGTTTATTTGTTTGTTTCAGGTTCCTTTCTCTTTTTTTTTTTTTTTTTTTTTTTGTTGGTTGGTTGGTTTGTTATTTTTGAACAAAGTTGTGTGAGAGCTTCTGAATCTCTATGAAATGTTTTTGGGGATGCTTACTTAATCCTGGTCCCTTCCTGCCCCCCCCCCACCGCCCCCTCAGTGATTCCTGATGGTCATTTGTCAGCCCAGCCCAGCCCCCTGGCTTACAGCAGCAAGGGACAAACCTCTCCATTCCCACATCTCTTGGCCTCTCAGCTTGGCTGTGCTGCTGCTGCAGCCTGTGCTTCTCCCCTGATTCCATTTCCCCATCTGTACCGTGGAAAGGTAGGAAAAACACTTAGTTCCCTGCCTCACAGGGTGTTGTGAGGGCTAATTAGTTAACTCATCTGAAGTGCTTCAACATTATAAAGCACTATAATAAGTATTATCATAGTTATTATTAAAGCACTGCCTAGCCTCTGTGACCTTGGAGTGGCATTTTCTGCATTCTATGATTTTCTATGATGGAAACTTTGAAGAATTATTTATTGTATAGAAAATTACTGCACTCTAGCATTTTGGAGCGGATATGAGGGAAAACTACTTGTAGATTCATTAATGTAGCTTACCAGTTGCCCCCAGTTCCCTAAAGTTGTAGGTAAAATAGAACCTCACAAAGTTCTTACGTCTTCATGCAGATCTGATGAACCTATTGTACTGTGTAAAAACTTCAATTTTTTTTTTTTTTTACCTAAGCTGTGTTTTTATATCAATATTTTCCTATGCTGAATAGTTTTCTTACTTTCAGGGAAGGTAAGAAAAATACTTTTTTTACATTTGTTACTTATGTAACATCCATATTTTTCACATTTTGATAAAATTGTAACATACTGTATGCTTTCTACCTGTAAATGCCAATAATAGAATTAAAATATTTATTTAAAATCTTTAGTGTGTGTTATTGGAAACCTTTTGTCTTTTCTCTCTAATTTCCACTCCTTGATCTTCGCTTTTGGGTTTAAGTTATAAGGTTTTTAAGCTATATAAACTTTTTAATCGGAAAACAGGCTTTGAGAAGCAAGTACCTATCTCAGGAAGACGGAGAAGAGTATCATGAGGTTGTTGAGCCTAAGATAGTGTCCAAAAGTACCAAATCTACTTTCACATTTCTAATAAAATAATAAAAACTGTATTTTAGTCTGTAGGGTTTTATCAGCAGCAACTGGTTTCACATTTTTTAACCATGATTTCCACCTCTGCTCCAAGCTGGAGCTTTCCAGTACACAGACAGTGAGGAGTGTGAGAACAAGAGCTTTCTGTCATAAAGCAGCAGTTGAACAATAAATAACTGCATTCTTTCATACTTACAAAGGGATAAATCAGAGCTTGGACAACTTCTTGGAGAATGCAGAGAGTGGAAAAGTTAAGGCTGCAGGCAAGAGGTGAGTTCTGAGGTTACAATTCGAATTAGTGGTAAGTGTAAAGAACTTAAAAAAGGACAACAATTCAAGGGGTTTTTTTGTGTTACTTGTTTGGTTTAGGGTTTATTTTGTCTCAAAACTGCCAATTAGGAACCAGCTCCTTTTGGCTAAAAGCACTCCCAACTTCATCATGCCCCTCTAAAGTGAAAAGATAATGGGCCAAAGTAGCCCACATTGGTATGTAAGTCATTTCATCTGAAATAACATGAGATCCAGAAAGTGATTTCAGAGTTTGAGGAGCTGCTGTAATTAAACATCTGTTAAAAAGCTGTATATTTAGTTTCAATACTATCCTTTAATACAAACTGTACCACATCCAAGCAGTGATTTTAATAACACATGAAAACTTTAACAAATGAAAGCTTTTAAATGTAACACCAAACATATTGAGGGCTGTGTTATGCCAGTTAAGCACTCTGAAATTATCAAAAAGTTTTGCTAAAGGAGAATAATATACAATGTGGACTTACACAAAATGTATGTCATAACTTTAGCAAAGTTTACAATTTATCAAGTAGTACTGCCTTCCTCTAAATTTTGACACTTTATGGTAGACAAATGTATATTTTACTGGTTTCCTTGTTTCCCTGAAAGGCATAGAGATGTTTTTGACGCTTAAACATACGATCCATTTCTGCCCTATTTTTATAATTCTTTCATGATGAGGTTCAGCAAAGGATTCCAAGGGAAGCACTCATCCGAAGTTACCAGTTGTGAGGGAGTGAGCTGCATAATTCCCCTGGTTCATCATTAGAACTACGTGGTCCCATTTCAAAATCTGGGACGTATTGTAAGTCATAAATATGTGGAAAGAAAAACAGTCTGCACTGCTCACTGCAGTGTGCAGGAGCCTCCAAACACATCTCATGTCAGCAATTTGTCTCTGACCTGTCTTTCTGCTGGTAGATTGCTGAATGGTCTTTGCCATCTCAGGTGGAGATGTTTTCTCCTGATGATGTTACTAATTAGATGACAATGGACAGGGAAATGGCAGATGTACTTGGCTTTCTCTTTTTTATCTGTGAAAGGGAAAATATAAGAATACTGCAATTTGTGGTAGAGGAATAAATTAATAAAAGGAGTGAAATCTAGATTATTCTGGTTTCAGTATTCTTCATCAAAGTTTTGCAGCTTTAAAACCACGAAATTAATAATAAAATGAGTTACATTGAAAAGTAACATAAAGTCCAACATTTTTTTGAAAACATCCCCCATTGAGGATCAGACTGTGAGTCTATGCTGCAGACCACAACCTGTGTCAGGGAGTATCAGTTAGCAGTGCAAAATCCAGCTGGAGACACATTGCTTCAGTCTGGGAATGAGAAGGCTTGGGGCTGCAAGGGGCTGCGGGATCTCACTGAAGTCTTCAAAAGCAGGAGATGGAGCCAGCCAAAGGACTCGAGCTTCCAGTGTTCTTAAGGTAAATTGGATGTGGTGGAAGCTCTTTCAGAGTAGTGTGTTTTTATTGTAGATTGTGTTTTTGAAGCACAAAATTCATGTATTATTCTTCAGTGTTAGGATGTGTAAATGGTATTTTCTTAACTGAATTCTAGAAGAGACTCCTAATTATGGGTCCTTTGAAATTGGGAAGGAGAATGAGGAGAAAAAGAAAAAAGATTTAATCATCTTTTTCTCCTCATTCTCCTTCCCAATTTCAAAGGATCCACAATTAGGAGTTTGATTAAGAGAAAAGTCTGCTATTTTACGAAGTAGGACTGAGGGAAGAAAGTGAAGAGGTTGATCTCTTTGCTTTATCATCTTAGCATTTTACTGTTCACCATTCCATGACCATCTATGTATTAATTCTGCCAGCCTTCCCTCTGCTCTGTGAAACCAGCTCTTTGTTCATCCCAATGTGCTCACTTTGGTTTTCTATAAATAGCACTTAATGAGGATGACTGACAGCACATGGTTAAGTTGCCAGTCAGCATCACAACCTCTCTTTTTAAAATTTAGATATTTGCACTAAACTGGCCTTTCCTACATTTTGCATGAACCTCACCTTCCATTCAGCCATCTTACAAGAGCCTTTTCCAGCAATAAAATATGGTTGGACTCTTCATAATTTTTACAGCCTTTTTTTCCAGTGATGTTCAGGTTTCATCATCCTTCTGTGCTGAGATGATCAGAAGTGCATAGAGTCTTTCTAAGTTGGATTGTGAGTTTAAAAGCACCTTTATCTCTGGGCTTCACAAAGTAAATCCTCAAGAGACTCGCTCGTCAATTTTAGGGCTACATGTATTTCATTAATGAGCATGTACAAAAAAAACCAAATAAAAAAATAACAATTTCCACATGAATGACCTGTATCTGTTCCTCTAAGTTGCCGTTATTGGTGAGGAAAAAAAAGACTCTCCATCTGTCAATCCAAGGAAGTATTTTCAGAAATTCTGGGCGATTTTCTGCAATTTTCAGAAGTCTCCACCAACCACTTTTTCCACTGAGAACACCCAAAGGGCTTAAGGGCTGCGTGGTGCCTTGGGCCAGTCAAATGGCAGCATTCCATTGGCATTGATAGGGATCACACTGTGCCTGCTTGGAGCTTGACTTCATCCCAGTCTTACACAATCTTCCCACTCCTTTCAGTGTGGGGCAAAATGAGGGTTCAGCAAGGTGTTGCTTTCCTTCCTCCCTTACAGCTGGCAAGCACACCTGGAAAGACATGGAGAATGACTAGAAATGGCTCCTCCTAACTCCTGGGAAACAGGAATGCTGAACTACATTCATTTGACTTTAATTTACATCCTCTCAGAGGGAGCATTTTCAGGGAGTCACCAAACAGTGTCAGCTAGAAGAAAATAAGGACGAAAGCCCCACATCAGAAAATTTTGTCAGTTGGGACAAAGCAACAGCAAAGGGGTTAAAAACATTTTGGTCTTTCTAGAGTGAGCCCTAAGGATGACGTGTGATAGATAACTCACATGTTGTGTCATCAGTCAAGAGAAGAAAGTGGAGCAGACATTGGAAGAGGCTTTCAAGGCAAGTGATGTAATCAACATCCCTGGAAATGTTCAGAAAAGGATGTGTCACTTGGGGAGATGGTTTAGTGGTGGACTTGGCAGTGCTGGGTTAATGGTTGGACTTGATGATCTTTTCCAGGCTAAATGATTCTGTGACACATATGCATAGCAACACACATCCGTGGACATTCATTCCACATGGCAATTAATACGCTGCAAATTCCCTGTCAGGACTCTAGGCTTGGAAAACAGATTAGCAACCTGCCTCCCCCCAGCCATAAAAGCCCAAGCTGCTGTACCGTGTGATTCCGTGCGTTCCCTTAAAGCACTGTGACTCTTTGTGCAGCACGTCAGACAAGGAGCAGGGAAAATAAACAGGTCCCTGTCTTCCCATTGTTGGTTTATTTCCCCTGAGCCTTTTAAAAGCCAGAGTCTGATTTAGTAATTAGTGTTTCTCCTTGCATATCTTGTGCAATTAGCTAGAACAGCAAATTAGGGAATAAGAAATAAACATTAATACAGAGAACAAACATTAATATAGAAGAACATAGGGGATGAGAAATGGATATTGATGAATCATTCAAAAAGCACATTTTGGTGCAATAATCTAGAATCCTTACAAATAAGCATTGTAATTTCTTTTAAAATACAACTCTTGTTCAATAATGCAAGTCTTTATTAAAACAATTTGTTAAACCTTGGCAAAGAAACTATGTGACAGCATCGTTTTACAAGAATTCCTTGTAGTTCGTAGAAAGCTAAGTGAGAGCTGGAATGGTTTGTCTCTCTTAAAACAACTGATGTTAAGCATATTAAAAAGGAAAATGAATAATGTTTTAAGATAGAATTTTTTTTACACCTGTAGAATTCATCACAATCATAAGAACAGGCTGGACTTGGTAGAGCTGCGTACCCCATGTGGCAGGGAATGCCTTTTCTGTGATGGTGACACCTCCCTGCTTTGCAGGTGGGGCTGTAATCAACATGTCATGTTCTTCTGAACTCCTGCCAGAGGCAGCCTGCTAGTTTTGAAAAAGAGCAGTGAGTTCTGATAAAGAAAACCCACCCTCAGCCTTGGAATGCTTGGACCAGGCTGGTGTCCCAAGGCAGCCATCGCTTTCGATATTGCCAGGACAACATTCCTAACTGCCTGTGAATTTCTGCCTAAACGCTCTTTTACAAGGGAGAAAATGCTTTTGTAAAAGGGAAATTGATTGGTATTTCAGTCTGAGCCCATTACTGTCACCAGGAAAAAGGACAAGCAAAAGCTTTATGTTAGGAGGGACCTTAAAAATCACGCAGTTCCAGCCCCCCTGCCATGGGCAGGGACACCTTCCTCTAGACCAGGTTGCTCCCAGGTTACCCATTTGTAAGCTGGCCTTGAGCACTTCCAGGGATGGGGCATCATGGTTTCATCTGACTCCTGTTCTGGATTTGAATTAGAGTCTATACAGGCAACACAGACTGGAAAGTAGGGGGGCTTTTTTGAGATTTAATCAAAGCTGAAAGCACTCGAAGGTAACAGCATGCAAGAAAGCAATCCTTTGAAAGCCAAAAATCAGTGTATCTAATCTACTGGAGCACCCTGACATTTCAGCAATTGTTTTATGGAATTGCATAAAACTCTGGCTTCTCAGAAATGCCACAGAAAAACCAAATAACCAGCTTATTTTATCCATGTCAAATACACTTCTATTAAAATTACCCACAGAATCTCCAGTGCTTGGTCTGCACTTACAGCACCACCCAATCACTCAAAGCACAAGAAGTAGAAAAGAGATCCTGATGGAACAAATAGGTCCCTGAGGATGACAATTGCTCTCTACTGCTCCTGAGGGAGGTCATTCCTGGTAAGTGCCAGTGATGCTCAAAACTTGTAGCCTTAGTTTTACTAGGAAATTACTTTCCAGCTGGGGTAAAGCATGCACCAGGTATGGGTGGCACTTGGAGCTTTTCTAATCCTGTTATGTTTAGGGGGTTTGATCCTTTTTTTTTTCCCCCCAAAGTAGTTTGCAGCTCGAGTCATGTAAAGGAGGTAAGAAATATTGTTGTTACTTTGACAGAACTGATTTTTGTGGTTGAAGTTTTTAATTGCAGTGAGGTGGGAATTTATTTGAGGGACATTATATTAAATTCTGTTGTTGTTTGTTGTTCTGTACCCCTTTTGGTTTTCTCAGCATTGGTTTTATTCACCTGTTCTTAGCATTAAAACCAAGGGCAGCTTTTTATGAAGCTAATGCTGCAAATAGCATCCCCCTGAAGCTTTTCAATGCTTTTTGTGGCAAAGGGGGCCCTTCTTTTTCATTGATTTGAGTGCACTCACTGAATAATTGCATCTGACGAGGTTCTGAAGCTTTGTCAAAGTTGCCTCTGCCTTCTGATTTTGGTTGCTTCTGTTTTGACTTTAAGATGTCCCTGGATGTTTGTCACGGGAAATGAGCTTGGCTGTTTGCTTTGGTTTAAGTGACATTCAATACTCTGAAGAGAGAAGTGGAGTATGACAGGTCTGTAATTGGGTCAATTTTTCTTTTTCCATCCATGAAATAGCCAGGCACGTACATATCTAGCTGTTCTGCTCGTGCAGTACACCATGTCCTGGATTTTTAATAGGGTTTGTCTGTAGCTAGTTTTGAAATGTTTTTTTTTTTACACTTATAAATGAATCTTGTAGAGCACTGAGTTTTTAATCTGGAAAATGTCAGTGACAAGAGAAAAGCTGTGGTATGAAAACTAAGAGAACCTTTTCCAATTTGTCTGATCAGCACTTCCCTGCCCTTTGGCAGGAGACACTGTCACTTGGTGGAAAACAAAGCTGCAGATTTTATAGTGCCTGGAAAATAAAAGGCAATGGGCAAAACTGTGGGGTTCCTGAACAACAAGCAACAGGCTGTGAAGCTAAAATCTGCCTTTGATAAATGGTTTTAATAGGATTAAACAGTGCAGATTCCTGGGTCTGACTGCCTCGTGGTGTTTTTTGCTCTGAAGAGTTTTTAGTCCTGGTGCAAAACTGGCCTCTTTTTGCTGAAAACAAGGGCACTTGGCTGGCTTACAGCAGCTGAAGAGCTGGTTCTCTGTGGTTAGTTAGGAACAGCAGCACAGGTCCACAGACATCTGTGAGTAGTTGCAGTAGGGGAAATCTTCATTAGTAAAAAAAATTCTTCTCTGTGAGGATGGTGAGGCCCTGGCACAGGTTGCCCAGAGCAGCTGTGGCTGCCCCATCCGTGGCAGTGCTCGGGGCCAGGTTGGATGGAGCTCGGAGCAACCTGGGTGAGTGGAAGGTGTCCCTGCCCATGGCAGGGAGTTGGAATGAGATGGGCTTCAAGGTCCCTTCCAACCCAAATGTTCTGTGATTCTGTGATTCTCTTCTACGTACTCACTTCTACCTAAAAATAGAAATTGCTTCTCTAAAAATAATGACACTTCTACATCTTTGACTTAAAAATATTATATATGGGACATCAAGGGATGAGACAAACTGTGTTTTACTCAGCAGTGGCCTGATATCCAGCTTGTGTGATATTAGCTCATAACACTTCCATGGCACCACTAAATTGCCTCCTCAGCTGCCTGAGTACAAGGAAGAGATCAATCCTCCCCTGCCGCCCCCAGCCCTGCTTTATATTTTATACACCTACAGCTGTAGGACATCTGCTGAGACAGAAGATCCTACATAAATAAGATGTTAATGTAAAAAATGTTATTTACATTACCTAAAATGAGAACTGTTAGGGAGACGTCCAAGAGCCTGTGTATCTTTCCTGTGACGGCTGGATGGAGATTCCTAAACAAAAAGCAGCAGGCAACCTAATGTTTTCAAGGGGTCCTTCACATTTTCCTAAACTCTTAAGGGTTCTGTGGCCCTTTATGGCCTTAACGGATTGTGCTTTGCTTTCTTTTGGTTCTAGTGGGTTCTTTCCTCTGCTTATTGAGGATTAGGAAGTGATTGGGAGGGTCACACGTGACTCCCAGATGACCTTCCATACTGACATAACCCACATGGAGGAGGGAAATCCTTGTCCATCTTTCAGAGGCACTGGGATGCTGCTTCCAGCGTGAGCCTCTCCTTTTGCTTTCCTTTCTTCTAGGCTGAATTTGCTGCTAAAATAGTCAACTGTCACACAGATCTTTTCTGTTTCTTCTTTTTACTTCATCCTGGGGTCCCTTTTCCTTGGTTCTGCTGATCTCACGTGTAGACACGGGTGACACACAAGGAGTTGCACATGGGTTCTGATCACTTTTGTTCTGCAGAAAGCAGCCTCCACGTTTGCCAGGCTCCAGCGCCGATACGGCAAGCGCAGTCAGCAGGGGAAAACATGCCGTGTCAGCAGGATAATGTGAACAAATAAAACCAACAAATTATTTGTGGTTGGATGTTTGTTTCATGACTCTTTTGTCACTCAGCCGCCCTTCTCTTCATCGTGATTTTTTTCGTTCCTGCTAAACTGCTCTGACATATTTTCCACTCCATACATCACTGAGGATTGCTGCCCTGGGAGCGGCTGCGGTAGGACAAATTCCTTCCTCTTTAGTCCTGATTTCTGGCATTTATGGCGAGGAAATGGCCCTTCAGAGTGTGACTGGGTGCTCCTGGGGCTCAGGATCACCTTGCAGCTCTTCAGCTGGCTGTGTTAAACTAGCACTCCAGACCTACTTGCCCACCACAGAATTAAAGGTAATAATAATAAAGGTAATAATAATACAATTAATAGCAGTAATATTAAAGTAATAATAATAAAACAATAAGCACAAGCAGAGTTGTGAGGTCTCCTGCTGATGAGGATCTGGTGAGGCCGTGCTATGTTTTGAGGGTGTTCTGTCCTTCTTATAAAATCTGGTCATTTCCAAACTCTGCTGATCCCAAATGTTTAGAACTTCCATGAGGCAGTCCAGTGTTTTAGGTTATGCCTGACAGTTTGAGTCCAGCTATCTACAGCCTCCGTGATGCTCTGGAGCCAATGCAGCACTTTTATGTTTGCAGCCCACTTGGAGTCCATTTACATGACCACATCCCTGTTTCCCAGCTGGCTTCCCAGGAGCTAATCAAGCAGAAGAGAATCAAACCTGGCTTCTTGCACGACCCTGGGTGTTCAGAGGAATGAACAGACGAGAACCAGCAGGGCTCCTCATTCCCAGACCTGGACTGCCCAGAGCTGTATCCGATCTCAGAGCAGAGTAAGGGGGGTGCCAGGTTGGTGGGAAAAGGCAGGTTGTATTAGTGGGAGAGCCACAGCAGAGCAGGGCATTGCTGCTGGGTGGAATCAGAGCAGAACAAGGAGAGAAATAAAGCAGAGCTGAGGCTGCTGCATGATAAGGCCCCGAAAATACTGGATGGTCACGGAGGTGCACCCGCGCTCAGACTGCATGGGGATCTCATTCAGTGCAAGATACCACACGATGTTCCTGAAGTTGTGAGTTGTCTGCTATCCCAAAAATCATGTCTGTGGAAGGACCTCCAGCACTGGGAGTGACAGCAAACACACTGCCTGTCTTGGGATGCTTTAAGGAACACGTGTTTATGGCAGTTGCTGATCCCAGTTTTAATGTTTCCACCAGGCCTGTGCTGAAAGACACACCATGCTTAGCAAATGTCTCTTTTGGGCTCTCAGCCTTGCAGAACTGGCTAATGGGTGTCTTTGAGTGCTGCTTCTCATTTGGTGCTGTTTCTCCATAAGCAGCTGCTATAAAAATAGCTCAGACAAACTCTGCACTCCAGTTTTGTGTGCAAGAAGACAACACGCACATGCAAAACAGGCAGAGGAGAACCTGTATTTTGTTTAAAAAAAAAAATCAAAACAGATGCCATTTGCTTTTACCTTAATGGAAATTCTGATTATTCCACAAACCAGCCCCTGCTTTACCAAGATCTGCCTCTGATTACTCCACAAACCAGTGCCTGCTCTACCAAGGTCTGCCTCTCTGGGATGTGCTGCAGTGGCTGGGGGTCTTTGCAGTGGGCTGCAGTGCCAACCCCCATCAAACACCCAGGCTCCTGGGCACAGAAAGCAGAGATGCATTCACATTACAGTGTTTATAGGTGAATATAGGTGCTAAGACATCCTCCTGGGGATAAGAGAACCCACAAATGTTCATAGGCTGAAGCGGAAGCACATGAGAAGTGATACTGGGTTAAACAGTAGGATGCAGCTTAAAGCATCAAAACTTTCCCATCTTCAAGCTCTGCACAAAAATACTGCAGTAGCCTTCATCAATATATCTAATTAGCTTTCCCCAGGGCCAGTGGGATTTGGGGTCAAGAATAAAGAACAAAGAGAAACATATATATAAGCTATGTTTTACGCTGTAATGATCCGGTCACCCACTAACCAAAAATGCTGAAATAGCTTAGTAAATGAGTTTTTCTGATGCAGAACCACATGAAAGACCCTTTTAAGGAGCTCCCCAGTGCAGACTTGCCACTCTATGGTTTTTTTTTTCCCTAAGGACACCAGCTGTGTTTTTTTCCTCTCCTCCTCTCCTCTCCCTTCTTAAAAAGTGCTACATTCTTGCTGAAAACTCCATTCCCAAAGCAAAGGGAATCCTTAGTTACTGACACTTCAAAAACTACCAAATCTTCCTCACTTGAGAAGGATATAGCAGCCCTTCCCAGAGCAAGTCTCCTCTCGAAGAACTCAGGCTATGGGGCGGGCCCTTTTGGGATATCCTTCTGGTTTCTCCTCAAATTAAAGAATTATCCTCCGCATCATGGATATAAGCAGTGATATGTGGGTAGTACTTAGGCCCATTTTCTAGTTCCACAGTCTGCACAAAACTGGGGTAGTTAATCTACAGTTTGTTGTTCAGTCTTTCCTGGCCTGGGATGACTTTTCCCCCATGGTTATATCACACTCCTTTTAGCAGTTTATGTGCTCTATATATGGATGATCAATTATAGCCAGAAGCTGTAAATCTAGGAAAAACTTCAGAGAACATGGAGCACTTACCAAAGTGCTGATGGAGGGACAGCCAAACTGAAATTTAGCCCTCTCAGTGCAGCCCTGCATGAGCCCTATGCTCTGTCCGCATGGACCCTATAGAGAATCACAGAATGGTTTTGGTTGGAAGGGACCTTAAAGATCATTTTGTTCCAACCCCCTGCCATGGGCAGGGACACTTTCCACGAGACCAGGTTGCTCAGAGCTCCATCCAACCTGGCCTTGGACGCTTCCTGGGCTGGGGCATCCACAGCTAAGTGCGTAAAGCAGGGCCCTTCCATGTCTTACCAGTTATATCATTCCTGCCTAAACTTGTTCTATACAATCAAAAACCCTAACTCAGCATCCAGTAATTCCAGAGTATGGAGTTATCAAGACTTAATTACTTTAGTTTGCTTTCATAATAACAGGAAGTGACAGCACTGTCAAAGTGGCTTATTTCCATAAATGCTGTTGGAAGAGTCTGCTGGCATTTATATGGTGAATGAGTTCATTGAAATAAAGATAGACTTATTATGGATTAAGTGGGAGCAAACACTCAACCTTAAAGCATCAAAAAATAGCAATATTATTCTTGCTATCTGCACGCTGTCTTTACAAGGACACTCCTCTTTGTGTTGCTGGGTGGTTCTTTTATTTGGAAGGGAAGGGTTGTTTTTAATAATGCATGATAAGAAGACCCTGAAAAAATAAACAAGCTTGCTGGGACTGGGGGAAGGGGGACTACCCTCAGTAAACCATTGTGTTTCCAAAGTTTTTCCTCTATCAACAGCCTGGCTCTGGAGTCATGACTCTGGATGTTTATTATTGTATTAGCATTGTATATATTGACAGTCTGACCAGTAAAACTCTGCTAGAGTCATTCCACAAAATGCTGATGAGAGAAAACAGCACTGAACCATCCAAAACAGTATTTTGAAGCTGTTTTTGTCTCTTGAGGAACTAGCAAAATGCAGTGAGTTTATTCAGATGGCCCCTTTCTTTCCCATTTTTGCCTTATTTTTTGTGACTTTCTCCTCTCCTATGTTGCATTTTTCAGGAGGCAGGGAGATAATCAAGCTAAAACCATCCCAAAGTGCCTTGCATTTCTATACTCTTGAAATGCAAACAGAAGTGAAAAAAATGCTTTCCAGAGAGAGAAACTGACATTGGCACTGAGGGGAACAATCTACCACCTACCGACACCTCAGTGCTTTGGAAAATGTGTTTGCAGGTTTTCTTCTTAGGCTGAGTTATCTGGATAGCATGAGGTGGTATCAATTTCTAGATGCTCCCCAGCTGATAGCATCCATTTCCAGGTGTCCCCTGGCTGATAAGCATCCATTTCCAGGTGTCCCCTGGCTGATAGCACCTTGGTGCAGTGGGCAGGAGTGATGGGGCTGTGGCTGCAGAGCCACACTGGTGCTCTCAGTGAGAGAGACAAAACCCAGCAGTGCTGGTGTGTGAAATCCACCCCAGGCTTGCAGCCTCATAAGGAAAAATATGCCCCAACAGAAGGCAGTAATTGGCAGAAAATAAGGCAGAGGGAGAACTCAGCTCGAGTCTCCGTTCTCATTATTTTTAAATTAGTGGAACTCCATTGGCTTCACGGGAGTTATTTCTGATTGATGCTCAGATAACTGAGCTCAGAATCGGATGCAAGATGTATTGAAACCTTTTTTTTGTGTACAGTTGTGTGACATCCTGTGAAGACAGCCTGGAAAATGCTGTGTTTTCCTGGGTTGCCTTGCAGCACCATCCAGCACCACGGTGCCCTGCTCACAAAAGAGAAGAAAACACTGACACATTTTTGCATCATCCCAAACTCCCTTGGTCTGCTGGGCATCACCATCAAGCACATGATGCCTTTTGCACAGAGGTGAGGGAAGTCCATCTGCAGAAATAATCTCTGCTTTGAGAGGTGTTTTACCCACAAGAAAAGCTGCTCGTTCAGCTAAATGCAGTTTGCCGCTGAATGGTTTGTGCTGGTGCTGAAGGCCACCATTGCCATGGTTATTTGTACTTGTTTTAGTCTATCTGCTATGGACAAGCTGCACTGCTGGTCCTGCAAACCCTATTTCTCCAACAGGTGTCTTCACTCAGCAGCCAAGCTTGTTCTCATAATTAATAACATTTAAAGGGACAGAGGCTCAGCTTCTCCCTACAACGTTTCTGTCATTACAGCCTTTACGCTGCAGAGGTTCATTGGCTTCTCTCAGTCAGTACCAGTTGAACTTAACCAAACATTTCTGCGGTTTTGCCATTCCTTATTTTCTCTTTTTTTTTTTTCCTAATACCTTGGTTACACTGACTGCATTTTAATCAGAGAGAAAACGAGCAGATCTGGAGGAGCAGAAGAACTGAAACCTGATAGAGCCAGCAGGTCACAGCAAGCCAGGCACTCTCACTGTGCTCTGTGGCAGCTCCAAAATCTCTCTGCTGGCAGCGAAATTTTCACAGTGTGGGTTTTGCTGGGGTTTAAATCTGCCTCTCTGTAGTTCTGAGTGTCTCAGGCTGCACTATCTCAGATATGCTTGGAAGTAACCAGGAGCAGAATCTGATTTAAAAATTAAGAGTGAAATAAAGATAGAATTACAGTAGTGGAGCCATGAATGTAATTCAAAAACCTTTAGTTATGCTACAGGTAAAATTTGTGCTGTTTTGCTCATTCAATTTGTGCTCATTCAATGTCATCAGAAGAAAACAGGTAATCCGAAGGAAATAAGATGCGAAAAATATTTAAAAACCAGAATGCCAAAAGTTATTCTTTTATTTTGGGAATCTGCTTTTGCTAAATAGGTGAACATGTTATAAAACCAAATAACTGTACATTTACCTATATATATATGCACTCTGAACAAGTATGGGTTTGCTCTTGACCATTTGCAGTGATTTAAGGTTCTGGCATGACAGCATTACTTGAAATAAGTTGAATTTATAGAAAATGCTTCAAAATATGGTGAATATAGTGAGAAAAGCCGTGTGTCAGTAAGGCCTGAAGCTGTTGGACCTTTCCAAGCAGAATAAGATCTTTGAAGTCCTGGGAATTCGTCATGAAAGTGTAGTCCCAAACTTACCTTTTAAGGAAGTTTGTGATGTTTCAGATAAGACTGGAAAGAATTTCCCAACTTTCCAGCATTTACCCATTTCTATAAACAAATGTAAACCCTAAACCTTTGACAAATCACTGGAAGGTTTACCCACTGCATGTGCAATAGGTCTGGATGCAGTGCCGAGGTGTTCTGCCCTGGGGGGGGTGGAATTCAGAGGTGCTGCAGTGATTTCATGCCCAAAGCCACTCATTTTGGTGTGTTCCCTTGTGTTTCTACCACGGTCCCCGCGCACACAGCTGTGATTCAGCTGGGAATGGAGAGGGTTTGTTTGCAGTGACATTTTGGGCAGCCTCAGAGCTGCCTTCCCCCGGCCGCAGCTGCATGAGCTCATTCGCAGCCTGCCCCGTGTGTGCGATCCAGCTGTTCCCCGTATGCGTCCTGACCCCGGGCGCTTTCCCTGCTCCGCTCAGCCCTTCTTCTCTGTACAGCCTTGTCCATCAAAATCAGACATGAGAAACATCATCTGATAACGTTATCGCCTAGAAGGAATGAAGGAAAAAAAGCAGGAGGGTTTGGTCTGGCTGTTCCTGGTGGAGGGGCTCTGGGGCTGGAGGGTTACAGGTGGATTTGGACACCAACTCCTTATGGCTCCAGTATTGCTTTACTCCTGTGGAAGTTGCCTGCTTTGGAGTACCTACTTTGCAATAGGATCAAGGATATTGTGTAATGAGGTGTTTGGTGGCCATTCCACGAATATTAAACTGTGTTCGCTAGGAAAGGCAGATGGAAATTCTGCTAGTAGTGTCAAATACACTGTCAGCTGGGCACTCTTCTGAAGGGAAAAACAAACAAGCGAACAAAGAAAGTAAAGTTTTCAAGTGGCCCAACCCATTAACATCAGTTCTGCTGCTGATGCTTTGATCTTCTGCAGAAGGAGCTTTAAAGCACGTGGAAAAAGAGTGAAAAAGGAGGCGAGAAGAAACAAAAGCTGTCAACAACCCAAATGCTCCTCATGCTTATGCTCTTCCTTCCCAGTCAGCTCATCTTCCATTAAGGCTTTCCATAGATCAGTGTAAAACAATAGTCTGTGAATCTCAAGCCTAACAAAAATAATCCTTTCTTGTTTAGCACTTAATTGCAGGTCACCACTTCAATTCTAAACAGAATGAAAATGACTGTAGTCTGTAGGGGAAAAGGAAAGCACATCCTACATCCAATCTAGCAGGAATCACTGAAGTACACAGGTAGATCTGGGAACATATTTTTCTGGTAATTGAAAATCAGAATTTTGCAACTGTTGGATGGATTAAATTCGGCAATCATTGGATGAAAGTCTTTGTGCTTGTCAGCTTCAGAATGGACACTGGGGCAGTACAAACAAAAAGAAAGCTGCTTCCCTCATGGAAGATACTGAATAAGTAATTAATTCACACTATAAAAACATATTAATAAAATTTCAGTAATCGATGCCTGATTCCAGAAATAGAGTTGCTGCTGGATAGTTTGAACACCTGGCAATTAGGAAAAGTATGTTGCAATTTTTTTTCTGCTGTGACTTTAGCAAGCCCATTGATTTTGGCAAAGCCAGGCTACCTTATGCTACATGTACATATATCTGTATATCTATATGGGACCTCCTCAAGCTTGGGATGGGCTGTCATAAGGTTGGGTTATCAATATATCTTTCTTGACCATGTCCAGCTCCATTTTAGAAGCAGTTTGATAATTTTTTTAAAATGTTTCTTCTTTACAGCAAGCAAATTTAATGTGAAAATGCTGGAAGATAGTAAGGGTAGACCTTCACACTTGCACTGTGACAGACACTTCAGCCACAGCACAGCCACACTCTGAGATTGCTTAAAAGCTACCTGTTCTTTTTTTGTCCTCTGATCTCATTCGGGTCTCCCCCTGACGGTCAAATAACATCGGTCTAATTAAAATCAGGCGAATATTTTGTGTCGTGTGTAATAGGTAATATAAAGTACATATGTAATGATTTAACTGAACATCTGAGTTTTGGATAAAGAGAAGTTTTCATCTGGCATTAACTTCCCAGTGGGCGGAGAGCAGTGACTGTTGCCAGTCCCATCGGAGCTCTCTGATGGATGCTCATTCTATAGGAATTATTCAAGCACAGCAAATTTGGGGGGGGGAGGGGGTTTGGTAGCCTTCTTTTGTATGGGAAACATGATCTTCAAAGATAACAGAAGGAGAGAGAACACCAGAAAATTTTTGTGATACTTCTGTGAGAGTGTCCCAATCTAATCTCTGTTTGGTTGTGGGAGTTGGATCAGTATAAGACATTAGCAAATAGGGTCTCTGGCCTCACAAAGCCAAACACAAATATTTAACCTGGCAAAGGATTTTTCAGTAACAATCCCCCAAAAGCCTGAGAGAAAGTAGTACTTTTAAACTGATAATATGCTGATGTGCCAGGCTTCAGCCACTGCTCAGGAATAGCAGGCAGGAATCCTTACCAGCTAGGGATATCTATTCAGAAATAGAGATATGGCTGTTGAGAAAGAGCACACCTAAGTTCCTACTTTTCTTCTTCAGAACTTGAGAGGTGAAAAGTAAATGCTGGTAAATTTCTGTAGCTCTGGCTGTGTCCAGTGTACCCAAGTTTTAAAACAGTGCAGGGAGAGGAGATGGCTGATCAGTCTCCAGAGGAACAGGTAAAGGGAGGGATACTTTACTGCTGAAAGAATGGTATTAATATTTATAATCCCTCCAAGGTGGATGGCTCTGTAATTTGCAGCATAAAGCTATAAATCCTTCCCCTCGTTTTCCAGATTTATATATCAATGGTGTTTTTCCTATTCTCTCCTTAAATAGGTGGTTGCTGCTATTTCTCTTGGCTCAGTTAGCAGAATCTGCAGAACACAGTGACAGCACTTCAGAAACTTAGAAAATACGCACACACAAACACACTCTTATGTGTACTGGCAGGTTGTAAGAAATGTGTCAATGTCATTCTCAGAAGTCACTAACCGATATAAAGGATCTAACAGGAATTGAGAAATTTATTTAAATTCCCATCTGTATCATGCAGGATGAAAAAGCACTGTGGGAATGAAAGAGAAAAAGAATAAGAGATCTTCATGCTTTGTGTGATAAACCAACCATTAATTCACAGTTTTTTCCCCAGTGACCTTTTTTCCACTTTTATTCTCCTTTTGAGATCTCTCTTTGAGAGAAAGGATGAAGTGGCTCACTACTCTGAATCAGTATAGAAATTTCTATGCCTATATTTCAGATGATTCTCCCACTCTCCACTTTCCTGATTTGGATGAGAATGGCAGAAGCTACACAAGGAATCAGCTGCAGCGAGAGTTCCCAGAGTTTGGTCCCATTCACTGCAATTCCAAAGGCATTGGGATTTATGTTAGGAATGAGTGCCACAGCCTGAGCAGACCCCTCAAGGCAATACTGATTTTCGTGAACAAACCTCCTTCTCCACTTGCTCTGAAGCACTGGTGCAGCACAGCAAAGGTGCAAACAAGTGTCAGGGACTTGCTGTGGGCTGCATGATCCCCCAAATTACTCCAGACCAAACACATGCCAAAGCTGCAGAGAAATACCATTGCCAAGAGCCCAGTTCTGCAAAAATAAACACTTCTTTTATTAAAAAAAATGTAACTGTGTACTTTTAACCCACCTTGAGCAGAGTTTTGAAAATTTCATTTGATTTGCATTTGTAAATTGGATGGGTTTGTATTTAGCCAAGACTCCAGGCCTAAATTCCAGATATACTTGAAACGATGCTCACAAGCATGACCAGTCACTCCAGTCCTAGTAAGGCACACTGATTTTCTCTTATGGCCAGTCAGGAGCTGATGTTTCAGCATAGCTCTCCCTGTGAATTTTGAACGCTATAAAAAATAAAATAATCACTGGATTAAGGGATTGAATTGCCTTTATCTGCCCTCGAGGCATGACACCTGCCTCATGGAACTTCACTCCATCCTCTGGTGGTGTAATTAATTTCATGTAAAGTGGGAGGGCCTCACTCTGATTTTCAGTGGCTCAGTGTGAAAGCACTGCTGTCAGATACGTTTTGGTTCTGAGTTTATGGGATTGTGGGAAAAATATTGGGATGCATTGTTTGTGGTGCCTGGTGATGAAAAGGTTCAGCTGACTCCTGAGTATTTGTCATCAATTGTACCATCACTGCTGACTGTGAGGAACCAGGTTTGAAGTGCTGGGTGTTACCAAAAAAAGGCTGTTTCCAAAATCAGGAAAGGAGAAGAGTAAATTTGTCTAGGTGTTTCATAAGCTGTATGGGAGCTCCTCAGTTAATTGAGGAAAGGGAAAGTGGGCACAGCTGCCTTATTTTTCTAAATTAAAAATACTTTGGCTTTATTCACCCCTCTAGGAGCCAGCCCAAACCTAGGAATTGCAACAGGATGGAAACAGCTTTAATGCATAAAGGATTCGGGGTCCTGGTCAGATATGCTCAGGTGATGGTACGTGGCATGGCCAAATTTAAAACCAGTCCATGAAGTTGGGGATGGACAGACGTGAATCCTGCTGACACCTCCAGCCAGCTGGACCCTGCCATCCCTGAGTGTCCCAAGGGAGTAAACCACATTGTTCCAAGCCCTGTCCAACCTGGCCTTCAAAACTTCCAGGGATGGGCCATCCACAGCTTCTCTGGACAAGCTTTTCCAGCACCTCACAGTAAAGAATTTCTTCCCAATATCTAATCTAGACCCACACCCTTTCGGTTAAAAGCCACTTTTTTGGTAATTTTTGTCATTTTGTGGCCTTGCTACTGAGAAGAGCAGCACAAACACTGAAAGGTACTCGACTGCAGTTTCTGCCTCCCTTTAAGTGCTGTCCAGGTGTACATGGCTTCTGAGGAAGTGGTGGGTCAAATTCCTCTAAAAGTGGGAGGGCCTCACTCTGATTTTCAGTGGCTCAGTGTGAAAGCACTGCTGTCAGATACGTTTTGGTTCTGAGTTTATGGGATTGTGGGAAAAATATTGGGATGCATTGTTTGTGGTGCCTGGTGATGAAAAGGTTCAGCTGACTCCTGAGTATTTGTCATCAATTGTACCATCACTGCTGACTGTGAGGAACCAGGTTTGAAGTGCTGGGTGTTACCAAAAAAAGGCTGTTTCCAAAATCAGGAAAGGAGAAGAGTAAATTTGTCTAGGTGTTTCATAAGCTGTATGGGAGCTCCTCAGTTAATTGAGGAAAGGGAAAGTGGGCACAGCTGCCTTATTTTTCTAAATTAAAAATACTTTGGCTTTATTCACCCCTCTAGGAGCCAGCCCAAACCTAGGAATTGCAACAGGATGGAAACAGCTTTAATGCATAAAGGATTCGGGGTCCTGGTCAGATATGCTCAGGTGATGGTACGTGGCATGGCCAAATTTAAAACCAGTCCATGAAGTTGGGGATGGACAGACGTGAATCCTGCTGACACCTCCAGCCAGCTGGACCCTGCCATCCCTGAGTGTCCCAAGGGAGTAAACCACATTGTTCCAAGCCCTGTCCAACCTGGCCTTCAAAACTTCCAGGGATGGGCCATCCACAGCTTCTCTGGACAAGCTTTTCCAGCACCTCACAGTAAAGAATTTCTTCCCAATATCTAATCTAGACCCACACCCTTTCGGTTAAAAGCCACTTTTTTGGTAATTTTTGTCATTTTGTGGCCTTGCTACTGAGAAGAGCAGCACAAACACTGAAAGGTACTCGACTGCAGTTTCTGCCTCCCTTTAAGTGCTGTCCAGGTGTACATGGCTTCTGAGGAAGTGGTGGGTCAAATTCCTCTACAGAAGGGTCTGGCAGGGGCAGGGTTAAAAAATGAGCTCTTCTCAGGGAAATTCCCCTGGCAACAACTGCCTGTGGCAGGGAGCAGAGCCACCTGCACCTCATCAGCGTGGGAGGGAAGGGGTGATGAAGGCCAGTGGCTCTTCTGAGAAGTGACAAAAAGCTGCACCTCCATGGAGATTATGAAGCTGAGCCAGAAGGACCTCAGAAGGGAGATGCTTAGTCTTAAGCTTTTGTAAGGAATGAGACCTTACTATTGCTACTGTTATTATCATTGTTAAATTATTATTATTATTTCTTCTTTACATAGGTATATTTTGCTTATTTCCACTTTAGGAATTTTCTTGAACTCCAGCACTTTTTCTCCTCATTTCTTTCCTCTCTTCCAGAATTCCTTTTGTTTTGTTTTATTGGCTTTTTTTAAGAACAGGTTAAAATAAAAGGATTTGTACCTCTGTAACTTGGACAAGGGAATATTTGAAGGGGAGAATAATTCTGTAGTCCTTCATGGTGCCCGACTTAAGCTAAGCTTGGTTTTAATCTTAGCTACCAAGGTTGGTGTGTCTTTATCAAATCAAACAAAGGTGCTGATGAGGCACTGCGCTTACATCTCTGGGGCAGGAGTTTACAAGCACCTCAGACACGTGCCCCAAAGCCATCACCTTGAAGGCTGGCTGAGGAATCAGACCATGGAGGCAGCAACGTGCTGCTGTAGCAGCAGTGCTGGCTGGGTCTAATCTGCTGCTGAGGGCTGTGGTGGTTGCCAGCGCTGCTGCTCCTGAGCTGGGAGGGAGCGAACGATCCGGATGCTGTTTGGGCAGACAAAATAGTACAAAAACTAAACCCAAGAACATGTTTGGCTGCCTTTCCTATTGCAAATAGCATAGTCTGAGATAGAGGGCTTCCCTAGAGGAAGGAAATTAAGTGTTTACTGGTGCTGATTAATTTCTGAAAGGATTTAAGAAATCTGTTTATACATGGGCTGAAGGTGATATCATTTTTTCTGATGTCTGGGAAGAATGAAGACTTCTTCAATCTGCTTATTCAGATGTTAAGCACTGCGAGGTGAACAGAGAAGGCACCACATTGCCTCATCACATCAGTCAGAACACTCACAAAGAGCATAAGGCCACAAAGTCTGGATTCAGTAAGAACAGCTGACTCTGAAAGAGAGAAAAACTCTGTTCATGGCTCTCTTTTCAGGCAGGAGCCTTTGAGCAGATGTCTGTAACATGCCTGCTGATCAGAGCAAGGGAGCAGAAAGCTGTGCTGTGCCATGCCTGCCGTGCTGCTGTCTGCCTGCCTTCCTCCCAGGCCTAATCCCCTGCCTGCTGGGGAAGGCGTTTTAAAGCCAGACCTTCAAGGCTCACATTTGAAAGATTGCCCAGAGAAGCTGTGGATGCCCCATCCCTGGGAGTGTCCAAGGCCAGGCTGGATGGGGGTCTGAGCAACCTGGCCTAGTGGAAGGTGTCCCTGTCCATGGTGGGGATGTGGAATGTGATGATCTTTAAGGTCCCTTCCAACCCAAACCATTCTGTGTTTCTTGATATTTATAAAGAGTATGAGCTAAAGAATGTGTTTTACCCAGGAGAGTGAGGGCAGACACAAGAAAGTCAGGCCACAGTAGGTCAGGCTTAGCTTAAGGTGAGGATTTGAAAACCAGGTCAGAGCATGGGATAATTTCTTTCCTGAGCTGAGAGCCAATTGCTCCACCCTACAGGTACAGAGCCCCACTGGAGGTGGTGGGGGGTGATGGTCACAGGGTAGGCAGGAGAAAACCCGGGAGACCCAGGGAGGAATGAGAATTTATGGATATGGTAGACTGCAAAAAGGGGTCTGATGGTGATACTTTTTGAATTGGCTTCCAAGAGTAATTTCGTATTTACAGATGCTGGGGACACTTCGATTGCTCTGGTTTGCTCAGAAGGTAGAGTTAATGTTGCACCACTCAAAATATCAGATGCACGTGAAATCCCAGCCAGTAGTGATGCAATAAATCATTGATCAATAGAAATTGGAGAAGTTCAAGAAAGTCTTTAAGAACACCAGGTACCATCCATTTTGAAAGCAAATGTATGCAACAGGCTAGGCTAGGTTGGGATAAAAACTGAAGGTTCTTCTGCACACCTAATCCCAAAGAAATTCTGATGTGGTGTACAAGGGGAAACATTTTCCCCTCATTATGTGGCTCAGAAGCTGGTTATTATTCTGTAAAGAAGAGTCTACTTGATTTTCCAAGTCTTACTTGTTTATTGGTACTCTGTTGGTGTTATAAAGGATTTCTTTCTGAACTGTAGCATGAATGCTGGGAGGAAACACAAATTACTGTTCTGGGGTAATGATCTGAAACACACTCTCCCTCCTACGCCTGTCTGCAATAACTCCTTCATTACATGACCATGGAATTCTCTTTCAATCATGTGGCATCCCGTTGGCAGCTGTCCCCTATGAATGTCAGGTAAGCAATAGTGTGAAGAGACCATAGTAGGCTATTGGATGTGGAAAATGCAGTGTCAGTATTTGGGAAGTTCAAGTCATAAGGATTAGATTTGGAGGGGAAGAAGGTGATCGAAGGAAGCCTAGGGCCTGAATGCTTTAGTAATTCTGGCTCAATGTCTGCTGTACTCCTAATTAAATCCTGCTCCCTCCCAGCCTTGTGCAGATGGTGGAGTGTCACTGGGGGTTTAAGAAGCCTCTGTTCAGCACATGACTTGTAGCACCACTCAGATTCTGCCTGAGTTGTTTACATGGCATTAGTAAGGTTCTGGAGAATGACGTATTTCAATGGTTTTGTTGTTTTATAGGGTTCTCCAGTGTTGTGATGAAATTTATATTCTCTGGGGGAAAGCACCTTATCCAAATTGACATCTTCCATCTCCAGTGGAGTGCAGAGATGGGAGGGAATCAGCAAAGAATGAGAAAGTTTCTCTGTTTATTTTGTTGTTGTTGTTGCAGAATCAAGACCATACTGAGCACTTAAAGCAGAAGTCCAACACAAGATAATAAACAACCAACAAATGGAAATCAGTGATGCCACATCACTGATTTTTTTTTAAGTTTGCATTAATAATCATGAGGTCGATATGACTTTGAAACTGACAAATTATTTATATATGGTAATGACATTTATAATTGCTGTAAAGTTTAGTTGAGCCTTTATTTTACTTTTCTCCCCCATTTACTGCCTTTTCATCCGTTATTTAGCTTGTTTGTTGGAGTGGATTTGTATGGTTTTAAGTCTGATACATGTGTTTTTAATATACTGGGAAGATAAAACATTACCTCCTGTCAATCCAGTTGGAGTCTGTGGCCAAATCTCAACCTCACAGAAAACAAATGAGCCCCTGTTATCCTGTGTATATGGAATCATTTCATTCTTATCACTTTATGTCCAGGTTTGAGTTAGTATAAGGGCTTTTCCTTCTTTTCCCTTTCAACCTCCTCCTTCTGAGGGAAGGTGTGGCTGTCTGCTGGTGTTTTTCATTTTTCTGGGGCCTAGGATACACTTGAGGGAATACAAAGAAAGAAAGATTGAGAGATTAAACAAAAAAAATTGTCATTATATGAATGAAGAAGCTTTCTGCTTTTCACAGACAGCACCCTGAGGTTGGTTCTTTCAATACCACCCCTTTTTTTCTGCCTTGGAATCTCTTTATTCATGCCATGGCTATTCTTGCTGTCAGTATGAGCTGGTCAGTACTTCCAAGGTGCCTGTGATGTAAATAATATCCATGCCTGTCCCAAAGCCGTGTGGCCTTCACTAGATGCCTGTACAGTTGCAAAGGTCATTACTCTAATAATGAGCTACTCTTTCCTTACCTCATGAAAGTACATATTCACCCTGATCTTTAAATTTAAAATATTTTACCAGACAAGTCTTTCAAGGCTGATTTTTATTATTTCTTTTTTTTCTTAAAATGGTGTATTGGGAAAACAATGTTTTATAACCCTAGTGCCTAATTTCCAAAACGGTATATTCATAGGACAAATGCCAATAAGCTAGAACGTTACACAAACAAGAATGCTATAAATTGTGTGTGGACTATTTACATAAAAACTTCAGCTTGAGAATTTACGCAATAATTCATTTTTAAGCATTTTACAACATATTCAGTAGGAAAGAGGAAGGTAACAGAGTTAAACCATTTCTTTTGTAACTCAGAAGTTTAGAAAGGAAGATTTATCGGATGGTTAGTCATATTTTGCATAGTCATGAACAATAAAACCTAAAGTTGCTACAGCTGTAGTTATTTGACAGAAAAGACTGTTAGAAAAGTTCTGTTAATGCTTAATGTGTTGCTCCACAGAAACTACATTAATGTATATTACAGCTGAAACATAAACCCACCTGTGTATACAAAAATGAGATTTTTGTGTTTCTCCTCTGTTGTTTTCTCTCCCCTGACATGGCAGGTAATAATAAAACAAGAAGAATTGTGATTTACTTAAACTTGTTAAGTCAAGAGAGAGAAAAGAGCAAAGTTTCTTATTGTGATACACTCCTTTTTGAGGAAAACTTCAAAACTTGTGATGATCTAACAAAGGACAAAACTCATTTTTCTTCAACAGAGTGGCCACTGCAGCACAGAAAAAAATGTGAATCTTAATGCTTCAGTCAGATATGCTGCTTGAATATTTTTATTCAGAGGGAAATGTTTTCTTTCCATCTCTTACAGTAGTATTTATTTTTCTATTCTCTCTGTTCAACTTGGAAAAAAAAAACCAAACAAAACCAAAACTGTATTTTAAAAAAAATCAGAAACTTAATATTCTACCATTTCTCTGCACTCATGATGTTGAGTAGTCTGAAAAGTTGTCTTGATCTCAATACCTATAAGCACCTGGCATTCCTAGAGAAGTGGTTTATTCTTGGACACTGCTCTTATTGAACACTGTCTCCACAGATTCAACAAGAAGTGTAGGAACATGTTTTTAAAAGAGCTCTTTACACTGAGGCCCAATCCAGCCTAGATTTTAACAAAAACCATTGTGAATCCTCCCTTCTTATATGGAAATGGATGGTTGGCGAATTCCCCAATTGAATTCCCCATTTCTAGCCTGGTTTTAGGTTTCCATTGTGCTCCTGGTGACCAGCTTACATGTTCAATTGCGTTCAATAACTTCTGGTTTTGTAAGTTGAAAAACAATGTGCTTCAGGGCAACCTCCCAATTCCGTTTGTTTCTTTGGGGACAACGTGATGCTTGTGAAGAGCATTTCAAACAATTAGGGTTAAATTAATCATGGTATTCAGAGGCATTTCTTCCATTTGGCTCTTTGAAAGGAGAATACTATTTTATTTTCTTTTGTTTCTTCTGTCATCTTTGCCAGAATTAAAGGCAGGAATAGAGCTGCACCACTGAATATGTGCCTGTATAATTTTGTTAAATAGGGTGAGGTTTTTGAGTCTGTGTATATATGTAGAGACAGTGAAATTAACAAATTGTTTTGAATATGTGACTGACTGAAAGTTGGGGGGTTTAAGTTTACACACATCTGATTTGGTACTATAGGTGTTTAGGTTTATGTGTGTCAAACTGACTGGAAAACCCACGGGAGCTGGGAGCTGAGTCCTGCTGGAGTCACACATGGAAAGGAAAGGCCAACCGAACTCAAAGATAGGCTTTTTGTAATGTTAGACAGAATTGATGGACCCTCATCACACTTTTATTCCACAGTGAATCCTGGTTTTGGCCACTGTTTTTTAGCATGCCATCTTGATTTAATGCACAAAGTGCTTGAGCTGTTGGACATGCCCATAAAGTGTTTTATCTCAGTTTCAGGTTTTAAATTTTATGTCAGTAATAAGCACCTACATTTCATTACAAGTCAACGGGACTGTCTGATTGTAAATCTTTGCAAATCTTTTTCCTTCCTTAGCAGAGGAGTAAACTTCATTTTTTTTCCCACGTGGCTCAAGTGCAGTAATAGGATGAGAGAGAAAACAGTTTACTTGTGACTTGGATACAAATACGAATTCATCCTCTTCAGGATAAACTTTAGTCAGGGTTAATCCAAATTTAAATTTAAGTCTTGCTTTGGCCAGCACTTCAGTGTGCTTTTAAGTGCAGCAGTCATAAATAAAGTTCCAGGAGAACAAATCACGTTGAGTGACATCTCTTAGCGTGTTCCCTGGAGTTCATTGTCCTGCCTCTGATGGTGTATAACGTCCTCTAACAGATGTATCAATGTGTTTCTTTTAAGCTGATAGGCATAGTTAGGTCCCTGCTGTCACACTACTCTGTGCAACGTCTGAACCCCAGCAGGGGTGAAACCTTACGGTGTTGGAAGCCTCAATGGAGCTCTGTCCGAAGATGTCCTTTATGAGGCATGGGGACATCCATGTTTGATTTACCATATTTCTGGATTTTCTTTTTCTTCTCAGCTTTGTTCACTATTTTCCAGTGTTTTACAGCTGTGTCAGTCAGTCTAATAAAAAATATTGCATCTTCTTGCTAGTGATTCCTCTCCTATGCCTTTAGACTGTTACAGCTGCAACAATACCACTGCTATTAAAATATTTACATCAATCTCTTTTGTTGTTCTTGCTAGTTTTTCTCAAAAGGAATTAGAGTTTGCTGTGGTAAACACACTTTTCTTTAGGAAAGTGTAATTCTGTGGATAGGTAGTAACTTAATCGTTATTTCATGCAATTTAACACTTTGATTTTTTTCGCCGTTTTAGGAAAGACTAATGAATTTCGTATTACTTTATGCAAGCAAAAGTAGGTGGTCTTTAAGAAATGTTAATGAAACACCCTATAAATATTAAATTATAAATTTTAATCTCTATAAAGTAAAGCTGTAATACAAAAAACCCAAATGCTACAAAATTAAACAAGGGCAGCAGATATTCTCTCTGTTCCAGATATCCTAAAGCTCATCCTAAAATGATCCCAATCAGCAACATTGCCATTGAAAAGCAGAGCTCAGGTTTTCAATGTGTGTCCTCTAGAGCACAGGGGTCACTGGCAGAGTTCCAGATGTTGGTGTGATTTCGGGTAAGAGCAGGCAGTTTAGTCTCTTCTTCATCAGCGGATCTGCTCCCTCCCTCCTCTGCGTGGCTAAACCCCAGGTTTTGTTTGCCCTGACGTCATGGAGGGATGGCTCAGCATGCTGGAATGATTTTTTGGTGCTACAATGACGTGATAAAATTTGGAAGAATCCAAGCACAAGAGCTGACATCACTATGACAGACAAACCTTGGGTAACACAAGGTTTCAGGGTACTTGCAAATACATTTGAGATTTGCCTGAATTCTCTTATGTAACATAGAAAACTCCATAAACAGGCTTTCTGTTTGGCTGTGGGTTCAGAGCAGTCAGATTTACACTTTGATGTACTCATTGTTAAAAACTACAGCTCTCCTGCTAGGAAGATGTCTGCTCCACGCTTGGGTTGCCAGCAGAGAGCAGGTTAGATGGCAGGCTTTTTGTCTGCCACAAAAAGAGAAACAGCAAGAAACTACAAGATGGTCCTTTCTTATCACAGTTTGGAGTGAGGAAAGAAGAGATCAGTGTGTCAGGCTATTACTCAGCTGTGGTGTGACTGATGATTGAGAGCTGTAGGTTTTTGTAAGGCTGTGAGGACTTTCAGGTTTGCACAAATAACACAGCAAAAGCAAACAAGACAGTTGGCTGGAGTGATGGGTATTAAAAAGAATCTGAATAATTAGCTTGTTTAATAGAGAAAGTGTTAAAGGCAATTATTATTTTTGCTTTAGGTTTTCGAGACCATGTTAATGTCTTACAAAGAGTGGTTAGGGAGTAATTATATGCAGAAGGTGTCTTTAGTCAGCCAGGCTGAGCTATAATTCAGCTGAGAGGCAAACTTTGAGCTTTTGGTATTCCATACAAACTTCTCACAATGTTTTTAGTGGCTTGCACCTATTTTATTTCAAGCTTTTTCATTTTAGTTTACTCCCTCTCCCTTCCTGGTCTCCTCATCAAAACTGGTCATTTAGATATTGTATTTTTACCTGAATTTTACCAAAACTGGTGTAATTAACTTCTTAAAAAGAAGATACATCATTTTATGATTTGAAGTTCCTGAGCAAGCTTCTAAACACAGCATCACTGCTAATGCCTAGGTCTTTCAAGACTGAAAGTATTCAGCTTTATGAATCTGTTTCATCAGCCTCATTGAGAAAAAATACTATAAAATCACTGTGGAGAGGTTCATCTCTGCATATGTTATCACAAGGATTTCCCTTTTAATGGGGAAAATATTATTAAGCTCAGACTGTTATGAACAATCTAATTTGTCTGGGCATGTGATATCCATGAGGAACAGATAAAAGAGAAGATTTAATAGTTTCAATCCTTGGCAGTATATTTTGTTCCATAACCACACAGAATTTAAGCTGTTTGTGTTAAACTTGAACAAAGCTAAACAGAAGAAAAGAGAGATCCTGCTGATTTTCACAGCCAGTCAGAAGAATCCTTTTGGAAACTTACAAAAGGGTGAAATATTGCTTTCCCCAGAAAAAATTCTTTAGGATGAGTAAGCTCCCATTTGTGGGGTTCCTCTGAGGTTGTTCAGAACAAGAGAGTATCTTTTTTCTTGATCAATTGAGTGGCTGCCAGGTACTGAGTGTTACTAAAGCAAAAATGCGGTACCTCCTGCAATCTGAGTTTCCTACAAATTCCTTTATGAACGTCTTTTTACCACCTTTTGTGTGAGCATTAGATGAATTCCCAAGGTCAATCTTTCTGGTGCATCAGCCATTTTACATCTTTTGCCAAGATTTAATCAGACTGAGCACAAGTTATCTGCTAGTGAAGGGGAGAACATAATAATTTATGAAGGTTTTGGCACCACTAAAGTGCAGCTTAGGGCTTATGGACATACCCGAGTATGGAGGGAGAAAATGTGAGAGCAGTAACCTGGACAATCAGAAGAGGATTAATAAAAGCAATAAGTCTATGGTGTCTTGAAACACCTTTACCAGCCAGCCACACAGGAAGGAATAGTCTGAGCAGCTCTGCTTCTCAGTTGCTCTGTCTGACTTCCCTGGCTCCGCTCTGTGTGTAACAAAATTCACATTTAGTGCAGAAGGAAATAGAGGAGAGGTTTTATGGTAACTCTATGGTCAATCTACCGTGTAAACAGGGAATAAAGAGAGGATTCACTCCCCATCTATCCTGTGCTTCCTACTGGCAACCCACCTTGTCAGAGCTGAAAAAACCATGGACCATGGCAGAGATCCAGGTGAGGGTTTTCCAGCAAAGAAAAAGAAATTAGAGGGCAATATATAATATTCAGTTAAGTGTTGGTAAAGAAATATTTTGAGAGTTTGCTAAACTTCTCCTCAGCTCCCATGCATTATTAGAGTCACTTGGAATTAATAACTTTCAAGTACTGGCTGGCAGCTGAAGAACTTCCATAAAGATGAATTAACTAAGAAACGAGGGACAAAGCTCGCATCAGAACATAATAGCATTATAATTTGCACAAGAACATTTGTCAGAGAGGAAATTATTACTAAATGCTACAAAAGAGTCCTATAACAAAGGAATCTTATGGGAGGAAATGTTCAGAGTTTTTTATGGTCTGTTCTCTATTTCAGTGCCTGATGTAACAACTAGCTCTAATGTGTACAGTCAAGGTCATTCAGTGGAACTGGAGCCAGCAGCCATTTGTTCCAGCAGTCCCTCTATTTCTTCTCAGGTCTTACTGAATTCCTGGAAGATTTTCTCCCCATTGTTTAACAGAGGCTGTGTGAGGTCTAGGAGTCGTCTCCTATTCTTTTCTTTTTATTGCCTTCTTTATAATTTCTCATTCTCTCTTTTTGTTACCCTGCCACAGTTAATTTTCTCCCAGAGATGCTATATGCGAATTCTGTCCCCAGAGGACAAAATCTGCAGATATAGGTACAAAATTCTTGTCTTTGCTCTCACAGTTTTATGCATCTTCAAGATGTATGGTTCCTGTTTGAATTTCTCTAGCACGCTCCAGAATCAGAGAAACTTTCTCTCGCTGGGAAATTTTCTCAAGCCAAGAAATCTGGCTAGGAGTCATGATGTGTTTTGCCTCCTGCTTGCGTGTCTCCACACTTGTGAGGTCTTGCAGTGTTTTGCAAGTTGTAATACTTGGAGCCTAGCTTGGGACTATTCGGCATTACTCCGTTATAAAGGCTGACACTTCAGACTGCGCTGCCTCATGTAAAACATGAATCCTGAAGCTTTACATCCATGTGTTTTATAAAAATTCCTCTCAGACGTGTCACTGCCGCTCATTGGAGGCATCTGAGCACCCCACTATGTCATCTTGGAAACCTGCCACAGATCCTAAAACCAGACCACCACTTGTAAATTTAGTATGGAGTTGGGCTCGTCCTTTGGCAGGAGGAAGGGAGCAAGAACCCAGTCTTATCCTCAGAAAAATGGGAATGCATCTCTTGACTACATATCCAGTGAGCACTTCCTTTCCATGGCCATCAGGATCTGCAAGTGTCTGCCAGTCCAAGTTTACACTAATTTAAAGAAGCAATATTTTTAAGTGGTTAAAAATATTTGAATCAAATAAATTAATCCAAGTTCCTTCCCACACTGGGCTAGAGTAACTCTGTTCAGCAAAAGACCTACTTGATTTTCATTAGCTGGTATGATTTTGTATTGACAGCATTTTCCTGGTTATTTCTGGATTATCATATAGCTCTGTTTGAGCTCAATGAAACCGGGATATTTTCAATGTGGAGTTTGGAGTGTTAGCTAGAAAAGTGATTAAAACTTTTCAGATTTATTCAGATCAGCCCGATCCTTAATCCAGAATTTAAGACCAGATAATCCTCTGTTTCATTTCTACTTTCCCTCAGAAATGGCTGTGTAACTAAAGGATCTTTCAAGACCTTGTTGTTGCAAGCAATTACACAAGGAAAATAGGTAGTTTATAAAAAGTCTCTCTCCCATCACCAAAAATTAACTACACCAGTTCTTATTCAGGAAAGTAAGTGCCATTAAATCATGAACTTGCTTATGATAAAACCGAAGAAAGTGTGAGTGCAAATGTAAACACAATGACGAACTCGTTGGTGCCAAAATTAAAGCTTATATTACAGCAGCTGATAGCTAGCTGCAAGTCAGAAATATGATACATTAAAATAAACAGTTTGAGATTAATCTGCAGCTATCTGGCAGAGCATGAATTAAAGCACATTTCAAATAATGTCAACATCAGTTTAATTCTCCTTCCCTTGCACCCTCTTCCATTACCTAGCCTTATACACATGTTTTTAGTTGAATCCCAAGGTTGGGGATGGACTTTTAGCTGGTGGACCCACTTCACATGCCCAGACATCTGGGAGCACAGTAATTTAGCAGGAAATTCCCCAGGTTGTCTGGGAGAAGAGTGAGGCTCTCCGTCACTTGCTTGGAGTAGTTTTGGGTTTATTATTTATATTTGTCTCAATTTCTAGAAAAACTCCATCTGATGTTTGAAAGTCAAGGTTTTTTTAGGCTTTCATTACTGAACATCACCTACAAGAAAATTTTAGGGTCTCGTTGCAAAGAGCTGCATGCCAAGCAAACTTGAGTAGTGTTTGAATTTAATACTGGAGCAAGGGCAGATAATAGGGAAAATAAAAACCACTCCCCTGTAGTGCAAGATATACTTATATGGCTCTGTTCACTTGGAAATCTGTTCTCGTTGATCTTAGTCTGACTCTCTGCAGGGTTTCCTTGGTCAAGGGGGCTAAAATTGATTCAAGGCCCAAAGCTCTTCAGCTCAGTGTTGACAAAACCTAGAATCCAACGTCCTTGTGTCAACACGCTCTGACTTTCTTGGATCTTCAAACCACATTCTGCTGTATGACCAAAAATGGAAGGTGGATCACAATGAGAAACATATGGCTGGGAATGGAATTTCAGACTGGAGGAGAAGAAAGGAGGAGAAGGAGGAGGACGGAGATTGAGAGGAAAAGAGCAGAGTAAAGTAGAAAATGAAAAGAGAAATTAAATTTAGGCCGCTTTATTAGGGAGAAGAAAAACAACCCCCTCAACTCTTCTGGTGACCTTACATGGGAACCTCCTAGAGCTTTTTTTTTTATGACTTCTCTCTCTCTTGCATTTATTTCCCTTCTCTGTTATTTCTATAAGGTGCTAGACATTGCATTTGGGATAAGCTGGAGAGCTAGAGATTTTGAGTTATTTACCTGCTTTCCAGGGCATTCCAAAGGGGTGTGCAATATGTCTGAGTTTAGAGGCAGGAGCAGCTTTTCAAATGAAGACGTTTGGCTGTGACTCTGTAGTTCGAGGCTGTTCGCAGAAATGTCTGAGGCAAAAACTCATTCAATTAGCTCCTAATTAGAGCTGACTGAAGGGCAACAACAGCTCTGCTGTGTGGCAACTTGTGAGGTCCAGCAATTTGGGTTTGCTCAAACACAGCCATACCTACTGGGAATTTAAAAATGTCCACTTTTCATTCTGACATGGAGCAAAGTTTGGGGCTTTTTGTTTGCTTTTGCAAAGCGCTGATATATTTTTCCAGGGTGCGGGAAACGGCCTTTCAGCGAGCTGTGCTTCATTCCTTACAGGAAAGGACAGCACATGGGCTTGCCTGTACATGGATCATGCTGCCCCTGGGGACACTGTTGGCCCTCGCTGGTGGCTCCAGAGGGACTTGTGTCCAGGGCAGGAGGAGCTGTCTGCCTTCCATGGATACAGGTTTGACACTGCTACATCATCACCTCACTGGGGCAATGGTTTAAAAAATTGCTCTGTATTTTTGGTCAGATTGCCATGAGAAGCCATGACTCAGAGCATCTCAAAGAGCAGAAGGTGCCTGTGTTTAGACAGATGAATTTATCCTGTGCTATGAAGATCTGCTTGTACCATATATAGCTGTTCTTTTCATGTTTTAAGCAGTCTTCTTGTTTTAAAAGGACCAGAGAAAATGGGACTTTCCCAGCTGGATGAAGATGTTTCTTGCTGTAGCTTTCCAAACTGTGTCATACATAGAAATAGGGAAAAAAAATACCAAAAAAGAGATGCACAGGATTCATACCAAATTCCCTATTTCTAAAAATGATGATACAGTGCAGATGATACAATTGCACTGCTTCAGAGCTAATAACACTTGATAACCAAAATCTTGTCCCTTATTTTGACAGCATTCCCTGTGGACATCATGGGAGCAATGGCTCAGAGGTAACATTTTAAATGTAGTGTCTGCTACTGGATCTTGCTTCTAAATTCACTGCATATCAATCCTCCTCTCATCTAAATTCTGAACAGAGTTCCTACCGATTACACCAAGTGCAATATATATAATTATATTTTATATATATTATAAATAATAAAGTGCAGCTGATTGTAAGTGATTCTTGATCCGTCAGCATCAAGATTTAGGGGTGGAACAGAAAATCAGTTTCCTACTGGCAGGTGATTCTTTACATGTTCTTGAGAGTGTAAAGAGATTTTCATATGGGTAAAGAGTGTGGTTAAACACTGATGTAAGTGTCAACCTGTGCTGAGATTTCCAATAGGGAACCAGATTATATCTTCAATGAGTAGCCCTACCAGAGGCAATAAACACGCTTCAGATTTTGGTTTATAAAATTAACTTGGTATGATATTGGCCAAGCTTGTGTGACTGCTAACTGCATTTCTTGGAGCATTCTAAATCTGTTTGCTTTTCAAACAACAACAGCAAAAATCTGGTTTCGGACAGCCTATTAAACACTACATGGTGCAGACTGCTTCAAAAATAGCATAAGCTAAACACTGATGGTTTTTAATAAACCAGACTTAAACAGTGAGTAAGTTTAATAAAGCGGATACTTAAGACAGGCATAATGAAAGGTGAAGGTCTGTTTTCTTTTTATTTCATTTCTTAACCTCTATGCTTCGATCTTGTGTTTGGTTTGGGGTTTAAAATAAATCATTCTCTTAAATGAAGTAATAAGAGAAGTAGAGTGAAGAGCCGACCTGTGCAAAGAAATTTATTGCAGAGGAGCTAGCAGGCCAGGAGAAAAAAGTTCCTATATTAACTACAAAACAGTAAGTGCTAAGACTTTAATAACTTCATTGCAATGAAAATGTTTTTCATAGAGTCAAAACAGATTAGTTGCAAGAAAAAATATTTAGTTCTTCTACTTGAAGCCAAATGGTGAAAAATTCAGTTAATCTAAATAGATTTATGACTCTCATCATAGTCTGTTCCCTCTGATGATTTGGCATGTTTTTTGCTGTAACCAAACACCTTGAGACTGTACTCAGACTAGAGAGAAAAGTGATCATGCTTCCTTTTTGTAACCTTATGTCTCTCATCTCCCTTAGGTCTGTGTGACTGCAATGGCCTCTTTCTCAGAGCTGGTCTGGATGGAGGAGGTGAGGGTAAATCACTGCTTCTTCTCAACTTCTACAAGTTGAGGGGGTATTTGACTTCATATTTTAGGATGAATTGCCTCTTTTTGCATTAGTAGTTTTTGCAGCTGCTCCTAATTTCTTTTGCCAGCACTACCAGGCTTCAGTAAAGGCAGAGAATTCCCCCTAAAGCTTCTGTCAATCTATTGAAAACAGCCTTGTGCTTTGAATGTTTCAAGCAGAATTGTTTCTAGACACAATTAAAAAAGAAAAAAAAAAGCCAGTTTCAAAATAAAGTGGTGAGGAATAAATTTCAGTTTTCATTTCAAAGAGAGACATACATGTATGAAATCTAGTTTAAATTTATTTCTATGTGAACAGTGGCAGAAAGTGTTTGTTAGTCATATAGCAATACGAAGATACTGTGTATAGAGGCTTTCCTTTGGAGACAAGGTATTGAAAAGGCATTGACAAGTGGAGGAAAAGGAGAAGGTTGCCTAGTTTGTGTATTTATGTATAGATGGGCATTCAGTTATGATTATTAATAACCTCTAACAAATTTATCAGGAGGTTCCTCTGTATCACAGTTCTACAAGATATAATTTGAAACTATTAGATTACAGCACTGTAGTAACATATTGTTTTAACAGTATCTTTTTTGTAATTATTTTGTTTGTTTCTACAATTTGCCTTCTATTCAAGGAGAAAAAAGAAAGTTTTCCTAATTTTGATATTAAACTAGGGCCACTAGATTAATGGAAGGAGTTGGTTATAGTGGACTCAAACAACTGTGAGCTGGTGACTGGAAAAGATGCCTAAGACATATGTGGGTTTTTCTTTATTGAAGAGGAATTTTAGAATTGGGGTTTCTTTTCCAGGTTTAAGAATGGTGTGTTGCTAAAGTAGAGGGATGTCAGTGTAGGTAAGAAAGAGGTAAGTCTTCAGAAAGAAGTGTTAGTGAGGTTAATTAGCAAAGTTACCCAACAAGTTTTTCTAACCAACACATTATTTAGAGATTCTACTGCGCTTCTATTTAGTCTGTTTTTCAGGTAGGCATTCCAGATTAAAGCAAATCAGAAAATTCTGTAAGCTTCAGATGACATTCCCTAAATAGGATCTCCTTTAAGTGAGTTTAAAAGTTACAGATATACATTGAAAAAATTACTTTTACATCTTTGTTAGTAAGGCAGTCCAGACATTGTGAGATTTCCACTTCTTTTTGTTTTCTGCAAGTGGGTGATGCCTTTTCCTGGTCTTAAAATCAAGAGTCAAACAAGGTTAGAAGGGAAAAAGGGATTTTACCTCTGTATTTATTTTCAGGATCCTTAGGTGCACTATGTCCAGGTGGAATGCACTGAAATTCACCCCGCAATGCACACCCACAAAAGATCTGGTATAACGTTATAGGTTTTACTAATTAGCATATCTATCAAAAATTCCCCAGTGAGAGGCTTGAACGAGCCCCTCTTCCCCAAGGAACCTTCCCCTGGATGGTTCTATCTTAGTTTACAGAATGTGTTCTGGAGAGGACCTTGGGGTCTGGGGCATTCTGATCCCTAACTACGAAGCTTCTAAGATGTTTACTCTCCTAGCTTGACAAGTAAGTCTAAGAATGTAGGCTAAAAACACTAATACAGAAGTTGTAAAAAGGTATATTAAAGGGGTATAAAAGAAAAGGCAAAAAATCATCATGGCATCATGGGTCTAAACTTTCCTTCTTAGATAACCTACACAAGCTTAGGATTCAATCGATGAAGCTCTGAGAGCAAAGCTTAATCAAGATTTTGAAAAAATATAGTCAACAATCTGCAAAGTGTTTGCTTTTAGTTGTAGTGGTGTCAATACTCTGTTTGACTGAAAGCTGCATTCTTTTTCTCCTGAGTGAGTGAAAAACCATTTTCCTATGCTCCTACTGTCACCAATGTGCTCCAACTCTCTCAATATTCTAAGCAGGAAAATGTGTTCTCAGAGAGGCTGCGTTGTCTTTCCTGAGACATTTCACCTGTCCACTCTGTTATTCTGAACTCATAAAAATAATTTACAGAAACAGAAAGAGAACCTCATTGTAAGAGGATAAGCACGCTTGTCAGGCTGATGCAGACAGGAGGTGGGATGGCTGTATGCTCAACAGGTGAGGTGGGACCATTCCCAGATTTCTTTAGCACCATACAGAGAAGAAAAAGACAAAAACTTTCAGGATTTTCCATCCCCAATGTTGACAGGTAATGCTGGGAAATTCTGGTTACAAGGCAGCAGCAATTTGGGGAGTTTTGTTTAAGTTTATTATTGGTTTACTCTGACAACAATCTTAGTTCATTTGGGAGTTGTCCTTGTGGGAGAGGGGGATTTTTGGAACTGTGAAAATGTGCAAGTCCTATATAACATCACTGCAGTGGCTCAGACACTGCTTCTGACAAGACTAAGAGTGATAACATGCAGAGATGAATCTCAAGTGACTGTTTATACAAGATAATATCATTGCAGAACATTGGAACAGTTGTTACCCCCTCTGCAGCCATGTCCACCTTCCCACCCTCATCCTGGTGGGGGCTCATGGATAATTCCATGTAAGCCTCTCTTTTGGCTGGGTGGATCAGGTTTTTTTGCCACTTCAGCTGCAAATCCTGAATTTGTCATGTGACACACTAAGTAACTCCACTCCTGACCCCAAAGTCATTGACCATGCAGAAGACTCAGTACAGGGCTGTAGTAACTCTGAGAAACCAAATACTGTCCTTTTAGCTGGGTTCCAGACTTCTCTGGGAGGAAGGGATCAGTCTCTTCCTTCAAAGTAACAAGTGACAGGACAAGAGGAAACAGCCTCAAGCTGCACCAGGAAGGCTGAGATTGGATATTAGGAAAAATCTCTTCACTGAACGGGTTGCCAAACATTGGAATAGGCTGCCCAGGGAAGGAGCTGGAATCAGCAGCCCTGAAGGTGTTTAAAAGATCTGTGGATGTGCCACATAAATTGTACATCTGCTGCATGAGGGATCCTGATCCTTTACTAGCTGGAGAGGGGGCAGTTGGGTTGATCTAATTTAAGTATTTTGAATCTTTCTCTTGAGGTGTTTTTAGGCAGTCAAGAGCTAAAAGCGGAGTTATTTTCTTCCTGGTAGTATGAGAAAAATTTGCACTATTCATGTCAGTTACCAAATGTCTTACACCTTTTGAAGGACTGCTCTGAGCTGCTCAAAGAGCTCCTGGGAAAGAAGCAGAATGTCTTTCCAGTGCAGCTACACGTTTCCTTGATGGTGATGCTGGGACACTTCACTCACACAGCTGGGCTGTGGGAAGAGGGGGGGCACACAGCTGTGCTGACACTGCACCGGTGCCGGAGCCCAGCTGTGACAGTCACACTTTGCTTGTCGTTTCCTCACTGCTCTCAGGGGGATGCTGTCACCTGGCAGAGAGGTGTGGGGGCCTTTGCCTCCCTACAGCACCTGGAAACCTCCAGAAAGTCCCAGGATTTCCCACCTGTTCTCGTGGGAGTGTGGCAGTATCCTGTAATGGCATGGTCCATCTCCTGATGATGGGGGATTTATCCACGTAACGATGCTTGGAGAGGTTGGAGGCATTTCCAAAGAAGGTTGTGTGCAGATGTTGGCTTGGGGGTCTAAAGCAGTAATGTCACCTAGGTGCCACAGTGGGCTCAGATTGGGAAACTTGCAGAGTTTGTCATTCCTAGCTCACACCTTTGGCTCTGTAGAAGTGCATGGCACACAGGATGCACAATTTTGGTAGCCCCATATGTTTTATACACTAGCATTGATATGCTGGGCTCCCTGGTCATTCAGTTTTCTTCTCTGTCCACCTCATTTCTTTGATCCCATGGGGTTTTTCTCTCTTTTTTTTTTTTTTTTTTTCCTCCTAGGCAAGGTTTGTGGTGGGCATAATGGAATGAGTTAAAAGGTGCCAAATTAAATTAGTTCACAAATTTGGAAGGAAGCCAGTCAGGAAATAGCAACTGCTTTTATAGGAAAGCATGAGAGAAGGAGGGAGAGACAGGGAGGATCTGTCTGCCTGTGTGCATGTGCAAATGTAAATCATGTGCCCAAAAACCAAAGTCAAATGATTATAAATGTTTTGGATTGATGCTGCGCATTTCTGAGTGATTTGCAATACTTCTTCCTGGAAAAAAATCCCCTTGTTTGCTCATAGAGACTGCCAGATGTACAGGACTGGTTGGGAACTCCTGCACTGGTATTTTGGACGTTTCAGGGTTACGTTGCTGTGCTGATCAGTGAAGGAGCCCCATCCAGACCTTATTAACTTGATGGAAGAGTGCAGCACGGTCGAAAATAAGGATGATGTGCTCACTAACTACACAGTAATGGTCTACAAGGCTTTAGCTCTCCTCTGAGCTTATGAAGGCAGAAGCCATGAGGAAATCTTTCCAGCCACAGCTTGCCTCCACTTTACAAGTTGATCTCATTTCATCTGCTCATGTGACTTCCAGCAAAGTTAAATCTGCGGAGGCTTCCTCTCACTTCATTCTGCCCTGAACTTAAAATAGTCCGAAAGCTTTTATATGGCTTGCAGCAGAAAACAGCCGTGGTGGCTCTCAACCAATTACATCATGATTATGCGGTAATCTGTGTTTTCTATGTGTTCAGAAATGTATTTTTTGCCACAAGTGCCTATTATAGTAGATTTATGGAAGAGCGCGGGGCACACTTTCTGCTTTGTAAACTGAATATTTTATTATATGAGACCCTTGCCAAAGTTCTCCTGATATATTTTGTGTCAGACTGTTGTGGGAAACAGTACAAAATGGAATACATTTCTTAGTTTCTCATGAATATTAATCTCTGAAGAGAAGTACAGACTATATTCCACCAGCTCGTTCTTGGTGCAACACTGCACCAAATCTGTGAGATCTCTATATGAGATTAAAACTCTTATCCATGGCACACAATGCCTTGAAATACATTGATGAGCTATTGAAATTGTGCTTATTGAATGTCATTTAAGCGCCTCTACTGAAGGCCTTCAAAGTTCTTTGCAATGTCTACCTTGTGTATTTATTTATTCTATATTTATAGAACATAGAATGTATGCTGCATAATATATATTAGATATATTATACATCTTACATCAATGTAAAAAGTTAGAAATCAGGAGAAACTAAGTAAATGACTTGCCACAGCCAGAGAACAACTGTGTGGAAACATTAGCAATAAAAATCAGAAACTGTGACTCTTGGACCTTTATTCTAACCATTAAGCACTAGTTTTTAATTCTACATGGGCATTGTTTTGGGGAGAAAATGAAAAAAAATAATCAAACTGCACTGAGGAAGTCTTCAGCTCCCCAAGTCTGAGGTATTTTGATTGAAAGAACCACATAGCTACCAGAAACATATATAACTACTTGACAAAGGCAAGCAAATGGATAGGGGGGAATCCTTTATGTCTTTGGCATTTGACTGGGCAGAGGGGAGCTTGCTGCACTCAGAGGAGAGTTCAGAGCATCTTTCACAGCAGAAATACTTCTGGAGTTCCATATGGGACCTGTCACCATTGGATTCACTTTGGTCCTTGGCTTTCTGCCCCTGTTTCTCCTCATCTTCTTTCTTGGACACTTTTATTTTTATATATGAAGATTATTAATAGAACTAAATGCTTTATAATTTTTTCATCTCTAATTAAGCCCCTGGTCTGGCAATTTTTTACAATGATTGCAGGTAAAATCCTTTCAGGTATTATTCCAGAGCTCATAGCTCCTTGTGCTTAAACACAGAAAAGCCATAAAATAGGCTGTGTAAAGATATCAAATGAGACACCTTTCTTGTGTTTTCAAACTGAGACTCTTTTTATCTATTTGGATTTGAAACTTCATTCACCTGTTTCACACAGCTGAATGACCAAGTTCTGGGCACTTTGAGATGCTTTTCTGGTGACAGCACCTTGCCTCACTGAGATCAAAGTGATAAAATAATTATTCTGCCTTTCGTGGCATCAAAAAGGGGTTTGTTTAGTCACAAAAAGTCAGGTTTTGTGAACAGCATGTAGTGTTTCAGGTTTCCTTTTAGCTACAATACCATTCTGACTATTCTGGTGCACTCATCCAGAGCTGTTGGATGTTTTCAGCCTGTGTCACCAATCTCTCTTCTAATGCAACCAAGAGATGTATCAGAGCATTTTCTTTCAGTAGATTCCTTGAAGGCATCCTAGTGATGAGTAAAACTGTGATAAAAATATGATACACCATCCATGGTGCATTTAAATTGGCCCCAGAGTTTTTGAGACTGGTACATAGTTTGCATTTCATTTAAATGAATGCTTTGGCTCATTACTTAAGTAGACAACCTTGGGAAAACCTCATATTATGAGCTTTATTTCAAGCTTAAGTTAATTATTCATATGATTATTTTTCTTTCCTAGGTACCACCTTTCTCTTTTCCATAGTCTGACAATAAATAATGTACCTAACGTGCCTGTGTTTTTGGACCAAGAAAAACACTCTCAACAGTGAACTTATTTTGTGTATGGCAATCAAAGTTCAATAAATATAAAAAATTAATCTGTTTTTCGTTTGTGTAAGCACAAAAATGTATTTAAGAAAATTCGGTTTCCTTCATATTTTACACTCTTTAAGCTCCAGCTTGGCTTTAGTGACTTTTTTCCCAACTTAAAACCTTGTTTGCCAAGACTCAAACTGAGTGAATTTTTATTGCACAGTTATAGACCATTGGTGGGGGGGGGAGGAGGAGAATTATAAAATGGAAAAAAGTTGAAATAGCCTTTGCTCTAAAAGTGCAAATAGCATACAGCACCCATTAGAGAGAGAGAGAGAGAGAGAGAAAAAAAGGTCATTGCTAATATTTTCTTCAACATACTTCTACAATGCTTTAAAATGCACCCAGGGTGCTTTTCACAGATGGAACCACTGAACATAGTTAAGGAGTAATGACCAATAGAGAGGGCAGCTAATGATGAATTGGGATAAAAGCTGTGGTGAAACCACCAGCCCTGAGCTTCAATGGTATTTAGCAGCAAGAAAACACCAAACTTTAGGAGAAAGAGGAGTATTTCTGTCCTGATGCTGTTCAGGGTGTGGTGCTTTGGTGGCCAGGTGAGCATCCTGCTGCTCCTGGCTGTACCAGAGGAGAAAGAGGGTGCAGAAATACCCAGGGACATGTCAGTTTTATAATAGTCACTCAGGGAAATGTCAGTTTTATAACAATCACTCAGAAAAAGCTGGGAAATATTCAGATTCTGTTAACAATAGTTTGGATATTCTTCCAATTTTTTTTCTTTTTGAGGCTGGCAGCTGCCAAGACCTTTGCTGGTTGTTATTTTGCATACTGGGGTGTAGCTCTTGGTGATTATTTATCCCAGTGAACCACAGCCTCCTGTATTTTTCAGCATGACCTGGATGGACAAGTCTTTGGCTAGTACTGCGATTTAAACTGAAATACCATCTGGCAGCAGTATAAAACCCAGCATGGCAGGAGGTGAAATGGAAGAGTAGGAAAGGATTGGTAAAAAGATATGACTGGGGAGCTAGGATGTGTGTCAGAAATAGTATCAGGATCAGTGTAAGAAATTCTGTGGTATGTCTTGGTGCCATCTGATGGTTAAGTTTTAAGAGGCTTGTCTTCATGAAGGAAAACACACAGATTTGAGGGAAAGAACCAGGGTTCTCCTATGGTAGGAAACTATTTTCCTTTGGTGGAATATGACTTTTGGCATTTACAAATGCATAATAATGAAGGGGAACAAATAACATTCATTATAATGCTCTCGAACCAACAATCAGAGTCTGTTTTAAAGTCAAGTGTCTCGCAGTACATGAATTAACTTGACAAAATTAGGAAAATACTATGGAAACTGGAAAATGTACTGCATAAAGCTGACTCTGTTTTGCCAATTCATACTCCAGTGCATTTGTATAATTTTTATACATAAATGAGGCATTGTGTAATCTGTGTAAATCATTTGTAAGTACTGGGAGCTGCAGCATCTAGAGCATGAAGTGTATGAAGCCAGAGAGAAAGCTCTGAAGGAGCAGTAATGTTAATGTGATGACTGAGAAGTAACTGCATATTTAACTGTCTGTGAAACAGAAAAAGGTTAACTGCTACATGAGAAGCATAATTGTTACAGTACAGCTTTCCCATAGCTTTTGAGGACACTATTTATAGATATGTAGATATATAGTCATGATTTCATATAAATTTGTGCATCAATCTATGCACTAATTTGAGAGCAAACAAAACCTTTGGCTTTTTTATTTTTAGCTTTATTCTTCTATTATTATTTTTCTATTATCCCCTCTATGAATGGGAGAGGAAAATGTTCTCGATTCATGTAGTTTCATGTGAGTTTTATTAACGTTTGCTCTTTAATTTAGTGAAATTCCATTTGTAATACATCTTTCCCATGAATATGATTTAAATTAATTTCTTCAGGTTTCACTGACGTAAAGCTTTAAAGACAAGTTTGCTGATGCTTGCTCTGTTCTGAAAGACAGTGATCAGGCCAACAGGAGCCTTGGGTTTTTAGTCTTTATATAAAGAAATTCAGTTGAAGCCTCAGGTGCAGAGTAGGTCCAGAAAGGAAATATCCAGAGGCTCCATACTCAACACTTGGGGCAAAAAAATCATGGCAAACTCTCTCAAGATGCAGTGCACAAAGTGTTTTTCTTATTCAAGGGACATCTCGTTTAAAACAGTGGAGTCTTTACCTTCCATTGTTCAGTGAATTCTGAATAACCCCTATTTGTTACAAATCTGACTTTGCTAGGACCTTCAAATACTATGAAAGTGAAAACCATTAATATAGGTGCAACAATCTCGCACAGCAACAGGATGGATCCTCAGTAAGCTTCCACATGAGACTATCCAGAAGCACAAAAATAAGTGGATATTAAGTAAATCAAACCAGTTTGCATGTTGTAGAAAGACTGAGACCTAAAGGGTTTTAAAGAAAGGATGAAAAGGCTATAAAAAGGCATGGGAGAAGCAGTCAACAGAAGAAATAAGCAGAGATTATTAGGGAAGAATTGGTAAAATTTCTGTGGAAGGCCAACCAGAATAGAGAAGGAAAAATCAGTTCATAATTTCAATTTAACAGGTTTTAGTTAAAAGTTCAATTATGCTATTGAAGGGCTGGTCCCACAGGATAGCACATTTCTTCTTTTTCCTTGGTTAACTGCAGTCCACTCTCCATAAATTGCAATTCCTTGGGTCTGACATGAGCAGTGACCCAGATCTTCAGCACAAAACAACAGAGCCACCGTTTTTAACGTGGGTAAGTCAATAGACACACCTGACATGAATTTCCTTGAAATGAGCTGGCATGTGAATTTTATTCAGGCAACTTTATGGTGTTTTAGTCCCTAGTATGGATCACCAAAATGTTTGCTGTTGGGATTCAAGAACAAACTCGTTCAAAAGCCTTGTCTTCCTGGATGTCTTCACAGTACATGCAAAGACCAACTGCTTTCCCCCAGCTTTTGGCAAGGTATGAAGTAAAACTACTCATTTCCAGGCCAGGAATATTTGAAACCTAGTTGTTAACAGCCTACAAAAAAAGATTTTGCTTGAAAAAGATTTAAAAATTTTCCAAATTTTAATCCATATTTTTTCCATGGAGCATGATTCCAAGATCATCATTTCAGTGCTCTGTCACAGCTATAGAAATCTGCCACCCTGTGATGAGGGTCTTGCTAGATTTTTCTAGAATGTAGCTGTGAACCTGGCTCTCTTTCTTGCTCCTTTTTCAGATCAGAAGGAATGAGGAAACTCATGTCACTGACTGATTTAGAGCTGTTTTCCACAGCAGACAGCTGCTGGAAGAGCAACAACCCGCCCATTCCCTGACAAGGTATCAGATTAATCAAAGACTTGTTGGGGCATTTTCCCCTGATATATGGCTACAGAATCTCTGTCTCCAAGAATTAGATGGGTCAAAGAACCTTTTCATGGTTAAGCCTTTTGGTTGGAAATGGGATTACCACGGGACAGAGTGGTCCTCGGGCAAGTAGGCAAAAACTTCAAAGGCAAACTTGGCATTAGAGGTTTGGCAAGTAAAACACTTGAAGCCTCTGCCAAGCATCCCATGTACAACAGTGCCCAGCATCCTACACAGAAGGAAACTGAGGGAAACTTTTGATACCTTAATGAGCTAAAGAGACTGTAAAAAGTAGTGTTTATAACATGTGCGTTGTGCCAGAGACCAAAAAGAATCCACTTTTTCTCTCTGTGCACAGAGGATAAAGAGGTAATTCATGGCAGAGAAATAAATAAAAATTACCTCAGCTTGCAAGGCTCTTGTTTTGTTTTGTTTTAAACTTTTCAAATCTGCCTTATCAATTAATTACCATAAAATAATGTTTATCTTTGCTGCATTTCAGTGGCAGCTCTGGCTCTTTATGACTTCTTTCCAAAGTAAATGTTTGAGCTTTTTTGGCTGAAATGACAGGATATACCATTTCCATTAAAAACTAAAGTCATGAAAGCCATGTATACAGCTTTTACAGGCCCTGTAATCACCTATCTATGTTCCTATAAGTGGACCAGGGGGAAAAAAATTAGCTGGTGATTTGGACTGCCTCTGCCACTGCAGCCAGGTGTGCATGGGCAAGTGCCTGTGCTGCTGTCTCTGCCATCAACAGGGAGATGCTGGCTGGTGTCCCTCTGCTCCAGGAGCCCATGGAGCATCCCCTGGATGCAGCCATCCTCTCCTGGAGTGCTGCTCATCCAGCAAGTGTGGGTCTGCTTCCACCCTAAGTCAAAGTTGGTGGGAATGGTTTTTGTGAATTTAGCAGCGCCGTGAGACACTTGATGTGAGAATTTACATTCACAGGCTGGAAGGCCCATTGAGAAAACATGCTATAGAATCATGGAATGATTACACAATGAATTAATAATATAGGTGATTATTATTAGAAAGCCCATATATTATTATTAGGGTATATGATAATATAGATTATTATTAGAAAGCCCATGTAATACGGATTATGTTAGAAGGCCCACTGAGAAAACATAAGATCATATAGAATCATTCATTACATAATGAGTGAATGAAAATAGAATACTTTCACTTTGCACTTTGCACTGTTTTACTTTGCACTTATCTGTGGAATTTCCATTCCTTTTCTTTTTAACAGTGTTTTAAACATACTTATATATTTTATTCTATTTTTTTATTTTAATATTTTATTTTATTTTATGTTTTATTTCATTTCATTAATTTATTTTAGTTTATTTATGTTTGTGTATTTGATTTGTCTTGATGGAAGTGTGTATTGAAGCTTGCTGAATAAGTCACTCTCCAGTGAGAAATGCAAACACATACTTTCTTAAAATGCATTCATGGCAACTTTTGAAGTAAAGTTGTAAAGGGACTCATCAGCTTTGCCTCACCTCTCCTTCCCCCTCCCTTCCCATTAATGCAACACTTAAGGTCTGATACACTGAGCTTGTCATCTCCTTCAGGGGGATTAATTGTCCCCCTGCAAGGGAAGCTGAGAAAACAAATAATAATATAAATCATAACATTTTGTTGCTCTTTTGTGCATTTTGTGTTCCTGAAGTTGCAAACTGGTTTCATGTAGCTTGTATGGAAGCTCTTTCCCCACTGCAATAATGTCTATTCTGACTACAGCAGCTCAGTTTAGTTGATTGCTACAGGCCTTTCCCTAATTTTCCTCCTCCATTCATCCTTAACATCCAACTAATAGCTGTAGGAAAGAAGCTCCATTACTTTATTTTTTTTTTTTTGTCCTCTCAGTTAAAAACATCTGCTGGAATGAATGCTGCTGCTGAGAAATGAATTGTGGGCATTTGTCTGTGTAACCACTCACAAATGCTTATCTCTGGCACCTATTGAGCAACACTGTTCTTTGGGGTCCAAAATTTCGCTCACTGACACATCATTGCCACGTTGAATGTCACTCTCTTTGCTAAGGATTCCTGACACAATGGGCTTTGCTTGGGATTTGCTCTGAGGAGTCCCAAGTGCCATGCAGGCAGCACTTTGCATCGGGCATGTGAACCCCAGGAGGACAAAACTCCGGTGGTCTGAGTCTGTTGAAAGCCTTAGGTCAGAGTTTCCATCTGTAAACATTCTCTTGCGTGTTTATGTTTTCATACAGCTTGATTTATTGGAGGTGAAACCCACTGTATACTAACTAACTGTATACTAACTCTTTTAAGGAAACTGATTAATTATTGTTGATTGTAGAATATGCTCATCAGCAGTAATAGCTCAGATGATCAGTTCATAGCCCCATACTATTAAGTTCATCTGCATGATGAGCTCTTCGGTTAGATGTCCAAAAAGTGACTGTAGATTTCCCCACCTTTTGGAAAAAAAAAAAATTAGTAATTATATTGTTGCTCTTTTACAACATGTCTCCAGAACAGATGAAAAGTGTCCATTACATTTCTGTCTGGATGACATCACAGATCTCTGGTGCACTCAGTGCGCTTGTTAATAGATTTTCGGAGTGAAAAGAACTTTATATTGGGAGCTGAGAGTTGTTCCTGAGTCTTTAGACACACAGACCCACTCACTATAGATTTTTTTATTTTGTATTTCTTGATTTTGTGGCGCTGACATGCAGTGGGATCTTCTCAAAAGGCTGGATTTTCCAGTAGCAGCATTTTAGGAAAGGCAGTACATCTTCTGCTAAAAGCACGATTTTCCTTTTCCTTTTTAAAACAAAGTTTAACAATTTTTGTGTGTGTTCTTGCCTTATCACTGCTTGCTACTAAAGCAGCACAAGCACGGCCTTTCACCTTTCTGAGGGATTTCTCTTTCCATATCTGTGGCATGAACTCCTCATTTCATTCCTCATTTCAATCAAAAAGATTAACCCAATTCTGCAAATTATTCAATGTGTAGCAAAATAACTATTTTTAGTCCAACTTTCCTTTTTTGTCATAAGCCAGATTCACTCCCTTCAAATCCAGAATGTCCCATCTTTATAGCTAGGTTGAAATGTGGAGCAGAGAATACTCAATCCTGCCCATTCAAGCTAAGCTCCAAGTACATAAACATAATGAAGTGATAATATAGGGATGAAAAAGACTTCTTTACTAGTAAAAATAAAATCACTGCAAAACATTGTGGTGGAATGAAATCTGAAGTCAGCAAATTTTTTTTAATCGTTCTCCTATTTTGATAAAAAATTAGCCATGTAGTTGTGGGGTTTTTCCCCCCCTTTTTCTGGTGCATCTGTAGAAGTGTCTGTTGGCTATTTTACAACGTGTGATCTGATCACAGGTACAAACAGTTTATGGCACTGCAGTCATACCTGGAAACATCCAACATCAAAAAGAGAAGAGCCTCTCTGGCTTTTACTGTTACACACTTTAGAAGAAATTTAGTTCCTGGACCTGAAGTAGCAAGCTGGCATGAAATGTGATATTGTTTAATGCTGAATTTGAAACCTTTCACAGGGGAAATCCAAGAGAAAAACGACCTCTGAGCAGCCAGAAATCACTGGCTGCCAACTGCTGACATCTGTACTCCTGGTGAAGCTCTGAGATTCCTGACATATGAGGTTGAGTAAAGCAGAGTAAATTGATAAACCAAACCTCATAGTTCTGGATTTCAGCTCAGGTTCTTCATAGTAAAAATAGTGAACAGAAAGCTTCAGTGTGTCAACTGGTTTTGAAGAGGACACGTTTGGCTTTGATATTACTGCAGCCCCAGGTCAGCTCTGTGTTTGAATTGGTTAATGCCTCCAGATTCCACCTTTTGTGCCATGTGAGGAAATGTTCCCTTACTGACCTGATCTGGCATTCTTTCAGTGTGAGATTTTCTCAGCCTCAAAATATCCTGTATTAACGACCCAGAATTTCGGGGCCCAAATCAAAACTTTCAGCACAGTCGATCCAGATCCAAATGTTACAGCTCAATTTCTTTCTGTTCATGACTTTCCTACTGATACTTAAACAGCAACAGGGAAATCCAGTGTATAACCCTCATTTTCCACTTTCTGCTACAGAGTTTTTATCTTTCTGCATTTGTTTTTATGGTAGGACAGTTTCTGGTTTGAATTTTATCTAGCATAAAAACTGCCTAAAGGCACAGACCTCGATACTAGCCTATTATTCCTTTCAGGTTTTGGCTGGAACCAAAACATGGAGGAAAACCAATTGTCCTCCTTTTCCTGCTCTGAAAGATAAGTGTGACATGAAGCACATGCCTCTCTTAAACGCTCTCGCATGTGCCTAGAATTTTAGGTCAATAAACCCAGCTCTGGAACATGGCTGAGGCATTAAGGATTTGTTATGAGGGCCAGATTCCAGGCAGAGGTTTCTTTGTTCCTCCAGAAGGGTTTATTCATGCACATTACTCCTTGTTTTATGTCTCTGCTTTTCAGTGCTTGGCCTCCAGATCCTAACAGGATGCAGCCATGCTTCCCCACTGCCCTCATGCCTTCCCCATGCTCTTCATCATCGCAATGCAAATGCTCAGGGATTGTAGATATGGGTGTCCATGTCAAGGCTCTCTTGGCAGACTGGAGGATGTCATCACTTCTGTGTTTCCAGGACTCCCAGCAACCCAGAATTTGCAGGTTCTTTGTTTTCTGTGCATACATGGATCTCAACAGGCATCTGAGCTTTTAGAAAATTTAGAGTTGTAGCACCTGGAAGATGCACACAAATTAGCCCATGGATTCATCCAGCTGAAGAAAATTAACTGAATATCAGGCAGACAAACTTCTAACATGGCTGTTAAGTTACATCCTCTTTCTGCTGCTTTGTTTTCAAGTGCCCCATTCTCCTTTCCTTTATCTGGTGTGATTTTTGTCCCTGGACGTGAAGTGGCAGTGGCTGTACAAGTCCTGTTCAGAGAGGGTCAGGAATGCTCATGTGAAAACAGTCTTAGTTTTGCCTTCCAGTGGCTCCACTCCTGGGGATTTCCTGTTACTAAATAATGCTCTTAATAATATTTAAGTCTCCCATAAAAATAATTAAATTAACTCTGTCGAAAGACTGTTTTCCTTCCTGACAGTAAGATGGGAGATTAACGATCAATTGATTGCCTGTTCCTTGCTCTCACCCCTTGAAAAAACATTAAAAATATAGATTTTGAAAGATATGAGAGAGGTGAGAAATGAAAATTAAGGACAAACTGAGGCCTGTTCTTGCTCTGAAGAGCCTGAAGCATAGCCTGTGGCTCACCATAGGAAAAGCTGAGTGGCCAGGCTGATTGCCTCGCTCACTTCCCTGCAGTTTGACTTAGCCCCTCTTCCCCCAATATTTTTCCTCTCCTCACCCTTGACATCTACATCATTTTTTACTTGTCCTCTGGTGACATTCAGGCAAAAAGTTTCTCCTTGATTTCAGCCTCCCGAACTGCAGGGAGGTGGTTGAGGAGGAGTGAGCCAGAGACAGACTTGGACCACTTTCTCCAAGCAGAGTGTTTGGAGAGCAAATAACCCTGGGTGAACCAGCCCTAAAGGGATTGAAAGGGAGAAATATCCTCACACAAGGACAAGGAAAATTAAATAAAGGACTCTGAAATAAAATGTCTGGCTTATGGCTTGAGTGCCAGCTTAACATCCAGGCACTGAAGTAACATTTCCAGGTACAGAGAAGATGTGTGCATCCAGATAAAACCATGTCTTAGTAGCCAAATGTGAAATTCCAGCCTTCCAAAAGCAGACTTGACTGCTTAACAGTCCTTTAAACCTCTTCAATCCAGGTGTTCTTTGGTTCTAGAACCTCATGTTCTGATTTCACTTTGCAAATATTTGATACCAGTGTTCCTTTCATTATCCTGCCCGAGTGTGCAAAAATGTACCTCGTATCTCCCACATTTAGTGGGTAAAAGGAATAAATTGAGCTTGAAATAGGGACTAAGGCTGAGGAGGAGTTTCTCTATCCCAGGTACTGTCCTAATACCTAAGTAAAACTTCTTTTCTTTCTTACTGACTCAGCCCTTTAATGAAAGGGAGGTTTTTCTTCTAACTTCAGGTCTGAAGAATGTCTTTGAATATGTCTTCTAGAATAAGGACAAGGAAATATGGTTCTGCAACTTCTGCCCCCTCTGCTTAGCTAGAGCCTCTTCCTCCATGAGAAGAACATGATGAATTGTACGGTCTTAAATGTAAAAAAACCCCCAAAATTTAAAGAATAGGGGTCCTTTTTTGCCTTTGTATTCTTTTGTAATATAAAGTATTATTCGGCTCCAAGGTTTATTATATATTTACTTTGGCCCTAATGTAAAGAAGGCAAATGAAGTTAATTTCTGAGAGGAAATAATATTATTTCTCCTTAGAAGAAAGGAAGTTACATACACTCAAAGAAGCTTTCTAAGAGCTAATTATCTCAGCAATAATAACTGCAGTCTTAATGGCCAGGTCTTGCTTCTGGTCATTTAGGAGAAATCTTTAATAACACTGTTCTTTGAAGAATCTTCTGCATAAGTTTATTATCACAGTTGGGATTGCCTACTGGTTATTTTTAGCCATCCTTTGAAGAACTCTTGTCTGTCCTGTGCCATTTCCTAGGAATTGCCTCATATGAGTTCTGACACTAGTTTAATAAATGACTACAGATATGTAGTTTTGCCAACTGTTCAATAAAGGTATATTCTGAGAAAAACCCCAACAAATTCAGGGTTGATTCCGATTTTTCCTGTACTGACCATAAGTCCATCAAAATCAATCAATTCATTTCACTTATAGAGTCCAGAATAAAAAGAGTAATTTGTTTCTTGCTTTTAATACTTCTGATATGAGAGGTATGTTTCTGAATGAAATATAAGATGACTGGTTGCTGACCAAAATGCCTGTGTATGTACATTCTTATAACTACCACGCAAATTTAATGTTCAAAAACTAAATTTCATTTACCTGAATTCATACCTCTAGAATTTCTCTTTGAGTAAAAGTAGCAGCAAGGGAGAAAGTGTGGTATATTTAACAGTCCCTCTGTTATTGCTGGCATTTTCAATTTGAAAATTCCTAGAAAGTTCATGTCCTGTTCCTGGTAATGTCTGGTTTGCCCCAAGGTGTTGGCTCGTTCATTATTAACACCTAAGGTCTGATTTCTAACAGCAGGCATGGGAGAACACAGTGGTTTATACCTAAAATATCATATATAAACTTATAACCAGCCCTTTGCTTGCATCAGTTACTCTTTGAAATGGCAGTCATGGAAAAGGCACAGAAATAATTGTTGCACACCTCTGAAAACCACACCAGCACTGAAGAAGGAAAAACTGTGTTTATTCCAGGTTTTTCTGTACCAGCCTGGAACTGACTGAGTGAGAAGAAAGACTGAGTGGCATCACACTTCCCATGTCAGTCAGTCTTGGGTATAAAACCTGGGAATAAGGCATGTCAGTTTGCTCTTTAGCAGTTTCCTGAGCTTCAAATAAACATGGAGGGATAAAGCACATATCAATAATTCAGAAATATCTAAATATTAAGATTTCAGCTCCTTCAGTTCTTGTATAGTTTTATTTATTCTCCTCTTACATTTTGAGCTGCATAAGTAAGGCATAGACTCTTCTAATGGGTCTGATGGCACATTCCTGGCTGGCACATCAGCACTGTCACACAGCCCTGTGTCCTGGCAGTCCCCTCTGGTCCCCACTGCTGATCCTACACCTCCTCCTGGCCCTGCAGCTGGTGAGGATGAGCTCATGGGAGCAACAGCTCTCACTTTACTTTAGAAGGACTTCCAAGATCAGTCTCCTTCTCAAGTGAATATTTCCATAGCTGATGTAGCCCTGTCATGGTATTTTCTGTTTATCTACAGCTGAGAAGAGGGTGTATTAAATTACTTGGTAGCAGCTAGGGTAGTCAGTTCCATTTTGTCTTTATTAAATCACACGTCACTGAAAGTTTAAACTATTTGAGCAAAACAGTGAATCAAAGTTCAGGGCCGTTCCTCTGATTTCAGCTGAGTTATATCACTTTCACTGGAGTTGAATTATTTGTGAAAGCAAACCCTTCAAGGGTGTTATTGTGGTAAAAGGAATGGAATCCTGCATATATGATATCTGTTTTTTTCCACTTCACGTCCTGTTCTTTACAAAAGTCTTCAGTTTAATTGGCTTCAAGGAAGAATTTGCCTACATTTAAGTTATCAAAACTTTAGGCAGAGCAGATAGGAGTAAAGCCAGTTATTTATACTCTGTTTTTAGTGGACCAAAATGATGAGAATATAAAAGGCAAAAAGATTAACCCAAACTCTCTAACATTTTAATGTCTCAAAAAAACACAAGATTAGGACTTTGAAAAGCATCCAAGTAATAAATCCACAGAACCAAAATACACAGTTTTAATAAGTTTATTACAAAAGAACACAGGAGCTGATGGGCACAGATGCTAAGCTGGAAAAACTTCAGCAGCCCTTTGTGTTTGTGGACTTTTAAAAATCAAGGGATCAGGTGTAAGAAACTGATGATGCAGTTTGATTCTCTGATGCCAAAATCCAATGAGGTGCTGGGGGAAGGGTAAAAAAGGGGTGGGAGAAAAAAGGTTCCCAGCTTCCTGCCTGGTGTCATCAGCAAAGCCAGTGGTGTTCACCTCTTTAGATAAAGCAAACACTGAAACTATGGAGAAAAAAAATCCATCTGACTTGAGTGGTGTGAAGTTGCAGAGGACTCAGGCTTGATGGGCTCCTTGGGCAAGGCTGTGGTGATCCTCCCTGAGAGGTGTCAAGGTCTGAGTTGATGCAGATGTGGGGCAGATCTTGTGTGGAAGACTCAGTGTCCAGGGGGCAGGGCATGGAAGCTCAGTGAAGTGTAACTACTGTTTTCAGACACAAATCTAGTTCTAAATCTAAACATCCTGAGCTTTATTGACATTTTTGTCAGCAGACTTGTTCCTGGGTTTTGTTCAAAATCATAGCTGCTGGCTTTTGGGGAGAGAGGTGTGACATCTATTCCCGTACAGCCTTTCAGATTTTGCTGAAAAGCAGAGGAGATGATTCTAATTCTTCTGAATACCAGTAAAACCACTCACAAATGTTGAGTAAGCTTCCCTTCTGCAAATCCACTGGAGACTTAATTTAGACTGCTGCACTCGTTAGAGAAAATAAACTCAGCTTTACTTTGAAATTTCTGGATGCATCTCAGGACTGACAGGAAGTACTGCTCCAGAAATCAGCAATTTTGACACAGTAATGAATGGCAGATAGGAATAGTTTTTAGTGTAGTGCTTACTCCCAAGGCACTCCATTCATAGTCACTTTTCAGAGTAATGCATATTTTGTTTATGTATCAGGCCTGGATATGATGGATCTTTTGTTTTCCTGTTTTCCCTTAAACCACAGGTGTGTACAATCATTTCATGTAGTGAAATAAAGAGAATCAAACTCCTTTCCATCTCTTTGTTGCAGTCTTTTGCTGTACTTCTTGCTGCCTCTAAGAATCTGGCATGAAACTCACAGGTAGACAAAGGAGCTCTGTCCATTTTCCTATGGTCACAACCAACAAATGACAAAGGATATTTCTTTTTATTCTTCTATGTTCTTTCATTTCTTCCTATTTCTCTGCTATTTCATCCTTTGTCATGATCGCAGTTATTTTGGGAAGTAACAGGATGGAAGAGCTTAGAAATGAAGGACCTATTCAGATCTGAGTGAGACATGGCTGAATGTGGCATCACATTTTCCTGTAAATGTATATTTAGCCCCTGTGCTTGAATATCCCACCAAAGTTATGTGGGCAGCACAAACTGACCAAGGTGTTAAATGATTGATTGGCGCAGCGGAGAAACTTCTGCTTCATCCACAGTCTCCACCAGCTCCTCATTTTCCATGCAGCTGGGCTGCCAATTCTCACACCTAACGGGTCAGTCCTATTTTGTCTTGCTCGAGCAAAATTCCATTGGCATTTCCAAACTGATGCTTGCACCCAGGCATTTCCTAGCTTGCTGAGCAAGGCTCTGGATGGTGATGGCTCTCCAGTGTGGCATAGTCTCACTCAACAATTATTCTTGGAGACGCTTCTCGCTGCGTTTCCAGGCAATCCCGGTGCTCTTTGCCTGCCATAGCCTTCAGCTGCTCTGTTTCATCTCTGTTTGACTCCTACTGTTCTTATAGCAACAGCAATGGCAGAAACACATAGATTCCTTCTTCTGACATGTCACCAGCTTTATTTGGACGTCCTGCATGGGCTGTTTCCAGGCATTGCTGCCAGCAGCATGTTTTGGATAATGTTTTCAAGACCAAAGTTATTCAGTGCAAATCCTGGAGGCACGCGGTATTATCTGCACCTTATTGTTGACAGATGAAAATATAAATTCAATTCTATGGCGAGGGTGAGGAAAAGAATGGCTCCAAAGTAAGAGGAGGATGTTCTGCCTGCTCTGATCTAAGTTTAGAGTAGGCATGGTTCCTCACCCATGGTCCATGGGCACAGCACATGGTTGATGATTATTGAGTTAGGATCTTTGGGATTGGTGTTTGTGAGATTAATTTTCCATCCCAGCAGCTCAGCCACTGTGGGGATGCGCCTGTGTATCCCATCACAGCTCTCTGCTTCCAGCAGCAGCAGGGAAGGCAGGCTTCAGGATCGCTGCCTAGCCCTCCATTTGACTTTTGCTCATTGATCTGGGGGGAAGAATTGGGGCTGCTCAGTCAGAGGAAGGATGTGAGGGACCAGAGTGCTTGTAATTTTGTCTGCTCCACTCAGACTGAGAAATCTGAGATACAAAACTGTAGGGTGCAAAGACTTTAAAAAGTTTGGCAAAGCCTGGAAAAGACAGAGAGGTTAATACATTCCTGTGCTAGGCTGTAGCCTTAAGTGGTTTTCAAGTATTGATGGAATCAAGGAAGGAAAACATGCTTCCAGATTTTTTTTAAACAATAGTTGAAGAGCATAGGATAGGAATTCTGCTTCTTATCCCCATTTTTTCCTCTTTTGTTCTCTGCATTGAGAGGCAACTTTTACCTCAAATTACCAGCCCTGCACATGGTCTTTTCCAAGCATAAACTCCTATAGAGACTGAAACATCATAGAGTTAATACGTGCAAAAATCATTTCAAAATGGATTTTCCAGGTGCAAATCCAATCATCTGTTCAGCCAGGTGTGAGAATCTATCAGCTGTGCACACAGGTGTCAATGCTTGAAAAATGGCCCAGTTTACTCCTCCACCAAGGGTTTGCACATGGATCTGTGTCACTTAAGTCTGTTTTTGGGCTGTGTTTTGAGGATTCAAGTGGAATTTGGATGGTGGTTTCTGTGCTGAAGGCTCTCTGCGTAGGGCAAATGCTTCACAGAGTGTGTGCACAGATGGGCAAATTTGGCGGCCCCTGAGTGAGTCTGGGCTGGGGGCCCAAATCGATTATCTTGCCCCAGATGTGCGTCCTCCTAAAAAAAAGTGTCTACCTCTTGTCAGGCTCATTAGAGAGGGGTGGTTTTGGCTGGTTTGCCTCTTTTTTCTCAGTGTTTCAGTGTTCCGAAACTCAAATATTTAATAACCCCTGCTATCTAATACCTGACTTGGCTTTGCATTAGAAACAATTGCTTGCAAAGTGTTTATCTATTGAATGAAAATGATTAAAAGAAAATACAAAGTCCTTCATACACTATTTTTGGGCAACAAAATGAACTTGCTGCAATTTTAAATATTTCAGTATAATTTATATTAGCTATAATGCCATCAATAAGGCTGCTTGAAAATTAAGTGTCATTCTTGGCCTGAGCCACTGGGTGTGTTGTGGGACCAAATGCCACGTGCCAGAAAAAAAATTAAAACCAAAACCACGGTCAAGTAACTAAATTTATGGAGAGAGCAAGCAATATGGACCTGAACAACACAGCTATTTTGGACAAACAGCAATGCTTCCACCTGGGAAAACCTTAAAGTTCTCCTCCACCTTAATAGCAGCTATGGCGTGGAGAAGAGAGCAGCAGCAAGCCACGGCTGTCACTGGTGGTGATGCTGTCACCCTGCAGATAGGCAAAGCAGGACATGCTGGAAAACTCTGAGGAGTAAGTGGATGGGAATTAGCTGGCATTTATGTCCCCAAGTGTCAAAATATAATGATTTTTTCTCCTTTACAGGGAAACTAAACCACCCAGCTCTGTCTTTCACTGATTTCTTCAGTGTCAGTCTCTCCTTTACCCAGGCAGCTCGTCACTCTACATCTTCCTGCACAAGTTAGTTTTCCTCCAGTGTGGAGGACACTAAGTGCCCTGTGCCAGACAAGGGCCTTCTAAGGCATTAATGCTTCCTTATCTCCACTGGAAATCCCACCCCTGCTCCATCCCAGGAGAACGCTTTGCCTCTTTCACAGCTGCATCACACTGATGGTTTCACGATCCTCCTGCACTCTGCTAAGATGATGTGAATATTGTGGGATTTGGCAGTGCTTCCTGGCTTCTGGGTCCAAGTGCAGGTCCTGGACACATCCCAGATCTGTGCTGGGATGGGATCTGGATGTTCACTTGAGGCCTTTTCCTCCTACCTGTCCGTTCCATAGTTTCCATGGAACTAAGGGCAGAAATACTGGCCAAAAAGGAGCCTCAGTGCAGTACATTTTGGCCAGGTCTCCGGTCCAGATAATCAGTGAACAGAATCTTGGAGAAGTCTGCTCCTTATATCAGTTGTTTAGACACAGACATATAAACTATGTATTTTTTTATATTTTCTCTCAAGTGATTAGAACAGACTCCACTCTTCCCAGCTGATCCCATTTGACATCTGCTTTTTTTTGTTCGCCCCTCCTGCATGACATAGAATATTTTGTCACTGCTTTTTCTACAGAGCAGCAAAATCCATATTCTGTTTCCATTTAATCTATTTATCTCCTGGGCATCTCCCACTCTGATATTTGTGACTTTCTCTTTTCTGAGCCTTCCTGAAGAACCATCTGTTAAAATTATTCTTCCTCCTTTTGTGTAGCCACTTTGCTCAGCATTTTGAATAAATCTACCAGCTCTTTCTTCACGCACTATCAAATTTCAGCTACCTCTGTTGTCTCTTATGCAATCTAGACTGACATGGTATAGCTGCCTGCCTTCCTTGTACAGCAGCCTCTTCGTAATCCTCTGCAGGTGACAGACTGCTTGAAAAGATTTCTAAATTCAGTTCACTCACTGATTCCCTTCTCTTTTAAGAGCGCTGACAGAAAATCTTACTGCTTTTGTATTATCTCCAAAATCAGAGGCAATGAGGGCACAAGGAAGTGCACTGGTAGTCATCTGCTCTTTGAGCTGATCCACTCACACCCTAAAGTGTCAAGTCCAAAATTAAGACATAAATCCTTTGAGAGAAAAAGTGATGTATTGCAATATGTTTGGCTTCCAAAGGATCACTCTAACAAGCATACTTAATCACTTATAAATATCTACTGCTAATGCAGTTGTTTCCTTGCAGATTTATCCCATCAAGCCATAATTCTAGGCATTTTTGTTTCTTCCTAAAATCTCAGAAACAATCTGTTTTTGTAACTTTTCAGTTATGCATGGTTTTGCTGAGTTGGTGAACCTCTTTAACTTTTTAGTATGCACAAAAGACCCATGACACTGAGATTTTTGGCACAAGCCAATAAAAAAAAATACCTCTGGTGGAATGCTAAATATTCAGAGGGGTTAGAAAAATAACAGCCTCTATCTATATGTGGCAAAGCAGCATTAAAAGTTAAAATTCCCTCAAAGAAAGCTTTAATTAAAAAAGTAGTATAGCATTTTACCTTCAGAAAGAGGAAGGAATTTTTCCTCTTGTATCCTTGTATTTAGAAAGACTTGTGATATACTGCAGGGGAAACTTCAGGACCCTTCAGACATGTGGAAATAAGACAGCATGTAAAATCTCATTGCAGAGCTCTGGAATCATGGCATCACCAACCCACTCAGACACTCAGGAGTAAAATAAGATCTGAGACATGCTGTCATGACATCACAGAGTTTTTCCGTTATCTTGAACACCCCAAGACATTTTACTTCTCTACAGCTTTCTCTAGTGGCAGTGAATGTGCAGATTACCAATACCCTGCAAAGAGGTCTTGTACCAAAACTCCCATTAAAGTCAATGGCAGCCCTGTGGCCGGCCTGTCCGTATAACACACTTCAGGTCTGGGGCTGGATGGCTGACTGCTTTATTTTATATCTGCATGTCTTTTAAGAGCATTTGTTAAAACAAAGCAACAATATTTTGCTGGGAACATAAGGACTTCGACAGACTGGGCTTTTTCTTTCTTTTTCAGTGGCCTCGCTTGCATCAAGCAGGCAACACTAGAGGGGTCTCAAGCTCACACTGCTTGGAGGACTGAACTGCCCTAAGGGACGGAAAACAGAATCCAGCTACAAAGTTTTGGGCTCCATCCCAGATACTTTGTCTATTAAATGAGTCAGGAGGTTAGGAGTGAGAAGAAATAAGCCCCTCAGCAGAAGTGTGTTTTGCAATCTGCCCTCTTTGGAAAGGTGCTGATGCAGAGGCAGGCTGCTGGAGAGGGGAGATGCACTGACTGATGTTGAACCAGATTGGACAGAGGGAAAGAAGGGGGAAAACAGGCATTTGCAGGCTTGTTGATGAGGGCAAAAGTCATGCTTTTCTACACCTTTAGATATTGACTTCCCCCTCCAGACACAGTTTCAGCAAGACATGACTTGAGGCAGCAACACTTTAGGCAGAGGCTGTTGAATTTCTGTGTGACATGGCTGAGGAGCATGGGAGGTCTAGGAGCTGGGAGCAGAGGTCTAGGAGCCACTCAATCACTCTGTCACTTAGGGCAAGTCACTTGACCTTTCTGCATGGGCTTAGGCCATGTCAGATAAAGAAAATGGCTCGAGACCAGCATTTCACGCAATATCCGAAACCTAACCTGAAAACAACTTCCTGCAGTTCACTGAAGAGGTCACCTGTGTCATCTTGAAGTGTCATCTATGTCAGCTGGGTAAAAACACTGAAAAAATTATCAGTTCACCTTCCAAACACCATCTGTCTGTATGCTTATGTCAAAAATTAAATGTTTTTAACAGATAAACAGTGTTTGTGGGCATAGAGTAAGTAACTGAATTGTGACTCTGCATTTGCAATTGCTGCAATTCCTGGTTAAAATCTGTTAAATTATACCCATGTAAATCTAAAATTACATGCTGTTTCTGAAAGCATGGGCCTCTGTAGGTTTTTCATATTAAATCAAGCAGTTTTTAAGCTGAAACAAGGCATATGATTAAGAAGCCTTCCTTTTCCAGTTCACTGTCATTAATAGATTGCATCAACATCTAATAAACCTATTCTGAAACGAAGTATTGGAGCATCTGAATAATTCATGGCCATAAAAATATTGCAGTTCTTGTTTCTCTTTGCCGCAAAGGTAGTAGAGAAAATCATACAGTCCTCAAACATCGTTTCTACTTGCACTGCTGTCCCTTTGCTCTGACTGAAAGGGTGGATATTTACACACTAGAGCTTGTAGCTGAAACTGCTCACAGGAATCAAACAGAAATCATTTGAGGACACTGAGTAGGTAGAAATTACTCCTGTAATTTCACGGACATCTTTGTGAAAAAGGAGAGGCTATTAGAAGTCTTCACATCAAGTTACCAAGTGTTAATTTAGGGGGGGAAAAAGACAAATAATTGAAGAATTTCCAAAGAGAAAAGGGAAATTCATCACATGTTAAGACTGGGGAAACAGACTTCGTTTCCTGAAGTCTATACTAGATACACTGCTCGCTTTGAAAGTTATTTTCTCTTATTACTCACAGAGAAAGCACACTTGGTGATCATGTGAGGAACCCAATCAAATGGGTGATTTGATTAATATATTTGCTGCACCCTAATCCCTTAAAATCAAAACTCCTTACACAAAAATAAGTGTAAAGGGCATCCTATTTCAGTGTTTGAAATTGATTGCATGGGAATATGTTCACGTGCCAGCCTTCCGCATTTAAGACTGATTTTAAATATGCAGCGCTTCTCCTGTGGGGTTGCAACTGGAGCAGAGGAGATCATGCTAAAACACCCGTGTTGCTCTAGAGCAAATGAAAGTACTGCATGCATGCCTTTTAAAAACACGAGATGTTCATGCAACTTGGCTTCAAACATTTTCCATGAGCTTGAGCAGTCAGCAATTACCGTGCAGCTGAAGAGCAGAGGTGCCGTATACCTTGCAGTTACCTAAAGCACCGCCTGTTTTATTTTTTAGTAACGATCCCCTCGCCTCTTTTTTGGGTTCAAACTCTTTGTAAAGATTGGAAAAATTGTGTAGGTGATGTTTTCAAATTGCTTGAAGGCTCATAAAGAATAAGTGCCTGAGATATTTCTGCTCACAGCACATAGGTCACTGGAGGAAGTATGTGTTGGGGAGTCAGCGGGTTTTCATGCCTAAATATGTGCTCCTTAGGCCAAGGGGAGATCAAAAGATCACCTTGCACAGACTTGTAAAACACACCATTATGCATCTGTCAAGTATTCTGTGTCAAGACCAAAGGCTTCAGTCAGTCTGTGTGTTAGTGTTCAAAGCATAAAACATGACTCCACAGGTAAAGACCCCACTGGGACGACGGCTGGATGGCTACAGGGATCCTCTGGAGGGTTTTCTTCCACCCTCATGCTGTAGAGAAACCTGAAATCCAGAAATGTTTCCCCTTCTCTGGTGGGAAACTTTCTTCTGTCCCCAGATAGGTGAGGTCCTGAGAAAGAGGCACTAAATGTTCAGTGGACTGAGGGGAGCTCTCTGTGATGTCAGGGCACCCTGTCCCCTGGGCCCAGCATCTTCTCTCCTACTGCTGTCTGCTGCTGATGCTGGGGAAGCAAGAACAAAGCAGGCTTTTTCCACAAGCGAAAATAATTCTCAGCCTCAGCAGAGAGCTCTCATGGACAAGATTTAATCACAGTTGATGCATAGATGTGTACAGAGAGGAATCATCCTTTACATTTGCAGTTTACCTTCAGCATTCCTCTTTGGGAATGCCTGTATAGGTATGCTTCCCACCTCTTTAAGTGGATGACTATCAGGATGATCTAATTTTCAGCCTTACATTCTCAATCAAAGGCTTTCAATTATACAAAAATATTTCAAATATAACAACAACAAAAAATTATCATCTCCCATGGTTGAAGCATGGAGTTCTGCTTTACATATATTTTTCAGGACTTTTTTCTTAAAAACCTGTGGTGAGTTTTCTTTCTCAGCCTTCTGCAATAGAAAGAATGAGAGGAATTTGACATTACTGTAATCCTTTCCTTACTCAGCAGGTAATGGAAAAGTATAAAAAAAGAAAAAACCCTGCTTCCTAGCATATTGAATAAGACTTCTAGGAATAGATCAAACAGTAGGGTTAAATAATTTGCAGCCTTTAACTCAATCAGTTGCAATTGGATCACCATTATAACATTCACCCAGATCTGAATATCTGCAGAGTTCAAGGCCAAAACATCACAGATGACCTCTGTGCTCACTTCTTTGACTCATTGTGGCCTGGTAAAAATTAAATTTACTTTTACACCAAGTGAGGAACCAGCTGGAGCCAATGTTATTTAGAAAAGCAAGGATGTAGGGAATCATCTGAGGTGGCCGCCTCCCCTTCCCTGGGACCCCAGCATTGCCCACGACACCAACTGGAATCCCAGCCCAGGATTAGCAGCATGGCTGGGGCCTGGAGGGTGCACTGGGACAGCAAAAGCAAAGCAGGAATAGTGTTTCCACTTTCAGCATTAAATTCAGTACTTGGAAGATTCAGTGCTGTCAGCTGACAGAAAATAATAGATGCTGGAAAATACTTCTGCAGCCAGACGAAGTGTCTAAATGCATGTTTGTCTCCAAAGTGGTGATGAATGTAGTTTAAACAAGGCAAACTTTGGGGACTGTCACCTTTTTTAGCTTACTGTAAAAACAGTTTACTGGGCTTTCTAATGACTTTAATACATTTTGGCTATTAAACTTGTAACTTGAATGAAGAGTATGAGGTTGTTTCTGGTCTAGTGGGCTTACTTCTCTTCCATGGATGTCATAAATAACAATTAAAAAAAAAGAGGTGGATTTTTTTCAGCACTCATTAGAAATGGAAGTAGAATTTAATAACCACTCTAAATCATCAGGAAAAATATGGCTAATTTTCTGTTCCATGAGTTTTCTGGAAACCATGCAGACATCACACACTGGCTGAAATTAGCTCCTTAAAAACACAGCGCGCTCAGTGACACTCACTGGGAGCTCAGTGGTGAAGGGACATGCAGGAAAAGCCCATTGAAAGTAGTTTTGTGTCCAAGCAGAACTGATGGCAAACAGCTGCCAGGTGAAGGATTGGCCAAGGATTAATTTTCTGTCTTGGTTATCTTGCTCCGAAAGCCCTTCCCAGGTTCAAGCACTTTCTAGAGACTCAGGGAAGGAGGCACAGCAGGGCAAATGATGAGGAAATAATGGGACAAAGGCAAAAATAGTGGAAATATTGTATCTGTGGTCCTTTTGGGAGTCATACGTCAAGTCAGATACTGCTCAAAAGGCTCCCAGCCTGGTGCCTCGGCGAGTTGGTGAAGCTGCCTCCCTGCCCACCATTTCTAGACAGGGGTTTGGTTTAATTTCTCCCCATGAGGTAGTTACTGAGGCTGCAATAACAAAAGGATTACATGGATATGTGATTGGATATTGGAAAAGGGCCTTTGTAACCAAGCAGAGGAGGAGGTACTTAATTTGTTTAAAAACAAAAGCTCCTATTTTGAGGGAATCTACATCACAATCTGTATGAAGCCCTAATTCCCCAAATCCATCTGTGCTTACACTGGTATAGGGAATTACTGACCCTAGCAATGCCCAGATGGCAGATAAGGATGCAGAAAAGGATTGCTTATTTTATTAACTCTAGCTACCTGGGGGAGGGGCCAAGCCCACCATTTCTGGCTGGGGGCACACAGCGTATATACTGTGACAAATCCAGTTAAAATATGTTTCACAGGGAATCATGACAGAATGGTGCTTCTAATGTCTTTTTTCTCTTGATGTGGCAGAGGAATGTGTGTAAAGCTGAAACAGTGAGTCTTGCCTCACAAATGGAAGAAGGTGAATTAACAAATTCTGGGGCTAGGGCAAGGGGGCAGAAATCTGTTTCTTTTGTGATATTTATCTGGGAGCTAAGGATTTCCGTGAAGTCTAATTCCCAGAGTCTAATTTAAATGCCTGGTCTTTCTGTATAATTACTGGAGACACAAAGGCTTCTGCATATGTACTTGGAGTCCACTGAGGAGGACTTTTTGATTGAATTTGGAACATCAGTTCCCAGTGAGGGTTCGCATAAGATATGAAAACCTTGAGAATGAATATCCTGAAAGGTCTTTCAAGGTCCTTCACTCCATTTTTAGGAAAAAGGACTGGAAGTCTTGTACACCTGAGATTAAGGGTCCCATTTACTACAACAAACACAAAGCTTTAATAATCTGCCAGTATTATATGGAGCAGCGTATCTGCAACTCTGTGTAATCAAACACATCTAGAAATTAATCTTTCCACATGTAAGCCTGCTTTCTTATGCTTTTGACCATTTTATTTTCCAGTAATTGGAAACCTGTGTGAATAACTGATGTGAATTTCACAGTTTTGCCATTGACATGACAGATCCAAAGCTGTTTCATCAGACTTTTATTTTTTTGCAATTGTTTTGGTGGTAGAAAGGAAAACAAATTGTATTGATGGCAAATATTGGTTTGGATCTTCATGAAAGTGAGTTTTGAGTAAGAGGAAAGTGCAGATACACCATGTCTTCTAAAATCAATAAAGGGACACAAAGTCTAGAAATTAAATTAAAATTTCAAAAGGGAGTAAAAAAAGGTAGAGTGTAAGATAACATCTGTTGTAAAGCTGTACTTTCCATTTGGTAGCCTCTGAAATGAACCCATGGTATTTTCACTACACAGTTTAAAATGAGCCAAGCTGTGTTAAGTTTACAACATACATGAACACATAAAAAGGCCCTTACAGAAACATCAGGGAGTGAATAGGGGAGTACTTGTTTACCCACCAGACAAACCCAAAGCACCACAGAAATGTTAGTAGTAAAGTGATTAAAATATCTGTCATTTTATGAGGGGCAATGTCAGTGATGGGATGAGGAAGCTAAAGGAGACTGAATCTCATTGCTGTGGTGACTTTTTTTAAAATAGAATTTCCAGTCTTTGTCTTACTGTGATTTTTCCTAGCATATCTGCCCTAGAACCATGTACTTTAGGGATGAATGGCACCTTGTAGAAACCAGCACCCTGCATTAAGATTGATGTTGGCCAGTCAACACAAGGCAGATTGGCCCATGTAAATCTCTTTGGTGATTACAAGTCCAGCTGATGCAGGATGGATGCCAAATGTCTATTAACACTGGGCTCAGTGAATACTTTAGCATTTGCCTGATGTTCCAACCCCCTCCCCCAAAAAAAGACATATGAAGCAAACAAAACCAATGCACTTTGACCTCCCTTTACTTTTGTGGATAATGGTTGATTTTGCTGGAAAGGTTTTATCTTAGTTTACTCTTTTAGCAGAAAACAGATATTTCAGCTGATGCTTTTCTTGCTTATTGAAAACAACTGTGCCGAGTTTCAGCAGAAAGTCAGAGTTTAACTCCCTCATGCTGTTTCACAGCCCTTTGTCTGCAGTTGTAGCTGTGTGTCCAATAGCACTTCACTTGGGCCTGGCATCCCCCAGAAGAGCAGTCATGGTGGAAAGCACAGATCCTTTGAGACCCCTGTTGAGAGGGAACAGTTTGGAAATCTAGAAAACCACACATTTTTTGTGTGCATTGTTTTCATAGATGGAGCATGGAGCAGAAGGAATCTGCAAGATCTCCAGGAGTGAGGAGGACATCACAGCAGAACTTTGGGTAGGACCCCTGGAGACTGGGAAGTGCATCCAGAGTGCTGCGGCTGCAGAAATATCCCTAGGCTGGGAGGGGATTCGGTGTTTCAAGGGAAAAACATTTCAATGAAAAAAAAAAAACCCAAGTAAATTTTAGGCAGCTAAAAGGTGTTTAAACCTTGCATTATTGTTTAAACTTTGCTTGCATAATGCAGTGCAATCTCTTTCATTGGTGATAACAGGAGATGCTTTAAGATCAAAGTTTTAAATGCCGCATTGCCAGGAGAACATGGCACATAGCCATTTGATTGGAATAGCAGGATGAAATAAGGAATAGGATATGGAGCCTAACAGAAAGACAAATGATAAATCTGTTTTGTTAAGTGAGCTGTGAAGAATCTGATAAAGAATATAGTGGAAGGGTAATAGGATGCTGGCTGGTCAAAACTGGCACCAGTTTTGATCCCAAAATACTCATTAAGGCAACTTTGGGATTGCAGTCAAAAACTTTGCAAGAAAACATTAACATTGTAGGACCTAAAGGGACTTTTCATGCACCTTACTGGGCAAATGAAACAGGAAGAAAACAAGAATTGGTGGGTCCTGCTCATCAGTGTTTAACAGCTTGAAGAATTTGGAGCAATTCATTCTGAGAGACACCAAGTAAATAATGAAGGTAGAATTACAAATGCAGGGCTTGTAAACAATCCTTGAAGGAGAAGAACACACAGGGAAAATATTTTCCTGTATGAGCATATTTGATGATTTGATATTTCATCTCGTGACCACTACTGAAAACTGAGCTGTCAGCACTGACTCTTAAACCTTGTTCCTGGGTGCTAATGAGCAGATCAGAGCCAAAAATTTTATACATCACTTTAGGAATGTGTTTTCCCACATGAATTATTTTATGTTTCTGTAAAAGGGTTCGTTTCATTAAATAAAAGTAGCACAGTTTCTTCCAAAATCCCCGTGGGAGTGCAGAGCAAGGCGTGATGTAGATCATCAAAGGTTTCTGAAAGCAAAATCCTCCTTTGCTGTATGTACAAGAAACCTTACAACAGGAAATCACAAACCAGGTTAACCAATGTATAATTTAGCAGTTAGTGGTTCTATTCCTCCCAAAAATAGGAAGAAATGTAGCTCTTTTCAGTTGCTTTTACTATTATTGTAATTATTATTATTATTGTTATTATTAGCCTTACCTAAAAAATATGTATCATATACTCCAATGTCTAATCCAGTTCAGTGAGATAAACCTGTTCATCTCTTCATTCTTTAATTGTGCCTTGTTGAAGGATGGCTCAGGAAAGCTTCAACTACAGGAAAAGGTCTTTCCAAGCAGTTTATTTTCCATGGTATTTAGTCATTACTGAAACCACCCATAAGTTATTTAGGAATTTTTATCTCAGGAGGAAAGGAAGAGATAAAACACTCAGTGTCTCATTGAATCCATCCTGTTCTCCTGCAGTGTCCATCCAGTCTCCTGCAGGGAGATTGCAGGGACTGTGCAGGGTATGAGGAACATGGGAACATTATGAATGGTGCTATCACTGCTCCCCAAAAGTTAAACACAAGAGAGGGTCTGGCTGGAACCTGCGGTCACCTACAGAGGAACAAAGGCTGTGATTGCACGACTGAGCTAAGCTGATAAAGCTACCTTTCAGACACAGGCCTGGATATTTTTTTTCTCTACCACTGAAATCTCTGGAAAGCCCTAAATAATTGACTGTTCAGGAGCCAGCAGCTGAAATAGAAGTTGGAAGTGCTGTTTGCACAGGTGGCTGGCCTACCGGGAGACGAAATGCTTACCCCCTTGCCCATATCAATTATTCTGAGACTCTGTCTGTTTAATGTCTGCCAGTTTTGATAACAACAAAATCCTTTTAGAAAACTGCTGATGCAACATTTATTGTGTTATCTTTATGGGATTGAATTTTTCTTTTTTTTTTTTTCCCCTTTTCTTTCCTGTTTTCCTTTTTGCAACAGTACAGTGAGCAAAGGTACTGAAGGAGATGCCAGGAGAGTAAGGTAACAAGTCAATTAAACTACCACCCCAAATTTTCCAGGAGTTTAAAAGTAAACAGTCTGAGAGACCTTGTGGGGATCTAGGTTGGTTTACTTTGCAAGTGTGGGTATGGGCTTCTGTACAAACAATGAAATTCAACCATTCTTCCTTGCAGTTACCAAGGGACTTACCTGTCTCTTGGAAAAGCCTGACTAAGATGAAATTTTACCTTCTGGTCCAGACACTGCAGCAGGTCTCATACCACACACCAAGATTTGCTGAATAGGAAAGCTGTATCTTTTATTAGGTTGTCCCTGTGCAAAGCAATAACTGAGATAAATCCTGTGAGATTCCCCCAAATAAACAGATGATGAGATCAGGGCAGTCCTGAAAAGAAGGCAATGCCTCATCTTTCCACAGAGATCTATCCAAGCTGCCAGTGGAAAGTCCCCTTTGGAGCAGATTGAGACTTTTAGTGGCATCACAGATCTTCTGCACTGGGTGTTTCTATCGAAGCCTTGACTTGTAAAGCCAAATATTCATGAGAAAAGAAGATCCACTTAAGAAAGGAAAACAAAAAGCAACAATAAATTGCTAGATCTCCAATCTAAGGAGAAAAGCAATAAAAAAAAACCCAACCCAAATTCTAACTTGTGACCTCATTGCCAAAACTGCACAGACTTTTGGTCCTGATTCCTGATTGCAAAACACTTGGGTTGCCAATTCCTTGCAATTCGGAGCAGCAACAGTGAATCAAGCAAATGCCACCCACCAAGTGTTTGGGCTCAGCAGCAGCTCTGTTCTTTCCTCTTGTTACCTCAGTTAACCTAGACCTGTTCCCTACCCAAACTGTTTGTTTAACCTAAAGAATAATAATGATCCAGTGCTGCCAATTTGTCATGTGGGAAACGTTATTCAGTCCCTTTAAAGGAGCTCATGGGCCAAAGCACAGGAGAAAGTGTGAAAGCCAGCAGTGAGAAACAGGAAAGCTCCAGTAAAGGAGAAATGGTGACTAAAAACTGCTATAAAATCCATGAACATCTCAGAGGAGAAACCCAAGTTGCCATTTTAAGGTGTGCAAGTCTCAGTAATTGTCTTAACCCTGCTCAGTGAGAGAATTTTGGATAAGGAGCCACTTGCACTGGGACATGGGGTGGTGATTAATATTATTAACACCACCTGCCTTTGGAGGCACCTCTGGCACTGGGTTGTGAGTGAGTGACCTCAGAATGAGGGGTGCCACAGGAGACAGCACTGCTCATGAGGGTTCCTTTGTGCTGAAGCTTTCACTGCTGTCCCTGCAGTACATTGGAGACTCTTGCACACTACTCTGGCCCAAATGCCTGATTGCCTATCTATGCAGAGTTGGGACTACTCTGCTGTGGGATGGAGAATGTATATGAGCAGAGGGAATAGCTGGAAAACATAGGTGAGGAGCAGAGGAGCCCTGTGTAGTGAAAAAAACCCACTTTAAAATAGTTTGAGGGTGGATGCTTCCCTCATACAATGAAGCTGAAGCAGTGATACTGGAAGTTTCTGAGGCTGGTGGTGTGTAACCAGCCTACAGAGGTGACTAGAAATGCAGAGAATAACTATTTTTATTAACCCCAAACCATATTACTCAAACACTGTCAAAGTGAAAAAAATCTTGGGACTATGCTAATCCAATTAATGTACTGGTGGATTTTCTTCTCCATTAACAGGAGACTTGGAAGAGACAAAGTAGACACTCTGCAAATGCATAGCATTTAGGAATTCACCGTAATTTCGTGGGCAGTTATTATTTCTTGATTTCTCAGATACAATGTTAATGAGAATATGATGAGATACAGATTACTAAGAAGATCATCGAATTCACAGTCACATACTAATGGCTAAGGGCGGAATGTTGCTTCCACGGATGCTAATTCTGCATCCTGCCTGAGCATGTGGCCCTGCTTTTAGACAGAAAGTATGAGGGAGCTCAAATGGTAATGTTCCCACTGTAATATTTTATTTTGAAGCCAAGTCCCCCTAGCCAAGGACCCATCCTTGACAGGCTGCCATCAGGCTCCTGCAAGGTAGGGCTGAGAGCCCACCTACCAGTGACTAATCTTTTCCTTTTTGGACAGGGCTGAGTGTGTGGTTTCCAGGTCAGACAAAGTGTATCCCCCAAGGAGAAAGATCCGCCTTATGGATTTCCTGTACTTTCTTATTGTCTAGCAGTGTCTGGGAGCTATTGTCAGTGCTGTGCCTAGTTATCATCAATCCACAAATTGGGTTTATTTAAAGGCCAAAACGTCCTCTCAGAGAGCCCTGCTTGGTTCGAATTTCTGAAGCAAACATTCTCACACGTCCATGATCATCTGGGTAGCAATGACTTTTCTCTGTGCAGATCACTTTTTAAAGTTCACCCTGTAATCAAATGAAATGAAAGTAACGTCTTCCAATATTTCTTTGGGTTAGTGGGTTGTATGCGACTCGGTGGCATCTGGTAATTTCTTATCATTATTGTTCAATTGCTTTGTAAAAGAAAAGCACATTCAGCAAGTCAGCAAAATGACCGAGAGCTAAAAGAGGAGCACCCATTTTCCTTTCAAAGTTCCCTGTCTTGGAATGTCCTGGGGTAAGCTGGCATTATCAATCCACAACTACACATCCCTGGAAGTGTCTGAGGCCAGATTGGATGGGGCTCTGAGCAACCTGGCCCAGCACAAGGTGTCCCTGCCCTTGGCAGGGGGTTGGAACTGGGTGATCTTTAAGGTCCCTTTCAACCTGGTGCATTCTGTGGTTCTGCAATGATCTGAGACATTTTACGGAGAAAATTGGCTTCTCAGTCTTGGAGGCCTGAGACAAAGAGCCCAAAGGAGAATCTCAGTTCCAGTTATGCTTGCAGACCCAGATGTTTACATACAAACTTGCATGGCCACAGGCAATCTAAGAATATTGTGAAATAACAATTAATTTACCTAATTTCTTGATGTTAAAACTGGATATATAAACAAACATTGCCAGTGCTTGTTCTGTGTTTGATGTAAGTGATTCTGGAGAATGAAACAGAAGAAGAGCAGAGTCCTCCTTGTGAGTCTGTCTTAAGTTTATAAACATGCACATACAGTACAAAATACTGGGGAAAGAAATTCACTGCATGTAGATGTGTTATGTACAGTACATCAGTGTTTAAAACAGATGTAGTGGGGTAACGATGTCACAATGACAAATTGCAGGGTCACTTGATAAACTGAGCCCTCCTCTGTTTAAGGGCACCCCACTTTTGACCTCTTCACCTACAAAATATTTTTGCACTAGGATACTTCTCAGGGCACTCAGAATCTCTGTCTAGCAACAGCTGCCTTGGAAAAATAACCAAAACATGCTCACTGCCCCCTCCCACACAAGGTATTTATTTAAGATAAATGTATCGCTCCAGATTGGAGTCTGCTGCAACAGTTGGCGCTGGTTTATTACAGGTTTTGGATCCAACAAGCCATTGCTTTCAGTGCTAGGAATGTGTTACATCCTGACCTGGTTCTCATCCACATCGTTTGGTTCTTTCCATGATCATCCTTTGCAATCTCAGTCATTGTTCTAATGGTCCGTGCAGTGGTGCTCCTAATTACTAAGTACTGCTTGGAAAGGAGGCTTGGTTATGTCAGCTCTGTGTGTTTTTCTGAAGTCTGTTCATATGGTTTTGTGGTGCAGAGCATCACAAAAGAAGGATGGAGAGCAGGAGCTTATAAAAAGTATTTTGAGTTCTCTAAGGAGCATCCAAAATAAGGGTTCTATAAAACAAGTGCCATATACAGAAGGCAGAATGATCTCATTTGCTTTCAGTTTTACTGGCAGTTGTTTCAGTCATTTTGTACAAACTCTTTGTGGATGTCTACTCTTCAGAGTAACTTTTCAGATTCTACCAAAAAGCATTTTTAAGCTGTTCTTCCATTTCATGGTGCATAAGGTGCCCATTCCGAGGCTATTTTGAGACAACAGAAACTCTTACTGGAAAGCTTTTCAAAAATCTGGCTATTCAAAAGTACGGAATTCAGGTGAACATCACAGTAAATCTTCTTTTTTGATCCACAGAATCACAAAATTCACTGCAAGGAATATAAAACCTTGAGCTGTTTTGTCTTTTCATCACTCATATCCTTATACTTTCCCTCCTTATTTCCTATTGTCAGAGTTATTAATCTCCAATGCTGTAATAAATAACTTTTCTAAAGGCAAGGATGGATGGATGGATAGATGGATGGAAGGATGGATGGATGGAAGAAGTTGTGTTTGTTCTTCCCGAAGTTGTCTGGTGGTCAGTCTCCTAATTGTTTCTTAATTAGAATTGATGAGTTGTAGAAATTGAATTTTCACCTTTGAAAGGACCATCAGGAAACTGTCTGCACTGTGAGTGTAGCAAAACCAAGCTTTCATCATGTAGTTTTCTCTCCTTTTTTTAAAATATTAACAGATATATGAGGATTTCTTCCATTTGAGGTTGTGTATCAAGCTTCTTCTAAAAAGGGTGTAACTGGGATGTGATCTCCCACAGATTAAAGTGCAACACATCCACCTTCAGATGTTAAATCTCGGTATCAAAGACTGTTTTTGCTTGCAACATGCTTCAATGTAAGAGGTGTCAGATTGGACAACCAGTGATCCATCCACCTTTCCACATTTTTCAGTCACAAGATGTGAGCTCCTTTCATGCCCCCTCACACAGCTTGGTGTCAGATCTTTACAAGCCTGTCACAAAGATGAAGGTTTGATTTTTGTGATTCACAGAAATACCTTTCTTAAAAATGAAATTTCCCAGCATGGCCTGCACAGAAGGAGCAGGTGTGGACACCAGTAAGGAAATGTAAGGGAAATTTATGATACCTGTGACTAAAATCCAAGGCTAGTCATGCTACTTCTGAAAATAAGAATGATGTGACATTTTATAATGCTCTTTATAATTTAGGCATTTATTGCACACTGTATCTGTTAGGTGAAATTACCTGGGGCAGGCAGGAGGATCTAAAAAACCTTTCTTACAACCTGAACCTCCACTCTTCTGCTACTAAACTAGATGCAGAGGCATATCCTCTTACTGGTGTGCACACCTAGCATAGCCAGGACCCTTCCTGCTGGGCCTTAGCCCCCACAAAGGCTTCATGGGGTAGGTATTGGAGCAACACTTCTTTGAAGATCCCTTCTTGAACAGCATGTTGACTCTGCCTGTCTGAGGTTACTTGCAGTGCCAGGAACATAATTAAGGACTGATTTTCAGGACAAGACATGCCATGGCTGTTGTGAAGTTATCTTTCATCCTGACAGAAATACATAAACAGTGAGTGTCACTTTCCTTCAGCATCCATTATGTGCTTGGTTAGCGTTGCTTTCACAGGCATGGAGAAAATTAATCAGCCGCCTACTCATTTATGCATCCCCTAATTGCACACACAGCTGAAGTAGCTGTCACCCAAATTGCCAGAACTGGGTTCCTAGAACATTTGGAGAAGCCTTTCTAAGGAGCAGTTCTGATGCTGAGCACATAACGAGCATGAAGACAGAAGTGTGACCGTGACACTTGTGCAAACACATTTGGCTCTGCTCCTTTTTAATTAACGCCTGGGAGCAGGGCTTGCCAAATTCTGGGGGCTGCCTGTGAAGAGGCAGCTTGATTAAGGTCAGCATCCAGTCGTGTGTGCTGCTGAGCGCTTGCTGCTGCTTGAGCCTTACTGAAAGCTTGCAAGTCTGCAAGTTTTCCCCATCCACATCTAGCTGAACAAAAAGCGCCTTGTCAGGCAGCTGAGGAAAAAGAAAGCAGTGTGAGGGAGGCAAAGAGTTTCTCATCTCTGCCATCCTTCCATGAAAATGGTACCTTTTAACTCGCTGAGAGTCACAGCCTTTCTTCCCTGGTGTTATGTCAGCTAGAGCCCTTTTGATATTTCAGCAAATAAAAATTATTTAGTGCTGTTCCCTCATGCATTATCAGAACTGAGAATGTCAACCATACGCTGTGTGCAACTTGCTTTCTACTGTACACAAAGCACAGAAAACAACTGAAACTGTACATAGCATTAAGCCTATAGGGTAAACTCCTTTCGATATACACATGTGCTATTTATAACTTCTAAATTTATTTTCTGGCAGAAAGCTTAAGGAAAGCATGTGCAACATCCCCAAATTGCTTACACTACAACACTGTTTTTAGAAAAGAGTCTGAGGACGAAAAAGCAGTTGATCTTTGGTTTTTATCCTTTAAGGATGTCATTCCCAGTTGGAGAATAAGGAGTGAAATGAAAAGATATTGAATGAGATGTTTTCTGAAGCCTTGCTTTTTTGCAGTTCTTTTTACATGTCTTCTTGAGAGACTTTGAGGGACTTCAGAGCTGTCACATGATTTGTGGATGCAAAAAAAGAAATCAGAAAGCCTTGGGAATAAAATCTTGAAACCAATGTTTTTATTTCTCCAGTGTGGTATGGTCGATGCAGAATAATTAATGTCTGTGAGATTCCTAAAGAACAAGGTACACATTATGGGCCATATTTACAGAGTAGGTTTTTTTTATTTTATTTCACAGAGGATTATATGAGTAACTCACCAAGTTTAAGTGATAAAGCAAACTAGACTGCTGGGAAACACAGTGTAGCCAGGCTGCTGGTACAAGAAATTAGTGAAGAAAACTATGCAAAATAAATTTTTGCTCTAAAATGAAGGAAATCTTACAAGAATTTAAGTCTGGAAGCATCTGAATATGCCTTCATGTATTGTTTTACTTGCAGGCCTGGGGGCTCAAATACCAAACCTAATGGGAAAAGCTCTGAAGTTTCTGTAACTAAAAGCTTTCAAAAAGTGCATTGGAAATCAAACTAAATAAAATAGCTTCAGAGAAGCAACAGTTGGCAGCATCTAAGAGGCCAAATATCTCTTAGAAGATATTTTGTAAGAATCTGGAATAGCTGGTCAGATAAAGAAGTTCGGGGGAATAGAAATGCACCCTCAAAGAGACCTTGCAAAAGTATGAAGAATTTGGGGAATGGCCTGTTAGGTAGAAAGGGTTGAGGGCTAAATTGGTAGAAATGGTGGGTGATACTTAGTTTTCAAAACTAAACAGATGGGAGGAAGCAGTAAGCAATTGGGAATGGGGTGGAAAGAAAAGGAAGAACTATTGGGTAAGTGCTCACAAGTCACTGAGACCAGAACTTGCTGCCGGGCAAGTTCCAGCACTAACTTTCAGCTTGTTGGTCCTTTCTCTTTTGCAATATTTCTATTATTGTGATTTACAAATGGAAACCAGCCAGACCCAAGGTGTTCTGAACCAAGGTTTCATAATCTTGACACTTTGTCTGTTACTTTTACAGAAGGAGGGACTAGTAGAAGAGACTCTTTTAAAAATGGGGTGGATTTTGAATTCTGTTTTACAGCCTGTCTTCCTTCCCTGTTTAGCCAAGGGAAACTTCTGTCTTGATAAAGCAATATTTTACAAAAAAAGTTATAAAACTACTGAGAGCTGCTTTCATGGGTCTGTGCTTTATCCGCCTCCTCACAGCATTGCTGGTGTGGAATTCACAAAGCTCTGGCACCTCATGGAGAATGAAGGGGACAGTGGTGCAGGAAGTGGCAAACAAAGGGGAAATGGAGCCTTGAACTCCATGTAAGGTTGGCATTATCTTGAAAGCCTTGGTATAGGGCAGCCACACTATCTATAGGATCTTGCCTTCCTAAGTTTACCAGGAATTTATGACAGAAAAAGAAACAAACTACTGTAGGAGACACTTTGTCAAAAAGACTCCATCCTTTTATGAAAAGCATTTTTGTATGAGCATAGTCTATTAAATTACACATAATCTGACCACTGTGATCATAAAGTAAAACATTTTCCCCTTTCTCCCCCTTATAAATATATTTTGACCCTCTTTTTTTGCCTCCCTTTAAGGGACAAATGAGTTCATGAACTTTATCGATAAACAACATTTCTCCTATCTGGACTTTTGTTTTCCTTTCAAGAGTTTTGCTGGGACATCTGTAGTTAAATCTTCATGATTTTGGACATATACTATTCAAACTATTCCCTTTTCCTAGCTCCTAATATGGCAAAGCCATTCCTACTCAGTCATGCTCATAAACATTTGCATAAAGTGAGTTGTGTACTTGAATTGGGGCCTCCGACATATCCTGTTTGATATAGTAGATCTCATAAAAACAAAGACAAGACAGATGCAATTTGTGCCTGTCTGGAAGTGAAGTGCTTCTCTGCTTCACTCACATAAGCATCACAGTCTGGCAGAGAGCAGAACATCTGGGTACTGCCTGCTTTTCAACCAGCCCTGGCAGAGGAGGAAGCCTTTTATAATGCAATTAAGTAGTAAGCGTGTGAAAACCGTATCTGTAAAATATAAATAGTTTCTGAACAGTCTAAAGCATTTCTGGCTCTGGTTGTTGATATGAAATGCTATATGCAGATTCTGAAAGTTCTCTGTCTGTAGTGCACACTGCCAAAGTTAAAAATGCAAAGAGTGACCTGAGCTAATTTTAATTTTTTTTTAATTAGAAAGCAAGCCAAAAATGCCTGCAAAAGGGAAAGGACACACAAAGTTGTCTTATTTTTTCCTAGCACATGGATGCAGAAGCAGTCAAACCAGGTCAATGTATTTTTCCATTAAATTCTCACTTAAAGTGTAAACACTTTTTAGGGTAACAACTACTGTTCGTGACTCTGGTTTCTCTAGTGAGGGTCCTATGAGGCTGTATTAAGCCTTACTCTCTTTTCTGGGTACAAACCTGTCTTTTTTATGATGAAAAACTACTCAATAGTAAGGTGAAGAAAGCCCAGCAGCCAATTTCTTGGTGTTAGCAGAAACATCTGTAGGTCTTAACAGAACTTGGACAGAATCAGCAAGAGGATCTTCAACATGCTGTGCAATTGCTGCAGCCTTTGCCTTGAAACGTGCCTACCTTCATCCAGAACTATCTTCTTATCCACTGCTGAAGAGGGTGAATGGTCAAATAGATTGGGAATCTCTGCTAGAAATTGATTTAATACATTGAACACCTCCCTGCAGTCCAGTCCAGATAGCAGTGTTGGAGGAAGCTGCTCAGATGTGTCCTTGCTCCTCTGCTCCTTTGTGGCCAGCCCTGAGGGCTGGTTCCTGTGCATGCCCTGGGAAGTACCACACTCTCCACGTCCTCAATGGTGAGTCACCAGTGCCAAACTTCAGGTTAACCTTTTTCAGGGAATAGGGACCTAAACAAAAATTCTGCCATTCTGCCTTCATGTAAACTCTGTGTTAGGGCAGAGAATTGAGCCTGGATCTCTGGAAGTCAGCTTATATTGCTGGACCATCCTGCCTTTACACACACAGAGGATCTTAGACAAGAAAATTTATGGTTTATACACAAAACAAAAAACAAAATCTAAAATTGTACTTCTTGTGTGATGTGCAGCATTACTCACGAGGAAGCACTGAACTCCCATCGTTAAGGATTAACTATGTAAATATGACCTATCACAAAGATTCCATGAAGACAGTAGTGCTCTGTGGAGAACTGAATCATTTAGGTCAGGGGATCTTTTTTTCACTACTCCTTTTAAAAGGAGAAAAACAATCGCAAGGTGGCCAGCCAGAAAGCCTAGGGGAATCATTCATGCTCAAGGTGTTAGTACTAAAAGGCACAATAGGAAGCAGATGTGCAGAAAACCAAAATAAAACTGCAGGCAGGAAGGACTACCTCGGGCTACGACTGTTCCTACTGTTACGATTTAATGAGAACTCCACAAGGAATTACTGATTTAATTACAGCTCACAGGCAACATGCTAGCTTATCTTTTTTAAATTATGCATTAGAAATGTGCGCAGCAAATGTAGGCTTTTGCGTGGTCCAACATCTAGCAAGGAGGAGAAGACCTTTGATATTAAAAATATTCAGTGTGCAGGGGGCAGGCATGGTGCCAGCTGTCCAGAGAAGAACAAAATGCTGCGTGGAAACATCTTCCATGACACCAGGTGGGAGCTGGATCTGGCTCAGAGGCTTGCCCTGTGCTGTAACATAAAGTTTGGGCTGAATTAGGGTTACCCTAATTAATTTCTCTGTCATATTACAGCAAATATGGCAGGTTCTATATCGAGATACACTGAAGTCGTTATCAGACCTGAAAAAATGACTTCGAGTGAAATTTCAGATCATTCCTGAGGTTATATGAATCAGCAACTGTTCCTGAAGTAGGACCAAATCCATGACTTTTAGGCTGAAGAATGAAGGCTAAACCCAGTTTCTAAGCTATTTTAGAGGCCATTTCTCTATTCAAATAGCAAAAAAAAATTAAATTTTTGGTTTGCAAGGGTATTATAGGAAATGTAACCCAGAGATTTTCCATGCTTTCTGCTACTCTCACTGACCTTGTCCAGAAGGTAGAAGAGTCAAAAAAAAAAAAGAAAAAAAAAAAAAAAGAAGTTTGGTGATATTAAATGGTCTCCTGAATGCAAAAGATGCCGTTAGGAACATTAAAGGAAATTTATGTACAGCTCCTGTGTGTCAGGGCTCAAATTTTTCCAAAAACTTTATTGTTCAACCGGATGTGTCAGAAACGAAACCAACTACAATTCAATGCCAAGAAAGTGATGGTAAAGAGCATCTAGCACCATATATCACTGAGAAATCATTCCAGAGGGGATAAAGATATGCAAGGATTGGAAACAAAAGAGAAAGTTTCCCTGTAAAACAGGCTTAGGAAGTACTTTTCTTGTTATTTCTTACAAAAATTCCTCTTAGTAAAAGATTATGGGCTCTCAGTATGAATAAAGAGGAAAAAGGGGCATGTTAGATAGATTTTGATAGCAGGCAGTATGTCAAATGAGTGTGTTGGGCATGCACCTGGGCAGACACTCCTGGCAGGGAATTTATCCACAGGTTTCTGTCAATTAGGGAAGTCTCATATTGATGCATGTGTCAGATATTTGGGTTTTTTCCCTCCCATGTGCAGACAGATTTTAGAGCGTGGTTAAGAGATTTCCGTGTCAGGATTATTCTGACATTTGTTCCTCATGAGATGGAAAAGGGCCAGGCTGGAAAAGCTGGAGGGAAGAAACATCCTTCCAGGAGGAGGCATTTGGGGCGTTGGAGGGGCCCGCCCAGCACTTTCCTTTGTTTCCCTTAACATGAGAAGGAGAGGGCACGGCTCAACCCGCTCATCCTATTTGTCACCCTAATCCAATAATTTTTGCCCGGGTGCTGTGCAAATCAAAGAGTCCCTTGGGTGTTTTTCATATGTGTGCTGGGCTGGGTGGGGGAGCTGGCTGCTCTCCTGCCCTCCTACACATTCCACAAGCTCTAGATGTGTGAGGGGTTTGTAGAGCTCTCTGCGTGTAGTATGGAATCAGCTTTGGCAGCAACAAATACATTTTAGCTTTTCAGCAGCATCATATTAATATAGCTGTGTGTGTAAATTTGGGAATATAAATACGTATTGGCAGTTTATGGAGTTGTTTAAAGCAATTGCAACGTCCTCATTAATTCTCACTGATCACAGAATGGTTTGGGTTGGAAGAAACCACTGAAAGTCATCTAGTCCAACCTCACTGAAATGAGCAGGGACACCTTCAGCTAGACACATTGCTTTCACACGAGTCTTTTCATGCTGAACAAGCCCCAGACATTTTCTCAGGACCACTGAATAAAGGTATAGCATGTAGAAAGGTAGTGGAAAGCTGTAAATGAACAGCCTATTTCATAGAACACACTGTCACACTGGAGATAATCATCATTTTGGCTAACTGCAGCAGGTCAAAATGCTTTCCTGAGTTTGTTTTTTGTTGATGGTTTGAATTATATTTATTTAGAAGAGAAAGGATCCTAAGTGATATTTCCACTGCCAAATGTTAGACATTATAATCCACAAACAAGCACCTAGACAGCTCATTTTTTGCCAGGTTTTCAAAAATCAGACAAGAAACTGCTTCCTCTCTATAGGTGACTAATGAAGAACTGAATCAGGATTGCTGTGTTGCTTTTAATTTAGTCTTGCAGATCCCTCCTGAAAGACAAAGTGAACTCTAAAAGACAAAGTTCCCAAGCCAGCTGATGCTCTCTGTGGATGTTGAAGTGTACAGTTCAGCTGGCTGTACTGAGCGGGGTGATATTTATTTCTCCCTTTTCTTAAACTGACTAAATGAATTAGGGTTCAAACTGTATATTTGCTCTAGAATTTCATCTAATTCCACTCTCATTGCAGCACAACATTTCAACATAAAATAAAATAGTAAACTCAATCTTTCTGAGTCTATGGCTTGTTGACATTGAACCTCACACAGTCCTTACACCGTCTGCTTGGGACGACATGGCGCTATTAGATCAACAATACCAGCTGTTTTTTTAATTCTCTTGGGAGCCAAATTTTAAATAAAGCTAAATATTAGGTCTGTGCTTAGATCTGTTCTATAAATATTGTCATTAATTTAGGAGACATTTGTTTTGAGGGTTTTTTGCTTTTAATTTTTATTGTTGATCTTTACAGCCTTGCATTTGTCATTGTTTTTTGAGGTATTCATAATAAGTGTTTTGTTTAGCATACTTCTGTGGTGCAATTTTTCTGTCGTGATTAGATGTTTCTAACAGGCCCTGGGGATTGTTTGCTTTGTCTCTGTAGTAGTTTTAATTGCAGGACCACATACTATTTGTCACTGAGTGTCAGAAGGAGCAGGGGACTGAGACTTGAAAGGATTTGGAATCACTTGCCTTATTCTGGGTGTTTCAGTGATGTTTTTTGACCCCCCAAAAACCACTTGCGACTGTGATCTGAAGTGTTATGAGCTCTCAGATGGGCAGCAAGAGTCATGGAATTATTTGGTTTGGAAGAGACATTAAGCATTGTTCGTCCTACCCCCTGCCATGGGCAGGGACACCTTTCACTGTCCCAGGTTGCTCAGGGCCCCATCCAGCCTGGCCTTGAAGACTTCCAGGGATGGGGCATCTTCTCTGGGCAACCTGTTATAGTGTCTCACCACCCTCACAGTGAAGAATTTCTTCCTAATATCTGATTTAAAACTACTCTCTGTCAGTTTGAAGCCATTCCCCTTTGTCCTGTCATTCCAGGCCCTTGCCTGTGGCCCCTTCAGGTACCAGAAGGGGCTCTAAGGTCTCCCTGGAGCTTTCTCTTCTCCAGGCTGAACACCCTCAGCTCTCTCAGCCGTGGTTATGTGCTCTCTCAGGCAGAGTTGTTCAGTATGATGACACATGAGGGAAGAAAAAAACGTGAATACATAAGACTAATGGTCAATTGCTAAAGGTAAATGGCTCTTATGCATGAAGATGCCAAGGATTAGGCAGCATTTACTACCAGCAGACAAGACATTTTCATAGCACAGCTGCTACGATATCCAGCATTATCTGTCCTTTCACAGAGAGCTGACATATTGTGTGTGGCTTTGCCTCACAGGTTCACTGTATTTCTCTGGCAGAGTTATATCAGGCCACACAGGCCCCAGAGAACCCATAGCAGTGTCTTCCTGCCATTGTGCACCAGGAAGGGCCGGCTGAGCGCCTGCAATTTCCCTCCCTCAGTTCAGGGATGCATTATGTTTAAACAGCCAGAGTAACAGGAACAGAAAGCTGCTCCTCCACAGCAGAGGAACAGCCACCGAGTTACGGGAGCAGCAGATCCCCTCCGCAGCGTCCCCGAGCTGGTACCAACGCCTGCTCCACTAGTGTCTTAATCCAACATTCTTATTGCACTAAAAGTGGAAAATTAACCCCATCTTTACGTCAGGGCGATCTTCAAGAGTGAAAATCTGAGGCCAGATGCATTAAGACCCTTCTGTGTGAATCAGTGTGAAAATCACAAGCAAAATTATTCAGCTCTTGCACCCCTTCGCATATCTTTTGGTCCAGGACATGTGAAGGGATGAAGCTCTGGCTTCACATGCCACAGTGAGCTACTATTCCCCAAAGCTCAAATACTCTCTGTCTGTGCTGTTTCCTGGAAGATTAAGTTATCATTTTGGGCTGGAAGGTTGTAATTTGCAGGGCTTCACCAGAGATAACTGGGTTTTGTTTGTTTCTGCGTCAAATGGGAACATGGATAAGACTTAACCACAGAAAACAGTGTAATTTCCAAAGCATTAGGGAGGATGAAGGACAGTAGCTTGAGAGGAGATGATGATGTTCTGACATTCCCACCGTTTATACCACAGTAAATCTACAGGAATTGTGATTTTCTCTCAAATGCAGAGAGACACACCATCTTTAAAAAAGCTATGAAACTGTGGGAGGAAAAATGTCAGGGAAAGGGCACAAAAAAAAGAGATGTAAAGATTAAAAGATGTAAAAAAAGATTCCTTTGCATAGGAAAAAAGTTAAGAAATAAAGCCTGTGTGTTGGATGATTTGAAATATCAAATACCTCAGTTTATACCCATTGATTAAAAGTACATTCAGTATACCCCAAGTACCTGTGAGACTCATCTGAAATTAGTGATGTGTTCCACTGCATAAAGCAAATATGGAGAGAACTTGATTTCAGATTTTTGAAGCAAACTAGAAAAATGAAGGATTTTCTGCTAGCAATTTGACTGGCTGAAAAATAATTCTTGAATATATGCGGCATTTCGCAATCCAGATAGAGAAATGAGTTTATCAAGTTAATTTTTTCTTGTTATTAAAAATAAAATAAAAAATAAACAGATGTTTTACTGCATTTTGTTATATAAAATCAGGATTAAAATAAATGGAGGAAATTCTGAATACACTCTAATACAGAAAAATGTAGCTGCCCACTTGTGTGTCAGGCAAGATTTTTTCATGTGCATCTTTTGGTCACATTTTTTATGAGCCCTTGAAGTATAAAAAGGAATGAAATAGTGACAAAACTGTTTTAGCCAGATTGCTCTGCAGAGAGAAATGTTAGAGAGAAATGCTCCCACCATGCAGAGGGTGGTGAAAGCCTCTCAGACAGATACAGTGGGTCTCTGGGCAGGATCTGCACATTCCTGCCTTGGAAAAGCACCTCCGACACTTTAAACACTTCAGAAAACAAATATCCTATACTTCTTTTGTTAATTGGTCAGGCTGTTTGGGGTAAAAGTATCTCATGTCCTGAACGTTCTGTTTCTTAATCTCTTTCAGTCACATCCTCCTGTTTGTCACATCTGTAGAAAAAAGTTCCAAAGTGCTTTGGCAAAGATTCCTAGAAGCACTGTTTTCAGGTTTTAGAGACCTCCTCTAGGAACACCCTTGTCTCCCTGAGCTGCCTAGAGCGGGTTTTCGAGGCTCCAGCCTTATACAGTCTTGTTTTTGTGATGCTTAAGTTTTGGAAAGAAGAAGCAGAAGATATCTGTCTAATGAACAGCATCCAAGACTTAAAGACAACTCAGATTAAGCATTGCAATTAAATCCTTAGCCTGAAAAATCCATGCGAAGCCTCTGAGCAGTATCAGCAACAACAGGAAAAAGCTTTTCCTCCCTGTACCTCCAGCACTTAAACTTGGGAAAGGCTTTTACTGATGAGGCTGAAGTAGGATTTAACACTAAAGGCTGGAGCAAAAAGGGTGTTGTGAAGGTAGGATGATAAATCAGACAATTTATTCCAGCTGCAGATTTGGCTCCTAATAAATGGTTAGTTTTACAGAGACACATTAAAATAATAAAAGTCAGTGAATCAGCAATCTTCACAGCAAACCAAGTTACAGAAAGTTCAATCCCCATAAGAAGCTCTCTTTCTCCAAACATTTGGACATCATCTCTGTCTGCTGTGTCGTCCTGAGTTTCCTCTTTCTAATTCTGAGCAAATTACTGCATGGAGCTGCTTCCATGTGTCAGAGCCAGTGCTGAGCAGCAGCTGCAGTCAGGACACACCAGTACTGCACCAGTCTGATGCAGCCAGGGAGGAAGCAATCTGCTGTCGAGAGGATGCTTTCTCTGGCTATTTGCACAAAAAAAATCTTGATTTCCTGAAAAGTGCACCGCTTGCCTCCATGTTACACACACACCCCCCCCCCCCAAACAGTATAATTTAACCAAATAAGGGTCTTTTCCTATAGGAATTACCTTCTTTTTATTGCAGGAGTTATCTGCAAGTAAATGAGGGAAGAACAAGGAGGTCTGTCAGGCAGTGAACACCGGCAGCATTAGCAGGGAGCAGCCCTAGGTACCTCACTGTTCTCCTGGGGCTGTCTGAAAAGTGCCTTCAAACTGATGGTTATATCTTCTCCTGGGTAAGATTTGTTCAAGGGGAAAAAAAAGAAAAAAAAGACTCTCAAGTGCTTTTTAATGCTTGGTAATACAAATATGTAGGTCTTGGGAGAAAAAGATCTTAACTAGAATTTGCAAGTAACAGAAACCTGCTACAGATGTATTGGGAAAGTAAGGGGCTATGCTCATAATCAGAATTCTTCTCCCACTATTTCCACCTTTTTTGGCTTATACATAATGTTTGGGTTCTGCTTTTGAAATGGAAGTAAAGAGTTGTGAGTGAAACCAATGACACATTCGTGAAAATACAAAAGCAGCTAATTTTAGAATAAAAATCATTGGTATCCCCTTTCACTCTGCTTTCAGCAGTTAATCAGTTTTAATGAAAACATCTTTGATGGATAGGAGAAACTAGCTGGCAACTAAACTGGGGGAAGTTGACAGTGAATACATTAGCTGGGAAGAGTCATCTGTTCCGCAGCTCTTTAGCAAGTGACCATGTATTTTAAATTTGTGTTACATCAGAGCTGGTAAAATTGTTGAGCTGCTCTGCTGAGTGCATTGAAGTTGACTCATGAACGTTGCATGCAGAGATATTTGTTCATGTTAACCAGACAGAAACATTATATTTACTGTTGCTGTGACTTCAATCCATCTGTCCCGACACGCAGAAAGGAAGCTTAAATATGGCCTGTGTTTAAAACAGCACATCTATGTGTGTGTATGCATTTATATGCATATATTAAACAGAAGAGATGTAGGGATTATGACTGCTAAATCCAGGTGTTGTATTCGCTTATGGACCTGCAGTATTACATACATTTAAGAGATCCTGTGTGGGATTTATTTTTATACATGTTTCTGGTGTCAACTAAAATAATAGTCATGACAGTGGGTTTTCTCAGAAAAACTGACTTGTCATACTCCTGACACATTTCTGTTACCAAATGACACACAAGCCTTATATAGAGCTTCTCCTGCTCTTATTGCCCCCCAAAACAATTTACTCTGAGTGAATGTGAGCTATGAGTTTTAGTTACAGCTAATGAATGAATGAAGAGGAGGGAGAAGAAACCAAGTGGTTGCTTTTCCATAATTTCTTCACATGCTTAAATTTTTAGAGGAAATCAAGACATTGTCTTGTCAGATACAGGTGAAGAAAAGTCAGTATTAGGTTCTCCTGAAAATAGAAAGATTTGTTGCAGGTTTCCTTGCAGTTTGCTGCTTTGCAGAGGTTTCCATATATGATAAGAGACAGGTGATGCTCAGACTTAGCTGTGACACATGAAGGAGAAGCAGAAGTCCCTGTTTGGTTAAATAAAACTGTTTGTGTATCATGGTGAGCCAGGTGACTGAGCTCTCATGACGTTATTTAATTTAATGTACTATTGGCAGAGAAATACCACAGGAAGAGCTATTTAGAAAAATCTGCCTGGTGAAATGATACATGTTACTCTTAAACTAATGAAAATGCTATTAAAATCTGAAGATCACTCTTTTTCCAACCCAGCCCTAAACCTCACACCAGCAGCAACAGAGACACCAGCCATCCCCCCAGAATCCCTTGACCCACATTATTAATCAGGGCTGTAATATTGAAATAAACCTGCATTTGGCCACCTGCCAGCCACTCCAGAGCCCATCTCCGTGGCTGTGTCAGTCCAGCACTGGGCTGCAAATGCTGGATGGGAATGAAGCAAACAGCAGGCAGTCTGGGAGGTGTGATGGCTGGCCAGTCCTCTCTAGAGAACTCTTAAGTGCATTCAATATGCTACAGAGCCAAGGGATTTATTGGGATTTATTGGCTTTGCAGTGATGAGTGAATGTATAGGGAAATGATGAGCGGAAAAAGCAGAGCAATTAAAGTCATAGGACTGCACACACGTGAAATACGACCGCAACTGTCCAGCCTACACCTTTCCCCAAATAAATAAAACTCACTTCCAAGTCAGTGATGGGAGCCAAGAAGTTGTGGAGAGGGTGAAAAAAAAAAAAAAAAGGCATCTCTTCCATCTGGGCATGGGATTTATATCCATAATCTCTGAGGAAACCAAATAAGAGAAGGATGCATTTTTCATCCCTCTCCCATCCTGAGAACTGCAATTGTGGCAGAGGTTCCTACCAACTTTCACGTGGGAACGGAGAGTGAGTTTCACCAACGAGTGAGGAGCCTTGTCTTCAGCATTCCCTGGAGAACAGAAAAGATGGAACCAGTAAAGCCCCATCAGGTTTCTTTATTTCTGTTGGAATGTGGGAAACTGAGCTTTTAGGTATTGTGAAATCTCAGCTCCTTCTACCCAATGAACTTAGAAGAATTTATTGCAAGAAGAGATGATATTGAGGTTCAGTTTTATTTGTATTCAAAGATCTGGTTTTGAACTTGGCAGAACAAATTTTTTTCAGGGTTTGGCTGTTCCTGCAGAACCTAATCCAAAGCCCATTGAAGTCAGGACAAATCTCTCCCTAGACTCCAGTGAATTCTGGGTCAGACCCCTACAGTAACATTGATTCTGATGGTTGCAGAGGTTGAGATTTTATTACTGCAATCAACATAAAATATGCCTGGCTTTCATTTTAGATATTTCCCTCTTTTTTTTTACACAGAGTTCAAGAAATAATAATATTTACTTTTTCTGAGGAAAATATTTATTTATCACTATGCGAAATTATGAAGTATAATTATTATTATATGAAGTTACAGGGAATTCCATGAAAAACTGTACTTAACTTCTGTGCATTTCTTTGCTTAATTTCCTCATGTCTTCTGATGTTTATTCCATTTTTACATTACAAGACATGCAGTTTTTAATTCCTTTTCCAGATGAAGGTTTTCTTCCAGAAAGGAAAATAATGTAAGCAGAGACTACAACAGACTTCATCCAGGCTGGAGCCCTAATTCTGCATATAATTCTGGCTATAGTTTTATTGACATTAATATTGGTGAATTTTGAACTCAATGCATGGTTATCATAGAATATAAATTAGGGTCTGCTGAGCCATTTTGAGGCAATTTAGAGTTTACACAATGGCAAAAAGCACAAGCAGGTGATCCTTCCCTCATAGGAGGTCTGGGATAATAACAAGCTTTTCCTGCCCTATTGTAATTGGTGTTTATGGATGCATTTATTTTTTAAGGAGCTCTAACTTACAGTTCAACTTTTAAAAATTTTTATTTAACCTGATCTCCAAAAAGAAAAAACCACCAAAAAATCCAAAGTTATTGGTCTTTTTTTCTTCTTCTTTTGCATCTTTATTTTTTAATTCCCATATTTGGAAGTTAATTATCGAGCTAGAATTCTACTACAAAATTATTCTCTTCTCTTTTAATTGGGATACAAAATCAAATGCTTTCTGCATTTGGGGTTTAAATCTGCTCAGGCCACATCAAATCCCTGTGCCCTCTACTCAGGTGACACCAGCAAGCAATGCCTTGACATTTTGAGGTTTGCAATTTCAAACCCAAAGTCATTAAACAGGGAATTTTGGGAGGAGTGAGAGGTTGTGGAAACTGCGTATGTTCTTTTGTGTTACAGTCTCAAGATCTGTACAATGCAAATAATGGGTCGAAATATTCCGTGGCTGGAATGACAAATTTATGTCAGTGAAATTGTCATGTTTTCAGTGTTTCTTACAAATATTTTTCATAAGAAAGGTGAGGTGATTTTAAACCCAGTAGTACTTAATCCCCAAGGTTACTTTCAGATGGAAGAAAGACAGAGGATTAAGTGTTGTGTGGCTCAAGGAGTGATGGATAGTGCTGTTATAAATTCAAATCACCCAGCCCTTGATTTATTCAGGAATTTTCAAGAGTATGGCAATATATATTTCTAATTTCCACTGAGGATGAACTTGGTGAAAGGAAAGAGAAATTATTTGCTAAAATATAAGCTGGAATGAGGTAGTGGATGCCAATGTTAACACTCCTAAAGAAAAGTTGTTTCCTGAATTAGGCTACAGAGCAAGGAGCACTTTGGGCGCTGAATTGCTGGAGCTGCTGACAGACAGTCCTCTAACAGGAGGGCTGGTGGGTTTGATTAAAAGCTGGTGATGAGAGCTTTCATTGCCAGTCCTACCAGAGCCCCTGCCCTCCACAGCAGCCCCCTGGCTGAGGAGACAGCAGCTTCCAGAGAAAGAGGCTGTGGGAATTCCTCTACCCTTTCTGGTTCCTCATAGGATTATGGAAAAGAAATTATGAATTACAGCTGCATCAATATGGAAAAATGACAGTCAGTTTGATGGAAGGTGTTCAGTTAGCTCAGAGCTCTACATTTCAAGCAAGGAATAAAAGGCATCTCAGTTATGGACAGCCCATACAGCCGAATATCCCCCTTAGCTCCAAATATAATAATCTGTGTGCGAATAGCACTTTTCAGCTGAGAACCTGAAGGGGCTGAAGATACTGACAAATTCCCTCCATCACTCATGGACACAGGAAGCACTACTATTGCATTTGGGATTTGGGGAAGACTGAGATATCTAGGAGTTAGTTTGTTCAAGATGGCAGGGGGAATCAGTGGCAGAGCGGGATAAAGCCATGAGGACTGTGTGTGTTACTGAACCCTTGTTGCTTATTCTTTCTTAGTCTTTCCTAGTCTTTCACAGCATGTCCTTGATTAAAAGAAAATACTTTCTCACATGTCAGACTGTAGTAAGGGTCATACTAAGCATGGGGTGACCCTTGCTGACCAGCAGATGAGGGCTATGTATGACCATGACTGTGCAATATATTCGATTTACAACTCTGTGCAGTGACTACAAACAGAGCATAAGGCACTGTGACCACAATATGTTCCCTTATTACTCGAAGAGGTGGAAGAAAAGGTCAAGCTCTTAGAATTTCAGTCATTTTTTTTGAAATTGTTTTATTTTTTATTGCTGCTGTGAGGGATACCAATAAAGCCAACCTAAGCACATAGGAATTTCAACTCTGCATCTACCCTAAAATATTTAAATTTCCTTGAAACTCTCACTCATAAGGAACAGAAAGCCTTCACCGTGGTGAACTTTCTAGAGTGTTGTAGGGTAGTATTTAGGCTTCTCTCAGGCCTGGTCAGCTGAGAGCTCTGTGGCTGACCTCTGCATACAAAGAAATGAAAATAGCCAGTGTCAGGGCTGTGTTCAGTGTGCCTTAACCTTAGGAGAAGGACTAGGAAAACAGAAATGCAGGGAGGGAAAAGCCTGCTGCTGTCAGTGTTTAAAAGTGCAGAGGCTACAGCCAGCCTCTCTGCCAAAACCTCATGTCCACAGCTTGATGTTTCTTTTAAAAATTTCTAAATGCACAAAGGCAGTGCATTGGTCTAAATTTCTGGCTCACCCATAGTTTCTTGTAGCATCCACCAGCAAATGGAGGGTCTGCAGCAAAAGTCTGGTGAAGAGCAGCTGAGGGATCTGGGGCTGTTTAGGCTAAGGAAAAGGAGTGTCAGGGGCATGTTTTCACTCTCTGCATCCACCTTAAAGGAGGTTGTAGCCAGGTGGGGGTTGGTCTCTTCTCTCAAGTAACAAGAGACAGGACGAGACGAAACAACTGCAAGTTGTGCTGGGGAGGTTTAGATTGGATATTAGGAAAAAATTCTTTAGTGAAAGGGTGGTCAGGCATTGGAACAGGGAAGTGGTGGAGTGGCTATCCCTGGAAGTGTTCCTCATGCTGGGAACATGGTTTAGTGGTGAGCTTGGCAGTGCTGGGTTAGCTCGACTCGATGATCTTCAGGGTAATTTCAAACATCTCCAGTTTTCTCTGAGTCTGTGAGCCATTTACAATGCAGGGAAAGGTGGTGGCCAGCAGTGTTCTCTTGATGGAAAAATCCAAATAGTTTGGGAAAATATGAATCTCCAGACTTTGAGAATCTGTTTACAGACTGTGGGGAATATAAAATAACATGCAATTATTGAAAAGGTCTTGATGAAGTCTTTTTGAAAACCTCCGCATTTAAGAATCAGAGTCTTTTGTGATTTGACCTCCCAACAGCAACTTTTTTTTTTTCAGAGGGAAAGAAATGTTAAATGCTATGACTGCTAGACTGGGAACTTAGTTCAGCTAACATCAGGTTTATGACCCAGGATGGAGGTAAATGGCCAAACCCGATCAACACCCCATTAATCCAAGGATGATCAAGTAACATTGCATTTGGCAAAGCCACAAATAACCATGTAATAACATTGTAATTCTATGGTAATTTCTTACACATGGTTATTGATGCCCTGTAAAATAATGTGTTACCAATAATCCCATATTACCTCTCTGCTCTTAAATATAAGGTCACTGACAGACCATGACTGTTTAATGTACTTTCAGTCTCAAACAGAAATCTTATACAAAGGTTATAAAAATGAACCTTAGTGGATGACCCTCTTCGCTCTTCTCTAATTTTTTTTTCCTCAGAACATGTCATATATACATCAGTAGGACTCTAGACATTTTGTGGGGTATTGGATTTAATTTACACTTAGCATTTCCTTTCCAGTTTTCATCTACCTACTTAAAATTAGGACTTTTGTCAAAGATTTGGACTGTACAGGCTGTTCCCACTTTCAAGGGTGGAGACTGAGGACCTAGTTGAGAGGCAAGTGACTCCTGCCCTAGGATTCAAAACATTCCAAAACTAACCAAATGCCACAATACTGTGCCATGCACCTACAGCTTATTTTGAGCACCAATTATTGTTGAATTGCTAAGAAAAAATGGATGCTCCCATTCCAACCTCCTACTGTGAAGATACCTAGAAACCAGCTGAGAGCCACAACAGGGAGAGCAGGCAGAGAGATTTGCCTAAAAGATAAACTAGTGTCACACTAGGTTTGTGTCTCTCAAACCTGGACCTTATTTGTCTTAAAATAACTTTAATTTTTAATATAATCCTTTCTACCTGTGTGCAGAGGAACCTGTATTTCTCCATATGCTGCTGTTCTTACATGGAAGAAATTTTGGGTCTTTCTTTATAGTAGATCTCACTCATAGTCTAGACGTTTTTATCACAGAATTCCCATTCCATAATGGTTTGGGTTGGGAAGAACATTAAAGACCTTTTCTTTCCAACCCTCCTGCCATGTGCAGGCACACCTTCCACTTGACCAGGCTGCTCAAAGCCCCATTTTTTCCCCTTTATTCTTATCAGAAAAGACTGAAAAAAGATATTAATTCTAACTTTAAACTTTGGTCTTGAATAGTCTTAAAATTACAAAATATTTTGAACTGAATTTATTCTCTGTTTTAGGGCTAACCCTCTTGTCTTGGTAAACCAGACATTGGAAAATATGTATCTGGAGTCAAATTGTGTTTTAGCAATTCATATGTAGCTCTAATTAGGAATATCAAATGAATTAGCAATCTGGCCACAAAAACCTTAATCAGGCACACAGGCAAGGACACATTCTGCTCCCACAGCTGAGGCAGCTCAGAGCATCTCCTGCTTCTCAACATTGCGCAGGCTTCCACCTTCCACAAATCCACAGTCTGAGGAAAGGCAGTGCTTGTGCACTTTAAAACCCCATTTTGTTCTTTTGCTTACTTATGGCTCTGGGGTTGTGAGAGTTAGTTTTATGTCTGCACTTCATCAGGGCTGGTATGTTTTGTGCAGCGGGGTAGCAAAATTTAACAGCAGTTATTATCATTCCTATGCAGAGGAGATGTGTAACTGGGGGTTTATAACATTCTCCAAGAAGCTGTCAAGGACAAGACCGGGTCAGGCTTTTCAGAAAAAACAAACAACAACAACCAAAAAGTACTGCAAGACGGAAGAGGAATCCTGAGAATGGTAACTGCCCTCTACACAGAAAAGAGTGGAGAATCCAATAATCCAGCAGTCCCACCAACTTCATATTCCCTAGGGCCTGACTGGAATTAGCATCTGACTGGGCTTCCTTTCACCAGCTGTGATTGTCAGGTAAACAGACCAAGGGGAAAATAGAGACATCTGTGCCTAGAAATCGCAGAGTTCCCCTGGCCCGTGAACCCAGTGGATGTCACGTTTACTGGGCTGTGCTGGGCGCTAATGAATGAGAGCAGTGTCTCTGTCTCTGGCCCGGCACGATGTTCTTCAAACTACACTTCTGAGTTCAATTAGTGTCTAGGAGCCTATTTATGTACTCTCTATACAGCTGTGGAGCACAAGGAATCGTGTGGTTTCCCTGACCTTTTTTTGCTCCTTGCAGCGTTTTCTCTGATGCTGCCTCTCAGCCATTCCTTCCACCCCATCGTGTTGTCACGTGCATTATGCACGTCCCTTAAAGACACAGCTCAGGATGCAAACATGATTTATGTGTTTCACAAGATCTTCTGTATCTTCTGTACCTGTAAGAAAACCATAGAGCTCCTTTCCAGTGTTGCTGACTGGGAGGTAGCTGGTGCTGTCCATGGCATGGAAACCTCTGCTGATCTTCAGAGATGTGAGCAGCCCTCACACCTCACACAGACCCTTATTAGACTGCTTTTGGCCTGGGCATTGGCAGATCAGAGGATGTCACACATCCTGTAAGCTCTGCTCTGAAATACCCTACTGCAGTCACTGGGTGAGGCAATTCTGGTTATCAGAGCTAGGGTAGAAATTAAGGCTGAGCCTCAAGGCTGCTCTAATCTGTATTTGATCTCCAGTGTACAGCAACCAAGGGCGCAGCAAAGCAGGTGTCAATTCTGGTCTCCTGCAAGCAGATTCTGCCTCGCTTTGTGTAAAAGTGTTTTATAAAAACAAAGTTCTTGTGAAGCTAAATCATGAAGATGTGATTCCTCTAACTTTAAAAAAAAAAAACATTTCACTTATTCACTGAGTCAAGAAGAGCACTTTAAATTATAAGTTTTAATTAATTGTTATTTCTATTAAGGGATTGGATAAAGAGAGATTCTGTATGGCTCAAGATTACATGCCAAGCTTTTGAACCAGCAGTGAAGATGCAAGGTTAAAAATCTACTTTTTATGCTAATTGTCAGGCTTATAGAGTCATTTGGATTGGCTAAGTCCATTTGCACGTCTGATAGTTGGTTGGATCGTTTACTGGCAAGATTACTACTGCCAGCAGCACTCCTGGTTTTTTTTCTACAGCTTCCATCCCTCTTCCATAAGAATCCTTGGTCCTGCCACTGAAAATTAGACTTTTCCCAAACAGAAATATACCTGTTCTTCTCTCACAAAATGCAACAACACGTATTCTGTTTGGTGATTAGCTGAAAATTGCAAACTATGCTTTTTAAAAATTTTATTTAACGAGGAGAGGAAATAACCATAAGTGAGTTGTTTAGGTTCCTAAACCACCTTACACTGTGAAGAGTATACCTGGGCATAAGGGTATAGAAAAGGTTCTTCGCCCCTTAGGATTTAGCATTAACTTCCAGGCACTTGCCAGCAGTGAAGTGCTAATTTAAAGCCTTTTGATTTGGCACAATTCACTTCAACATGCGGAGGCGAGCGCAGAAAGAAAGAGCTCCAGCCCCCTTGGAAGGGACAGCATTCCAGCACCAACAAAGCCTCATTGTTCTCCTGCCCAGAGAGCCTGGAAGCAGTGGTGACCCCAAAGCAGTCCCTTTGGAAAGGGAAAACTGCTTTGCAATAATAATTATTCCTAGAGTTCAAAAGACTAAGCCTTTCCCCGAAAGAAATCAAATGATTAAAAATTCGCACAACAGCTGGCTGGGGCTGAATGAAGACGTCAATTACACTGATAAGGAAGAAAGAAATGGTGCCTTCAAATGCTTCAAAGGAACAGCTATGTATAAATGTGTTTGGGCTTTGTAAAAATAGATCTACAGTGCTATGATCAGCCTAATTAATGTTTCTCTTTTGTGTGTCATTCCTGCCTCAAATGCTTTCAGTTACTTGAATAACCACAGATTTCTCTGGGTGAATAAAACCTCCTGTTACCTTTTCAAAGTGCCTGAAAGCGTGATCTAAAACATTACTTGATCCTCCCTGTCCTTCTCAGCCAAATCGGCTGCTCACAGATAGATCAGTGTGTTGGGCTTACTTTATGCACAGCAAGAATGGGCTCATCCACTGCCTTCCCTGAGGAGAAGACACAACTTATTTATTCGGTTATACAACAAACCTTCCCTCCTGCAGTTAAAGGCGTGGTCCATGCTCCACTCTGTGAGCACAAAACTTGTCTGAAATACTCAAGATACAGTTGAAACTTGAAATGAAGGATAACTTTCTGAACACAACTGAAGAAAAAAAACCCAGCAAAAACCAGCAGAAGTCTGGTTTTGGTATTATTTGTTCTCCTTGTAAGACTTCATGATCCTTAATCAATGAATGTGTGAAGTGTGCATTTCCAGTAAGAATTAAAATTGATCTTGTGTTTCTTACCACTGCTTACAACTCTGAGTGTGGCAAAGTTACTACTCAGAATCCATTAAATCATCAACACTTATGCACTGGGGACAAAGCTGTGCATGAGAAAGGGAAAAAGGAACTTTTCAGGCTACTTAGACAAAGTGTTCCACATATTAACGCTATTTCCCTTATCTGTGTGGGCTTTGTCTGCCACACAGAATGGGGTCAATGGCAGCCCCCCCATGCAGGACCATGCAGTCACTCAAGGGTGAGTGATTTCCGTATGAGAGCTTTTCCAAGTATAAAGCTCAGCAAATGTGAATGGTATATGATATCCAAAAGAAACTGGGTTCTCTGTGTCACTTCAAGGAAGAATTTTTTTTTGTGGAAGGGCACTGGCTTTGAGCAGTCTCATGTCTTGGAGCTGAGGGAAAGGGAAGGGCTCTGCATTGAATAAATATATGTATTCTCTGCAGCCGTGACTTCCCAAATAAGAAACCACCTTCATACACGCAGTTACCAGCTGCCAAGTGGGAAATTGTGCTCTCATCTAATGTAATCCAGTTGAGATTTTGTATCTTAGTTTAGTTTTTCTTAGCACATTTTCACAGGTGAATGGTCTTGCCCATGAAGTTCCCTTCCAGAGGGAACCTATTTGCCTTCTATGGGATATCCATGTATTTTATTGACTCAGACATTTTCTTTTAAAAGTGTGATGCTGGTAAATGTTAAAATGCCTTTTAGTCTCTTTTTCATCTTTTTGGCTTCTCCACTTCTGCATATAAAATTCCCAAAAATGGCTGTGCAGTTCCAAGCTGTGCTTGCATCCAACTAGATGCAATAGATATATAAAATAAAAAAAAAAGATTAGAAATTAAAGCTCAGGACCTTTTGGAGTCATGATCTCTCCAGGTCTCACCAACCCAACTGTTACCACTGTCCTTGGTCATCCCAGGTTGCTCATGCCTTTTTTGGTGTTACCACAGAATCACCAATGAACAAATTCTCATCACTGATGTGGTGAGATGTGGGACAGAGCAGCAGAGCCTACTCCAAAAGCATGTCTTTGAGTTTCACTGAGCTTGTGAAGTTAGTAGCAAACAGGTAATCCTTCAAATGCTCATGTCTTCACAGCACTGTCATCTGGATTTATTTTTCTTTTGTTTTCTTTTCAAAATGCTCTATGAGTGCTACATGCTTTTCTGGGCTGGTACCAATATCCAGGGCTTTCATTGTCACTGTCATTGCCATCATTCAGAAGAAAGTCTTTCCTAGATTATGTTCTTCCATTCCCTGCTGGGAAAATGACTTTATGAATTTTATTCATGCTGTTATTCACCTTGTGAAGTACCTCTTCCTGAAAGAAACTGTGGTCTCAAGAAACGGTGACAGACATTCAGATTTTATACGCATCAAATAATGCTACTTAAAATAGGTGGTTTTTTCTCATTTTCCACCTTCTTCTTTCATGCACTTCTTAGAAGGATGCTAAATATCAGTAATACCTTGTGCCCAAGCCTTCCCAGCCAAGCATGACTTAGCCTGGAAATTCCTAGAACTTTGCTGAAATATTACCTGTACTGATACTCAAGCCAAGTCTTCGATTGATGTGGAAAATGAAGTCTGTGTGAATGGCAAAGATGGGTGTATGGAAAATAAATTGCTCTGGGAAATAAAGAGAATAGAGTTCAGTTTTGTATTGGTTATCAGCTGGAAATATTATTAGAATGTGAAGAATATGAAGAAGTGCTGCTGTCTTTAGAAAACTAACACATTGACTCAGAGTAGATGGGGGTGATGGAATAGTAATTCTTGATTGGGTTCACGCTCCTATATGTGTACACAGGACAGCATTTTTTCTTTCTGTGTGCATGGCACATTCCTAAACTGTAATTGCTAGACTCTCCAAGTTTCTGTGGCTGCCAAATCCCCCCACTGTGACTCTAGCAGTGTTTTGCATTAGCTGTACTGAACAGTAAATATTATAAAGAAAATAACCAGCATTGAATATTCTGCTAATGCATTTAAACCACCAACCCCCTGAAATTACTTTTGACCAGTTGTGTAGGGCCCCATATTTCAAGGCCATTTACGACAGAACCCAATTTATCTTTTGTAGCTGTAGTCATTACTCTTAGTCCACCAGGCACTGCAAAATCTGATAGCCTCTTTATCTTCCTGTTCCTTACCTGCAGTGTTTAAAATGTTAACATCTACCCTTTGTTACTGGTTCAGCACATTGAGTATTGAAGCTGCGTTTACAACGCTGAAACCTTCAAAATACAATACAAAAGAGAAAAAAAAGTTTCCTGTTCTGCTGAATAAAATGAGGACAACAGAAATCTGTTGACATAGTCACCACTGAAATAATACACTGCATAAAAGGAAGTTCAGCAAAATGAATGGGCACCAATGCTTGGCAGCATCCCAGGCTTTAAAATTAAAGAGCAACTTAATTTTCTTTAGAAAGAATGGAGAGATAAAATTGAAATTATTCTTCTTGCAGTTAAGAGCACTGCACTTCTTACATGCTCTTAAGACTTCTAAAATCCCATTTGAAGCATTAATATTTCTTGTAGCACTTTTTTTTTTTTTAAAGGAGACAGCATGTACAGTATTAGTTTCTTAGAATGCTTCTATTTTTATTTTTTTTAGGGGTGAGTTCTAAATGCTCAAATAAGTTACAATGGCACAAGTCATTGTCCATAACTTGAAATAAAGCTACCAGAGGCGTAAATAAAGCAAATTAGGAAACACTGTAAAGAAAATTGCTGTCTAAAAAGGTATGGGATGTAAAATTTATTCAGAATTCCTAATAACACTGAGGTGACCTAGAAAAGTCCAAAGGGTATGATACCAAACACCAAAGGCCTCCTTATTATCAGCTGTGGCAAAATGCACTTACTTTTGAGTCAGAAAGTCGTGGTGGGTGTTGGGGATTGTTACAGTAATCTATATCTGTGTGAGAAATGGAAGGGGCATTGGTTAAGATCGGGCAAAAATTTCCTAGGTTTTGAAGTATGGACTAAATTTACTCATGAAAAAAATGGCTCTTTTCTGTGCTCTTTGAATCATCTCTTTGCAGAGATCAGGAAGCATTCTGTGGATATCCAAAATGAGCTTGGAAAAATTATTTTGGATTAGGAAGATTGATTTGGTAATGACAGAGCTTGCTGAGGATCAGAGAAGTGGTTTTAGTAATGAAGACGGGCTTGGGGTTGGAGAAAGAATACAGAGCAGTAAAGGTACAGTCAGAGGAGGAGGAAAAATGAGAAGAATTACACCTGCACAATGGAAATGGGATTTCCTCTGTGGGGCTGCTTCCAACATGCTGAGTAAATGTCCTGTCTGAGCATGCACAGCCTTTTCCTCTGAATTATATGGACTCCACTTTTCCAGAGGGCTGCAGAGAACACACTCGCTGTGAGGGCTCACAGCTCAGGAAGGGTCTGCAGTTCTCCTGCTTGAAACAGAATGCCGGGTTGGAAGAGACAATTTGCCAAGAACAGTAAAAAAAAGGTGTTCTTACTCACTTCCAAGGCACCTCATGGAAGTTTTATTTCATCTTTTGGACAATAACTGTTTCTAAAACACTCTTTCTCAATTGCAGGTTTTTTTCCACAAAAGGAAAACACAAACAAAATAACCTACAACTTTTTCCAGTTGACTGTGGTACAGGAACATGTGGAAGCCAGATCTTCCACTGTTCACAAGGCAGAAAGCAAGAAGGGCTCTTTATTTTTTCCACTGTATTTGGAACCACAGATCTTAGTGGATACTTAGAAAGGCAGAGCAGAGGGTCCATGATGCTGCATACTTATTTTCCTCAACTGTGAATTTGTCCCTGTTGTCTGAAATTACATTTCTTTCCTGCTGGGTTGAAACAGTAAGGAATGGAACTGAACTTCATCAGCTGAAGTGAGAAATGGTTTGCAGTTCATCTGGGAATTGGAAATCCTCAGTTTCATACTCTCTTTCAAGATATACTAAGTTTAGGAGAGCTACTTACTTCATATTTATGTAATGCTCTACTAACACTACACTGTTTCAACAAATCAAGCCACTTAAGTGTTCTGTTTGTAGGCTGAGGATGTCAGGTTCCACAAAAGAATATATAAATAATTTGCATCATCCAGGCATGGAGAATTGTGGTTGTGGCTCTCTCTCCTTGCTTTTTTTTAATTAAATGCTGTGCTGGCCCACTCAAGTGGTGTGCCAAGTGACTCTAGGCAAAGTGTATGGGCAAAATTCTGTGCTTTGTCAGCTAAAACTCCCTCTCTCTTTTAAAACAATGTTACATCTTTAATTTATTACCACACTTTTCTGTGCTCTGGGAAAGCTCCTGTGAAGGAGGGTGTTGATTTTCAGGCTCAGTTCCTGAGGAGTTTGCTTTATAAGGTGAACTCCAGCAATGCTGTGAACATCTCAAGGTCTTTCTTCATCTGCTCAGGGGTCAGGAAAGTGTTGGTGTAAGCTTTCCCCTGCCATCTGAGTCTCAGATTCCTTGTGTAAAGTGATGAACCACATCTTGGGGAGATTCACTTCTGAGACTGATGTACATTTGCGCCAGCAACTGCGCCAGTGTTTTCTGCAATCTGCATAGGATTTAGCCTGGATTAATCAGACTGTCCATTCTTTGTCTTTATTCTTTATTATGCCAGGATGGCAGTGAGACTTTACACACCAATACCTGCTGATAACAGCATGACGTTTGGAAAGCAAATGGCAAGGTTAAAGACTGTAGCAGAAGCTGCCTAAAAAATAAAGCTTCTGAAACATATTACAAATATTTGTGGTTTGCAAAGCAGCAAGAAAAAGACAGAGCTGACATTTAAGAAACCATTTATAATGCAACTGGATGACTCTGTGACAGATTAAACATTTCGTCCTGGAAGAAAACATCGCTAGCTGGCCAGAATTAAGTAAAGATGAGGAAATCTTTTGCATAAATTTAAGTGTTATGCTTTGTAGGAAGCTCAAGTGTTAACTCTGATGTGATTTAAGGTGGCTCTGATATCACACAAATGTCACGTGGCAAGCAACAGAGGAATTTTTTAAATTGTGCAATCAAAAGTAGAAGAAACTGAAAAATGACACACCAGATTTATCTCATGTCCTTTTCAGTTATTTTTGCAATACCTACAACTACACTAAAAATACTTTTTTTGGGGGGGAAAAAAAGAGAAGTTTTGCTTAGTGCAAAGTTTTAATATTTTGATTTCTTGTTTCAGGTGCTAAAGTTCATTTGACTTCATAAATTTCTTTCTGATGCAGTTAGTGGTCATGAGCCTCTCACAGCTTGGAACACTACATCAAAACAATGAACACAGCTAAATTATCTTATGGCATTAACCAGCTAAGTCTGCCTTTTGCCATTATGCTCAGAGGGGCAGTAGTGCATGTGTGTGCAAACACCGGCCATGTCAGAGTGTGTGACTGAGTGCAGCTGTGGTGGCCTATTTCTGGGGAAGGCAAAACCAGAGATGTCGTTCTGGAGTACTGGAATATCATCCTGCTGCCTCATGTTCTGGCTTGTGATCTAAAATGGCAATCACCAAAGAGTTTGGGTCCTTTTTTGAAGTTAATTTTCATGTTAAACATCACATGAGGTAGATTAGTTAATGCTTTCATTCCTGTGCATAGGGGAGGATTTAAATACAAAGTTGGGAGAGTTTTACTGTGCATGCTCTTTCCACAAGCCCAACACAACTCTCTTTTTCCCTCTATGCAAAAGCAGGGTTCTTTATTCTCTGTTCCACTTCTTTACATGCTCATCTTTCATCAAAAGTTAGATAGTTTCAGTCTTGAGTACACTCCTCGAGCCAAAGGTACATTTAGTCTCTGGGAAGCACAAAGACATTCCTGCAGATTCACAGCCACCAAAGGATTCACAGACAGCAGGACTTTTCCACTGCTGAGAGGACACTCAGTAAATTGCAATGTACCTTTGTAATTACGTCATCGACAAAAGGTCTGAAGAAATCTTTAGAAGGTATGGTGTTGCAGGAATAATTTCTGTTCGGCTCATTGGATATGAAAGGTGTATGAGTGGATAGATTAGACATATGCCTTCCCTTTAGTCAGCTGTGAAGAACCATTAAGGAAACACTCTGTCTTTTCTATTTCATGTTTATTCCATAAGAAAATCCTGAAGAGATTTTGAGTGGGTGGGGGGGCAGATCTAGGAATTTGAATTTCTCTCAAAATGAAAATGAAAGGCACATACCACACCTTGGTAAGTGCTTGAGGGACATTTTCAAAGTCTGAAATGGACATACAAAATAACTTTTTCCTCATATGCAGCAAAATCCTAGAAATGGCATGTGGAAACGAAAATGCTTTGTAAAACTCACAAAATGGAGACCACGCACACACATGATATGAAGAAGCTCCTTCCAGCATCCTCACTGTATATGCACTCTCTGTTCTTATTCATACTTAAATTACTGACAAGAGTCCTAATAATTTCAGGAAGAAAGAGCCTCAAATATTTTGAGACTACAAACAGAGGCTGAAAATTGGGGCTTGGTTATTAAACAAATAGGTTAGTCAGGAGATCTGAAAGGGGAGATGTAAACAGTTTACATTTCCAGTGAAACTGGAAGCCTTTCCATAATGTTTGCTTTTTTTTTCACGGCTCATTTGAGCTCACTGGAATCCCACCCAGTAAAACACAAGCTCCCAAAATGAGTTTGGTATGTGTTAGACATGCAACAGCTTTGAGCGCTGAAGGTATGTGGTACAAGGCTCACCGTTTAGTGGGTATACCTTTGTGCTCCAGCCCCTCACTGTACAGC